>NC_081412.1:130084074-130684074 GCF_030272615.1 Cryptomeria japonica
TATACTCTTATTTCCGGCAAAGTGATCATGTTTGTCTGTATTAACTTTTTTAACGTTGATTCAATAGGTTCCCCTAGAGGTGTGTAATTTCTCCTTGGAGCATTTACCCTGGGGTACTTTGTGTTCATGTTTTGCTTAGCGTTCATGTTTGTTGAGACAGTGTTACTCTCTGTATGTGGATGTGATGATTGACTCGTGCTTAAAGATAAAACTGGTTGAGTTCTATTTACTGTTCGGGCGTCTACAACACCATCGTTGGTCACATTTTTGTTTTTCGACCAAAACTTGAATTTATCATTATTGTTGTTGTTTCCATACTTAATGAGACCTTGTTCCACTAGTCCTTTCTCACACTTTAGAGCTTTTTCTATGATTTGTTTAAATGTGCTTAAACATTGCATTTGTATTGGATATTTAATCTTAGGGATCAAGTTTTCCGTGAACATATCCACTTGCTTTGTTTCTGGAATAATGGTTTTACACCTCCTATAGAGAGCCCTCCATCATTGTATGAAGGATGCAAATGTTTCAATCTCGTATTGTTTCGCGGCACACAAGTCCATTAAAGTGACTGGGGTTTCAATGTTATGTGAAAATTTTGCAATAAAGTGTTTGGCTAATTCTCCCCATGATGTAATGGTCGGTGGTAAATGTGAAAACCACTCTAAGGCTGGGCCTCCTAGACTTTTAGGAAACAGCCTCATCAGGTAAGTGTCTTTTGTTGCAACCTCTATGCATGTCGTACAAAACTCTCTGATGTGGTCTCTAGGATCACCTTTCCCTTAGTCTCTGTCAAATTTTGGATTTTCAAAATGTGGTGGGAAAGGTGGCATGTATAATGTGTGATCAAAAGGATAAGGATGTAAGTCTTGTAGTGAGTGGCTCTTTTTATCGTTACCAGTTTGCATAGTCGTTACCTGTTGTTGCAAATTTTTTAATTGTTGTGACATAATATATGTTTGGCTCAAAGGTACATTTTGTGCCTGTGTATGTCCCACAAAAGGATTTATGGTAGCATAACTAGGGGGTTGTTGGAAGGTCCCATGATTATAATTTTGTGTGTTGTACATTCCACTAGGTACCGTGAAATAAGTGATATGTGAACCCATGTTTGGCTGAGTTGTACTTGTTGTATTGGCAAGACCTAGATTTGCATTTTGATAACTATATGTTGATCCCATAGAATAGGAAACCAGAGGCTGGGTTGCACTTGTTGTATGAGGAATCTGTGTTTGCATAGGTTCTAAGACACTTGATATTATTGATATGGTCTATGTTGGTGCGCTAACATTTATTGTTGACGATGATGCACTCGACTAAGAGTTCACGTTTGAATTGACATTTGTTTGTATAGGTGTATTCTGAGGGAGGTCATTATTTGCATTTGTGTTATATGTGGTATTTGACTGTTATATTGACCTAAAGTATTTCCTAGTGGTAAGATTTTTGTGACATCAATATCTTCAGGTAATTTCGCCCCATTTTGTAATAACAACAAGAGATGTTTGTCCCTATCACTATGTATAAGTGCATCTAAGATCATAAGGACATGTGGGCCTTGTTGAGCTGATTCAATCTCTTCTCATTAAATGTTGTTGTAGTTCATGTATTGTGGGCATTGTCTGAGAATTTGACTGTTGACTAGTTGATATATCCATATTCCAAGTTGGGTTTACAGACTGGTCGTTGTTTGGGTCCATTATACCTTTGGCCTTTTGTGACCTTGTGATGGGCATTTAAGACATCTATGTGAGGGTGGTTTTTAGAAACTTATGCAAGACGACAACTAATGCTAGACTCTAGACCTAAGTATGGGATATGCAAGACCAGACTAGACTCTCTATTAAGGATTTGGACGTGAGACCTATTGAGTATTTTGAGATTTCTGCAACACAAGTTTTCAAGTTCTTCTCTTAGACGTTCTACAGCAATTTCTCTATCAATCCTATGAGAAATTTTATACTCGATATTTATCTCATACTCAAATTTTATCTCATACTCAACTCCTATATACTGGGGTGCATTTCTCCTTGATTCTCAGGCTAAGTTAGCTAGACCATCAATAATTTCTCGCTGACCATCGTTTGGCACTAGATTAGGTTGCTTGAAGGGGAGTGAACCATCACCTGGGAGACCTATTAAGATGCATGCTATGACTTTGTAGGATGATTATGCAAATGACGATGGACTAAGACAGACGTATATGAAGTCTAGACAAGGACTTATATGAGGATGATAATGAGGACTTTGCAAGGACTGAGGACGATAGTAAGGACATAAATGAGGACTATGCAAGGACTTAGGACGATAGTAAGGATGTAAATGAGGATTATGCAAGGAATTAGGATGATAGTAAGGACTTAAATGAGGACTATGTAAGGACTTAGGACAATAGTAAGGACGTAAATAAGGACTATGCAATGACTATGCAAGGAATTCCTATAGTCACAAGTGTATTGGTCTATGAGTTTTGAGTTTCAAAAATGGACTTTGTTTTCAGTTATTCTATGTGTAGGACAAGTTTTGTGTCTTCCAAGTCTGAGAACAATTGTTTGGAGGTAAATATAGCTGACTGAACTGGTTTTCTTGTTTTTTTTCAAACAATCTCAGAAGATTCAGAGATACGTAGGATAGGGCTTGAAATAGCCCAAAGGACCGACTCAATACTAGTCTGATACAACGATACATATAAAGACACATAGGACAATCTTAGGCTAGAAATTGGACACCATTCAATGAGGCCCCCGCAACAAAATATCGAAACAAGATGGACAGATAGAGAGTCTGGCAACACTGGCTCCACTCCACGGCACACACTTCTCAGGCATGCCAGTCTCTCTTACCCTGAAGATCTGAAGATCTTATCACCGAGGGATTTATGTCTCATAATGCAAGGTACATGAGGGGTATCTATGGGGTATGATCCGCACTCCCAGAATCACTGAATGTAGGATTTTGGGCTACTAAGTTAGTTCTTATTGTAAAATTTTGAGGGATCCCGATCCAACAATGAATTCTCAGAGCAAGCCACTTAAGACTTTAGTTGAGCTTATCGGTGCAGGGAAGGCCCCCACATACGTCGAATTCACTCAATACTCTATTCGTCTGACCAGTATGTTTATATAGTGGCTCGAAAAACCCGCTCGAGAGTACGCTAGGAGAGATGATATCCCTAATGCATCCCAATTTGAAGTACCTCTGTGGGATGATGAAATCCCCAGTCAAAGATACCCCTCTCTACTTGAAATAAAATAAAATCGATGTCATTGTCACCTCCTTCCTTTCTCACAAGACCTCGAAGACAGGTGGAAAGGTAGTTAATGCAATAGTAGGTCCACCCCAAACATCATAAAAGTTATTTCCCTTACGAAAATCAAATGTGATTTAATCTATATGCAGCCTGATTCACGTTCATTTTAAAACCCAAATTTAGGTGTTGAATACGCATGTGCATGTCAATTTTAAACACCAAACTGAAATGTGAAGGCATGCATGTCATTTTTAACCATTGTTGATTTTAAGCCCAAACTGAAGTGTTATGCATGCATGTCAATTTTAACCAATGTTGATTTTAAGCCCAAATTGAAGTGTTATGCATGCATGTCAATTTTAACCAATGTTGATTTTAAGCCCAAATTGAAGTGTTATGCATGCATGTCAATTTTAACCAATGTTGATTTTAAGCACCAAAAAATGAAGTGTGAGAGCATGAGTGCAATTGATCTAATACTAATTCGATCCTTTCTATAAATTCACCACAAGCTGCAAACAGAGGATTAGTAGTAAAATCAAATCAACAGAAAATAGAGAACCCAAATCTAACAGAAACGAATGTGTGATGATACATGCGCGATTGCGTGACCTTGCATAGGAGATTGCGTAATTCTGTCAAATCGATTGCATGATCTTGTCAAAGTGAATGTGTGATACTAACAGATCGATTGCATGATGATAGCAAGGTGATTGCGTGATACAAAGCCAGGTAACTCAAAAAATAAAGATTGAAACTAATTTTGGTCAGAAACTTGCTAAATAGATTGTGAGGCTCTAGCTAGGTCTCTCATCATCCATTCAATGTTAACCAAATCATATTTCACCCAATATGAGAGAACTAAGTTGTTGTATCTGCCAATGGCTAGTTGGTCTTCCCAATCTTGTATCTTCTTTTCTGCTTTGAGCATTCTCTGATAACATCTGGCCTGTCTTCTTTGTTCCTTTGTCCTTCTGGTACCTGAAATTCTAAATTGTACCTTACATGCCATAAATTGTTATAACAAAAACATGCAATAAAAATAATTTGTTTCCAGATTTACTCAATTTCATGCATAATTAAACAGATTAGAGAACAGAAAAGGAATAAAAACAGAATTATCAGAACAAAAATATTCAAAATGAATGTGTGACAGTATTAGAGCGATTGTGTGATGGGTTTCGCACGAATGCGTAACCTTGTTTGGTCGATTGTGTAGCCTTGTCTATGTGATTGCGTAATGATGCAACTGTGAATGAAGAGATCTTTTTTAAAATATGTACAAAACCTACAAAAAAATAAAATAAAATCTGTACAATCTACAAAAATAACACAGAAAATAGAGAAGGTTAATTAGTTGTTGTTCACGTAGGGTTCACCAAAATGTTGCATGTAAAATTCATCCTTAAATATCAATTAGAAACAAAGGGAAAATCATGAATCCCTATCTAATCAAAGAATTCAAACAAACAAACAATTAAATAACACAATAGCAAGAAATAGGAATTATAAAGTAAATCAATCAAAACTCCCTATTCCATGACTGCGTATAACTTCCATTGCTCTTCTCTTCTTTGTGGTATGGTGGCTCTCAGATATCATGTTGGCAACCGGCAAATGACACAAAGATTTGAAGTTCATGATTCAGAGGAATTGTGAGGATTGAATGCTCAATTTATAGATTATTGGAGAAGATTGATTGAAAGGTGGAACAGATTGATCAAGAGGTGGAACTCAGGTGAGATCATATGAAAATTGATAGTTGAATTGTTGATTTAGAGGTGAAACAGAATAGATTGAATAGATTAATTGAGTTAACTAATTGAGAAAAAGCTAACTGAAGGAAGAAAAAGAATGATTGGAGGAAATAAAGAAGATGACAAAGAAAACTTTATTTAGAAAAAGCTAACTAAAAGATGGAAATAGAGATTGGAGAGATAAATGATTTAATTAATTGATTGATTGAATTAATTAATTTAGCATGTGCTTGCACTTTAACTTAGATTTTCAATTTAATCCTTGCATGAGATTTATTCAACTAATAGAATTTATTCAATTTAGTATTTGAATATATTTAGAACTTGACTTTGATTTCCAATTTGATTTTTGAAATCATGCACATGTATTTGAAATTAGAAGAATTTAGAAGAAATAATTAGCTAATTAAAATTAGAAGAAATATGAAATTAAATGAAATTAGAATTTGGGGATTTGGAATTTGAATTAGAAGAATAAATTAGTTAATTAAATAACTTAAAGAAACTATTTAATTATTTCGAAATGGAATTTAATTAAATAATAAAGCTTATATAAATTAAAGGTTTTAAATCATAATTAATTAAATAATAAATATTTAATTAATATTTAGAAAAGGGGTTGAATGATTAATTGATTAGAGATAGAAATTGAAAATGAATTTTATTTAAATAATAAAGATTATTTAATTTGGGGAATTAATCAGAATTAATTAAATAATAAATATTTAATCAACATTAGAAAATGGTTAAAATGATTAAATGATGAAAGGATAGGAAATAGAAATAATTAGTAAGATGATGAAATATGAAATTAGAAGAATATGATTAATTAACTAAATTAAAGAATTAAAGAATTATTTAATCAATTAGAGGAATAATTAGTACATGATCAATGAGACATTTTTAAGTGTCTACAATCATCACCTCCAAAGATAATATAATCAACAAAGACTTCAACAATCAAGATGTTATCATTCTCAATCTTAAAGTACATATTACTATCATCAGTCCCTTTATTAAATCCTAATTTCAGCAAATACTTATCCAATCTAGCATACCAGGCTCCAGGGGGTTGTTTCAATCCACAAAGAGATTTCTTTAGTTTACATACCATGTCTCCATCATCTGATAATGAAAATCCATCAGGTTTCTCAATGTAGACTTCTTCCTCAAGATCACCATTCAAAAAGGCAAATTTGACATCCATCTGATATACTTTGAAATATTTATAAGCACCATATGCAAGCAACAATCTAAGAGCTTCAAGTTTGGATACTGGAACAAAAGTCTCCTCATAATCAATTCCTTATTTCTGTGAATATCTTTTACATATCAGTCTTTCTTTATTTCTGACAACTTCATCGGCTTCATTCAATTTATTCCCGAATACCCATTTAGTACCAATCACATTCTTATCCTTAGGTCTAGGCACAAGCTCCCTTGTGTTATTATTTTCAATCTAATCTAATTCTTCATCCATAGCTCTCATCCAATTTTCATCTTTACAAGCCTCAACAACATCTTTAGGTTCAATTTTAGAAATCAAACATACCTCTTCACCTGCTCAGCTAGCCTTCTTGTCATCACACCTTTATTTTTATCACCAATAATCTACATACTTCAGAGTCTTCTGATTGTTCTGATTTTTGGGTTCCTGCACCTCTCCACCGACAGTAGCAACATCCAAATTAACTATCTCTACCAGATCAATCTACTTCAACTCTTCATTCTGAATAGGCGTTATAACAACATGTTGACTATCATCATATCCGCATGCTCTGGTCTCTTTTCCAAGGTTCTCATAAACCTTCACATTTTCACTCTCCACTATCTTTATCAGTCTCTTATTGTAGCATCAGTAGGCTTTACTCTTTGTTGAATATCCCAAGAAAATTCCTTCATCACTTCTTGCATCAAACTTTCTTATATCCTCATCTCTCTTGATATAACACTTGCTACCAAATACTCTGAAATATCTCACAGTAGGAACATGAGCAAACCATAACTCATAAGGAGTCTTACCAGTATCAGCTTTAGTTTTCACTTGGTTGAATGTGTAAACACCAGTGCTAATAGCTTCTCTCCAATAGATCTTTAGAACATTTCCTTCAATCAGCATAGTCCTTGCAACATCCAAGACAGTCATGTTCTTTCTTTCAACAACTCCATTTTGTTGTGGGGTTCTAGGAGCAAATAATTGTCTTCTAATCCCATGCTTTCCACATAATGAATCAAACTCACCAAAACATAATTCTCCACCTCTGTCAGATCTCAGACATTTCACCTTCAATCCTGACTTAGTCTCAACCTTTGCTTTAAATATCTTGAACTTGTCTAATGCTTCATATTTCTCCTTAAAAAAGACAACCCACATCATCCTGGAATAATCATCAATTAACAACATAAAATATCTATCTCCCTGCACACTTCTTACATTTGTAGGTCCACACAAGTCAGTATGCACATGATCTAGCAATCCATTAGATGTATATTGCTTTCTCTTGAAAGAAATCCTTGTTTGCTTACCCAATTAACATTCTTTACATACCGGATTAGCAGGCTTAACAATCTTAGGCAAATCTCTAACAACTTGAATAGAATTGATCTTAATCATAGAATCAAAGTTAACATGACACATTCTCCTATGCCACAACTAACTTTCATCAATCTGAGCAATCAAGCAACTTTTCTCACCAACATTCAAATGAAAAATATTACCTTCAGTCTTAGTTCCAGATGCAATCTCTATACCAGAGGCATTTAGGATCTTGCATTTACCATTCTTGAATTGCAAATCATAACCTTTGTCAACCATTTGTCCAACACTCAAAAGATTATGCTTTAATCCTTCAACATACAAGACATCATCAGTATTATGCTTACCATCAAAAGAAATAGAACCTCTGCCACAGATCACACAGACTTTGTCATCTCCAAATATCACTATTCCACCATCATACCTTTCCATACTCACAAATTTGCTTTTGTCACCAGTCATATGCTGTGAACAACCACTTTCTATTACCCATTCATCTTTTTCTTCAACTTTAGCAGCTAAATCTTTTTCCTCAATAGTGCAGCTAGTGGGAACAATAGGTATCGGTCCATCTTCTTTAATGACGATAAATACAACTTCATCTCCTTTTGATTCTTCATATGTAACACCTTCATTAGCAGCATAATAGCAGTTCTTCTCATTCCTATACTTTTGATTAGACTTGTAAGGCTTATCATACTTCTCATGCTTCTCATATCTATCATTTCCATCATGCTTATCAAATTTATCATGTCTATCATACTTATCCATTCTCTCTAGGAACCTAGAAGCAAAATGTCCTACCTTATTGCAAGAGAAACATTTAAAGGGCAATTTTCCATCATACTTACTAGCTCCTTTAGGCAATCTTTGGGCAATCAATGCTTCAAGCTCATCCAGTTTTCTTTCTTGCTCTTCCATTTCTCTCCTTTCTCTTTCATATCTGGATATTATATATTCTTCAGGTTCATACTTTTGTTTTCTAGATACAGATGCTCTAAATGCAATCTTAGATTTTCCATGTGATTCACCAAATTCTCTTAGCTCAAATGCAACAATCTTTCCAACCAGCATATCTCTTGTCACAATAGTCACACTCTGGATCTCATCAATAGCAGCTATCTTATGTTTATAAGCAAGAGGCAAAGATCTTAGCACCTTAGTAACAATTTCATCTTCCTCAAGGGTTCCACTGACACATCTAATACCTAGGACAAGATCATTCACCTTAGCCATAAAGGTATTTATGTTCTCATCTTCTCCCATCCTCAACATCTCATACTTTCCTTTCAAACTCTGCAACTTAGCAACATTCACTTGCTTATCTCCTTCATATAGGGTTTCAAGCTTCTCCCAGATCTCATGTGCAGTTTGAAGTCCCATTACATTTGTCATTTCTGAATCAGTTAGGGAACTCAACAATGCTTCCTAAGCTCTAATGTTATCTTTATCTTCCTTGATCTCATCAATAGTAACAAGTCCATTCTGAGGAACAACATAGACATTCTTTGTAATCTTCTAGTAATCTTCTCCAAGACATCTCAAGTGCACTTCCATCTGGTTCTTCCATATAGCATAGTTACTACCATCAAATCTCAGACTCTCCTTCTTAAAGATAACAATTCCACTTCCAATTGCCATCTCGGATCTCCTCAAGCAATTAAGCTTCTTCCAGAGGATCTACCTCTGATACCAATTGTTGGCAACGACAATGAGGGAAAACTAAGAGGAGGGGGAACTAGTTTTCACCAGATCAACAAACTTAATTACAAAAATAGATCTGATAAACTACATCAATAACAGAGATAAGCAAGATGATAACACAACACACAACACCAAGAATTTGACGTGGAAAACCCGGTTAAGGAAAAAACCATGGTGGGAGCCTACCCACAATAATGTAGACACAACCTTGATCACTAAATTACATGACAATACCACCTATTTATACAATTCATCAACCTTGACAACAAGGTCGACTAAACCCTCAACTCACAATTATAAAATTACATCACATGATACAAAGATCAACCACTGAATCAATATAATGACTTACATGACATAATATGGACCTAATTCAAACTCCCAGATGCGCAAAACCACCAGAAATCACGCCAAGATCAACCGCAACACGCTACACCACTAAGAAAAACTGTATAACACGAAGAACATCACTGGTTCAACAAAATCACCAACAACTTGCACAATTATCAATACGGACCATCAAGAAAAATAGAACATACTTAGGAAACACCAACAAGCACATTAGAAATATCAGAAATAGCTACGCCAGCACCACTTATCAAATCTTTATCGATCAAAATCTAAAACTCAAGAACACTCAAACATCAACAACAACTAACACGAAGAAAGATAACTTGCGGAGCACCAAACCATGAACCATCTGAAATGAAGATACACAAGACCATCCCAAACAATATCCCAAAAACTCAGATCAAGATTTGATCACACCAGAATATACCAGAGGGAATACAAAATTATGCAAAGCACTGATTAGAAAAACAAAGTGCAAAACCAGATCATCTGATATGATCAATTAAGCTTCTTAGATCACTAAAACCAATACAGAAGAATATAATGATACTATAAATACTCAATACACCAAACCATAGCCCCAAAGAACCAATCTGCAATCACCGGAGCAGGAATATGTTGACATCAATGACAACAACATATCCTAGCAGTAGCAATGTCCAACGGAAAGGACTAACCCAAATAAATTGCAATATTTATTTAATCCATTTATTTTCCCAAACAAAATTTTGAAGTAGGCATTATTCACATCCCATCCTTTAACATCACCACATAAATGAGAGCATATTTCTTTAGCAATAAAACAGTCAAAGAAGATATGCTTTATAGTTTTAGGTCGCTTGCACACATTACAATTGTCAATATCCTTATCATGAACTTTGTAAGGCAATTCTTGCAAAATTAAAAGCCACTTAAAGCAAGCCTTTTTAGGCTCCAAGTAATTGTTCCAAGTTCTGCTAAACACATTTTTCTAATTGTTACCAGTCAATTTAATATGCCATATATTATTGAGATAACCATTTAAAAAACATTTTGGGCTCTACTAGGGTTTTGCATGCTATTCTCTCTGGTTTCTCTTGCGTTTGTCTACCATCAAACTACATTTACTATGGATTTTTGTAGTTTATTATGGACTTTTGTTGGCCTCAACTTAGCAGTTGATGTTGGTGTTGGAGCTTTGGCATCTGGCGATTATGGCACCCCTGAACAAGTAACCCCAGAAATTTGTTCCCAAGGTATTTCACGAGGTATGTCTACCCCTGATGTTGTTCTTCCTATTCAGTATTTTGATAGCATCTTCCATTGGCTCAAACAATTTACATTGGTTGGCTATTTTTTTGGGACGGTTCCCCCTAAAAACATGCTTCGTGACTAGGTTGCCAAGGCTTGGGCCCCTCATGGGGTCTGCCTAGACGATGTGAAAAACCTCACCAAAGGTTTTCTTTTTCTTTTTCTCTTTGTTGATTCTAACCATGTCCAGGCCATTTTTCAACATGGCCCTAGTTTGTTCAGTCGTCCCTTTTGGTCTTTCAACCGTGGTCCCGAGACTTTTCGATCTTGGATGATAAAAAGCTCAAAGTCCTCGTCTAGGTCGAATTTTCTTGTTTACCTTTGCCTTGTTGGCCATTTTTGCAAACCATTACCCAATGTCTTGGCAAGGCAGTCTATGTTGAGCCCAACCATTTCTATCTTGCTCAACCCTAGAAGAGGGTCTGTATTGAGGTTGACTTGTCTCACGATCTCAAATAAACCATTGACATCCAAATTGGTGAAATTTGTCACACCCAGAAGGTTCTATATCTAAACCTTCCAAACACATATTTTGTTGTCAATCTTTGAAGTACAAGATCAAGGATTTCCTTCTAGAGCAAAAATAGCCTTTTCTCCTTCAAAGGAGTCAGAACCATCTTCCTCCTCTGAAGCTCCTAAGGAAGAGGAGGGATGGACAACCATTAATCACAAAGGCAAGAATTTTGGGGTTTCTTAGAAGTCTTCGACTTCTGGTAGTTCTCAACCATAGTCACAACCTTAGCCACCACTTCAGGCCCAAAAAGAGCATCCTTCTCAACCCATCTCACCTTCGATTTCAAACCCTATAGTGCAGGGGAAGGACAAAGCTGGGGATGGTGGTGTTCACTTCACTTGGGTTCATACTCCTCTCCCTGCTTCTTTAGTTTTAGCACAGTCATCATCTCTTTGTCACCCTTGCATCCCTCCTAAGCATGGCAAGGATGATGGGTGAGCATTGGAAAAGCGTTGAGTTTCTCAAGTGTAGAGTACCACCTTCTTGCAGAACAATTTCTCCTCTCTTGAGGATGAGGATGATATGCATGAAGATTTTCCATGAATTTTTGTCATAGAATATTTGAGGTCTTACAAACCTCTCTAGAATGTATTTTGTAAGGAATACTCGCCTGAAAATTACTGGTTTAGATGTGCTCTATTTGTAGGAAGTTAAAATCTTTGCATTTATGTTGCATGTTGCTTGTTGTGTTATTTGGCCAGGTGGTCTGGTTTTTACTTCAAACCATGAGGTTGGCCACAAAGGTGTTGTTTCCATTTTGGCACCACATTGGCATCCTTATGTCATGGCTAATGGATCAACTCCCACTGATCGAGTGGTTTGGGTTCTCTTGTCAGTTGATAATCATTCATTTGGGATCATTAATGTTTATGCTTCCAATGATGTTGTTGAAAGATCTTGTCTTTGGTGGTGGGTTGCTAATTCATTACCTCCCACCACTTGGGTTCTATGCGGGGATTTTAATATGATCGAAGACACCTCTGATAAGGATGGGTTAATTTATTTTCACTGGACAACTGGTGAAAGAGAGGTGTGGTTTTATATGCGCAATAGATTAGGCCTTTATGATCCTAACATTTCTCAACGCCATCCTACTAGGGCTTGGCATACATGGTGCAATATCCATGAGGGTACTCACAGAGTCTTTAAGAGACTCAATCATGCTATGATTGAAGCTTAGTCCTTTTTTTCCTTCTGGGAGCTATCATAAACCCCTGGTCAGGTGGTTGTCGAATGTGACTTTGTTAGATAATTTTCCTATTCAATTCTCTATTTAATGGCAAGTGGGCCACCCCCATTTGTCTCAAACTCATTTTTTTCTAAATACTTTATTGTTGAGTCATCCTCCTTTTCTATCCCACATTTGAAAAATATGGAATTTGGAGGGTCATCCTACTTAGCAGCACAAATGGATTGATTGGTGGAACTTTGTTGTCCAATGCACGATGAGATTTCTCATAATCTACGACCAATAACTTGCCAAATTTCACCAGTGATCCTATGAAGTGACCATGTTGGATTTGCAGCATGCTATTGAGGATTTGGCTGCAACCCCTTTCTTGCCTATGTTACAGGTTAGGGTTGTAGAGCTTCAACATCAGAAGCAAATTGTTGATAATCATATTGTTGGGGATCTCAAATCAATGCCAGGTTGCATTGGCTTAAGGTGGGGAATCATGCTTCTAAAGAATTATTTCTTGCCCTTTGGGCTTTCTATTCCTCACCTAGCATTAAGTGCATCAAGGAAGATAAAATGGTGCTTCTTGAGCTACCAGATGTGTGAATAAATCTCTAGTTCCCTCCAGGTCCCTTTATTGTCTCATCGAGCCCTCATTTTTTGTTTGTTACTCTTCCCTCATACTGCCACACGTCAAGCAAGCAAGGTTTTGAGGAGGCATCTTCTTTTTGCTAGCATCAGGCTCTGCTACATTCCCACATGTATCCCATCGACATTCTTTTGTTTCAACCTTGAAGGGGCTCGCTTATTTCAAATTAGAATTGCCACACGTCAAGCAGATGGGTCTTCCGTAAGGAAAGGAGTCAGATGCTCTAGGATTTCCTGCTCATGCGCCACGTGTCTCATTCGTGAAATTTTGGAAATGAAATGGAAGTAAGAGACCAAAAGACTTCACTTACATACCACGTGTCCAACTTTTTGGTCAAGTCTACGTGTCACCATGGCATGGCTTTTGAAAGGTGCCAAAGTTTTAAGAAATGACAGAGGGCTAAATCGAGGGCGGGGATTCATTTCAAAGATATGTAAGGTCAGCTGGTGGAAGCAATCTATTGACACAGTTAAAACAGAAAGTGGGAATCTGCGATAAAGGAAAAGATAAATCAGTCACGTGATCCAGGGGAAAAGTTTGTTATCTGGAGATCTATGCTTGCATCTAGGGAGCTATAAAATTAGAATTTTGCTAGCATTTTAAGGGATTCACACTCAGAACAAATTTTAGCTTTGTAATTCAGACTTCAATATTTCATTTTGCATTCAAATATTTGGGTTGTGCCAACATTTGGCCTTTCTATTTGACTCTTCATGTTTTATGATATGCCTTATGTCAATTGAAAGAAGAACTAGCTTCTGTATTTGTTTAAGCTTTTATTATATTGGGCATAACTTATGCTAGTTGAACCATGTCTCAGACTCTTTTGATTTGGTTTTAGTTGTGTTTGATATATTATGATGTTATTGAATCTTAGATAAAGCATTGTGGTAGTGGATAATTATTCAGCCTTTGAATTATGCATTTTATGTATGGTTTATTGTGCTTGTAGAATTTGAATGCTAAATTTTGGCGCATTGCCTTAGTTTTATTTTTAGTTTTCCTCTCCCTTTTCCCTTTTCATAAATGAAAAGTCGGATTCTAAAATCCTAAAGGTCGTTCATTGATGCACAATAGGCCCCCTCCTCAATGAACTTCCCATAAGGTTGTTGTCTTAAAGCATTTTTAAGCATCAACAGTTCTTTTTCTGGCACACCTGGTGGGATCAAAATTCTCTCTAGATAAAGCGGTTGTATGAGACACAAGCCTGTTACTGGATCTCATACTGTCCTAAACCCAAGTCTATTGGTACCACCCCTGGTAATAGTCCAAGCAAGAATTTCAAGAAGAGGCGTGCAAGTCCGAATATAGGTCTCTATGCAAATGGCTATTCCCCCTCCTCATAATTTTGTTACATAAAATAGTGGGAGTCCCCTTATTCCACCTATGCCTCCTAACCAACGAGATCCCATCCTGGCTTTCACCTTGAAGGCTTTACAAAAATTTACTGAAGAAGATTCCAAGACTCATGTGGAATACTTGTAAGATGTAGCAGATGCATGTACAATGCATGACGTTACGCAAAAGAGTGTAGCATTAAGGTTGCGTATCGCCTCTTTCAAAGGAAAAGCTCAAGATTGGCATAGATCTCTTCAACCAAATTTAATTGTTGACTGAGACCAACTTGGAGATCGATTCTTTGAGCACTCCATTGAGAAAAGTGACAGATCTTCATTACTACAATAGTTAATAACCATAAAGTGGGCTCATTAGGAAGTTGTTACCAATTTCAACACTAGGTTTCACAAAACTTGGCAAAGGATCCTTGCAACTGCTCGTCCTCCTACAAATATGGCATTTGTTTTCTACCTCAAGGTTTCCAATTCTAATACATCTATCATGATTCAATCTCTTGGCAAGAATATTCTTCTGGATGCCTATGAGCTTGCAATCCAAGCTAAGAATAACCTTATCGATGCTAGGAAGCTTCCACCAAGGCCACCCATGCCATTCTTCCTCGATTTGTCATGTCAAGTATCAGAATAGGCTTCTTCAAGCACACTAGTGCCACCACAATCTATGTATGTCTATCCCAATGCTCAACAAAGTAGTGCTCTCGCTTCAACCTCCCTGGTGGCAAAAGTAAATGACATGAAAAATCTACTATGAACCTTTTTAAAGAAGATAATTAACATCAAAAGGCAGCAGACAGCCCCTGGAAGGCCTTCTTTTTAGAGTTACTAAGGAGGACAGTTGCCTTATCAACAAAATCAGTTTTAAAGAGGTACGAAGACTACCTAGGTACAACCAAAAAACCAGATTGTGTTAGTGCCAACCCCCTTGCAAGTTATACTGCCAAACCAAAACAAGGAACTAGTTATGGGCCAAAATAATCTAGCAAACGATACCAATTCATGGTGTTTCCCTTACAATAAGGCCCACATGTCATGAAATTGTCCATGAGGAAATCTACAATAGAAGATAGCTGAGTAGAAAATCCAAGGAGTTTCCCCGGACGTTGATGTATATGCTTCTCTTGGAATGGACAATACCATGCTCACTATCCAAATACAGGGCATGTACTTGGAGCAGGAGTTTTAAATCACCCCAAACCATGCTCTTTTCTCATGGATGGAAGGGGAGGAAGTAGTGTTCACAAATGATGCTTTTGCTTCAACCCAAAAGCTCTACATGTGCAATTAGACTACAACCTTCACTTAAAGCGCAGGTTCATAGGGGAGCCTATGGTGCAACAGCCTAAGGCAGGTTCAGATAAAACTCAAGCAACCCATCATGATTCCACCTTTCCAAAAACCTAAATAGGTTACACCTTACAGGCTGATGACCCTCAACATGGTGGAGCAATTGAAAAAGGCCCCTGCAAACATGTCCTCATGGGATATTCTCACTGTCCATGAACATAAGTCATTGTTACGAGAGGCATTGGGCGAAGCAAAAAAGACTCTAACTGAATCTATGGCGAAGATGACGCCAACGAAAGACAAAAGGCCTGAAGTGAAGAGTTAATCATATCAAACTACAATGCTCACATATGAAGGAGAAGTCCTCTCGGATAGAAAGGTAGATAAACTGAAATCTACTCCTTTCTTTCTAACTCTCATTGTTGGGGATAAATTGCTTCATAATTCTGTGATTGATTTTGGGGCTAGTACCACTATGATGCCTAAGAAAATAAGAGAGGTCTTAAAGCTATAATATGAGCCTCTAGATAGAGGAGTCATGCAGCTTGATGGGAACAAACTTCAAGCTATAGGTATAATTAGGATATTCTCGCTCACCCTGTATGCCTGTCCTAGTATCACGGTTCCCCAAGAGGTTGTGATAATTGGTATCCCCCCTATTTTTGGCCTTTGCTTATCGAGGGATTTTATAGAAAAAATAGGCGGATACCTTTCTTTGGATTGGTCACATCTCATCTTAAGAACTAAGCATGGGGATAAGTTAAAACTACTATCAGAACCTTTGCATTCTAAGCATGTAGCCAATGAGGCCCTAATGAATTTCGAGCCAACCCATACCTCCATCACAAAAGATGAAATGCAATGTGTAGAGTTGCTAGAGGATGAGGAGGTGACAGGAAATTAGACTCCTAAACAAGAAGTTTTCCTAAATGAATTCATAGATGTTGATCCTTTTGGCAATTATCATGCTACTAGTGTCAGAACTTACGTAATTTTTATAAAGATCAAGTAATTATTAGAGTCTTGAAGGATTCTCAAGATAGGGGCAAAGAAGAAGAAGATATAAGTTTTAAGATATAGACTCTGCATTTTGATGGAGTAAGGTGTAAGATGGGATTTGGAGTTGGTATCTGTCGGACGTCCCCATCTGGAGATTTTACCCTTATATCGTTCCACTTTTAGTTTCCCTATTCAAATAACGAGGCAAAATATGAAAGATTGATCCACAGACTAAGCCTTGTCGAACATATGGATATTAAGCAGCTAAGAGTCCTTAGAGACTTTGAGCTTATCCTAAAACACGTTTGGGGCTTGTCCGCAATAAAACATGCCCGCATGCACTCATACTGGCATATAGTTTGGGATATGATAGAGATATTTGATGCTTTTAATATTCAAGGGATCCCTAGAAGGAAAAATACGATGGCAGACTGGCTAGCTATAGTAGGATCTCAGTTCAATCTTGTTTCTAATTTTCTAGAGAATGAGCATTCTGTCCTGGTGATTGTGAGACTAGCATTTCCTGACAATGATCAATACTAGCAAGTGTTTGAAAATTATGAGTGGATTGCAATGTTTATTTAGAAATCCTGTGAATTTTTGGAGAAATTGCAACCCAAAGTAACAAAGGCATATGAGAATCAAATTATCTAACTCAGAACTAATAAGCTCCCAAGAGGGCTAATCACCTTAGAAAATTTGTTTGACTATGATGATGCCCAGAATGATAAAAGGATTCTCATAGTAGACAAAGGGGATTACACTGAGCTTAAAGTCGCTAAAGGGAAAAAGCTAAAAGTGGGAAAGAATGTTCCCCAACATGATAAAGATAGATTAATACATTTATGTGACAAATACAAAGGAGTCATCACATGGTCATATGATGATCTTAAAGGATGCAACCCCTCTGTCATTCAGCATACGATTGAGCTCACGGAAGGAGTTGAGCCAGTCAGACAAAACTAGAGGTCGGTCAACACTAAGATTGAGTCTCTTATGGCTCAAGAATTAAATAAGCTAGTTGATTCTCAGATAATATACCCGATCAAACATAGCACATGGGTCTCTAACCTAGTTCTAGTTCGCAAGAAGAATGGGGACATTTGCTTTTGTGTGGATTTTAGAGATCTACACAAAGCATCCTTGAAAGATCATTATCCTCTCCCATCCATGGAACAAATCCTACAAACAGTATTTGGGTTAGAGATGTTTTCCATGCTTGATGGTTTTTCCAGGTACAACAAGGTCCTTGTTAAGGAGGATAAAAAAAAAACCACGTTCACCACTAAGTGGGGAACATTTGCATATGCTAAAATGTCTTTCAGACTCTCCAATGTGGGAGCTACCTTCTTAAGAGTAATGGAGATAGCCTTTAGGGAGCTAATAAATAAGATTATTCTTATTTACTTAGATGACCTAACCGTGTTCTTAAAGAATAAAGAGGATCACTTTGACCATTTGGAGTTGGTTTTCCAGAAGTGTTTCAAGTTTTGGGTCTCCCTAAAATCCAAGAAATGCATATTTAGAGTTCCACAAGGAAAACTGCTAGGACATGTAGTGTCCAAAAAAGGGGTTGCAATTGACCCACACCACTTGGAATCCATTAAAGGGTTACCCCTACCGATGAAGAAGAAAGGCATCCAATATTTCATTAGAAAGATAAATTTTGTTAACAGATTCATATCAGACTTCATGGGAATGATTAGGCCTATTACTCTCCTGCTGAAGAAAGATCAACCTTTCAAATTGTAAAGGGGAAAATCAGGTGACTTGGAAATTTGCAACATAGGAGGAGAAATCACCAAATCAACTATTTTTACTGAGGAGATGCCTTTACATTCAAAAGAAGGGGGAAAATCCACTAGATTTGATCACTAATTAGATAAGGACTAAATACTAAGTACATTGATTGAAATGAAATGTGTTTGACCCTCTTTTGTAAGTTGACTAGTTGAATCAAGACTAAGTGTTGAAGACAAATGTGATAAAATGATGAGTTGTTAACTCGGGATTATGTCATGCACCTGGATCTGAGAAGTATGAGATGATTTAGAACTTCTCTGTGAAAATTGCCAAAAGTAGCAAGGACTAGGACACCCTCCTCTTGGTCCTCTGAAATTTTCGATCACCAAAAAGGGTTTTTCTGTCTCTGTGTCTGATTCTTATTCTGATAGTTACAGTTGTGCACCTATTTTTCTACTCATAGAAGGAAAGGGAAATGTGTTGGGGATAAGGGTTTTCCTTTAGGTCAAACCCCAGTTTTGGAAATAACCAAGTGGTTGTAATTGAACTGACTGAAAGTAGAAATCCTCCTCTTCGAGGGGATGTTGAATTGACTGAAAATGAAATTCTTATACCTCCTTGTGAATTTTTTCTTGCCTCCACATGGAATTAGGACTTCCTAAATTAGGATGATGATCTCCTCTTCAATACTTGAAATATTGACTCTATTTCTGCTCCAAAGCTTGAAGGAAGACTGAAAATTCTCAATTTCTCTTGAATCCATGAATGCTTGATCTCTTGAATGCTCAATTCTTACTCATGAATGTAATTAATGATCAAATGAGAGGGAAAATCCCCTTATATACTTTCTCGAAGGGAAAATGAATTAATTTTTCGACATGAGCCGACATGGAGGGGTTTTTTCCTGCTCAAATTTGAGATAGGTTAGAGGGTCCAAAATAGGTCCCCATTAGGGAGGACCAGGGCACCACGCCCTCCTACTGCCCTATTTTGGGGTAGGATCAAGGTGGCAATGAGGTGCATCATTGGGCTAGATGGTGTTTATGACATGTATAAGCATAATCAGGTCTTCGATCAGGCCAAGGGGAGAAAACACTAAGGTGAAGACCCAAATGTGATCAAAAATTGCAAGGGGTGCAATTTTAGGACGCTACATTTATCGCCCACTTTAGCGGGAGTATGAGCTTACACAAATACTCATGGTAAAGTACAAGGAGTTCAAATTGAAAGAATTTCACCACATCAAAGAGGCAAGATACACCAAGCCACCAGTGGACTTTAGGATCTTACAACTTCAAAGATAAGCTAAAAGGGAAGATCATGAGAGAGAACAAGATAAACATGACTACAACTAGTAAGGTTCTCTTACTATGAGTCATGAAAAGAAAAAAAATTACAAAAACTACAAAGCAAAGATAAATTTCGTTAAGTAACTTTAAATATCAAGAGAGAGAATCATGAGCAGAGTGTATGTCTCCATGTTAAAGTGATTGTGCACGCCTTTCCAGGACCAATTGCTTTAAGGTGGGATACACCCAAAAAGACAAGCACATTACCACAATAATTTAGCCCCCAAGAGAGGACAAATTAAAGGATAATAAACACAAAACACAAAGCACGGGGTAGCTTTGCTTAAATTTGGGTTTAGTATGCTTTTTATGATAACTCATGTATATCATGTGTGTGTGTGTGTGTGTGTGTGTGTGTGTGTGTGTGTGTGTGTGTGTGTGTGTGTGTGTGTGTGTGTGTGTGTGTGTGTGTGTGTGTGTGTGTGTGTGTGTGTGTGTGTGTGCATAGAATTGTCCTCATCCCCAAATAAAGGAAACCACCATGGAAGAAGGGACCACGTGTGTCTTTTGAGTCAACATGGAAGAGACCAAAAGAGATCTCAACGCTTTGCATCGTCCTCAAGTAGACAACACTAGGGGCAACAAATATAAGAATAGGAAAACAAATAGAAGGATCACAAACAAGCAAGATAGGAGAGAGAAAGAGAATCCACGGTGCTAATGAAGGTAATTAAGCACGTCATCCTCCCCCTGATCTTGTTGATCATTGTTTCAAGAAGGTGGAAAACATGAAAGAGGAGCCACATTGAGAATAGTAGATGGAGCTATTACAAGTTCCAAACAAGGACCATGCTCTAATGATGAGTCACTTTGTTCGTTACTAGGAGCTAGGATTAAGGCTTTTGAAAATTTTGCAGATAAATCATTGTCAACATCAACATATTCATATTCATCATGAGAAATATTAGGATCAACATTTTCATCATTAACAACATTTTCACCCATTCCTTTATCAAGATTAATAAAAATAGGAGCTCTAATAGGAATAGAACTTGAACCGTCATTTGTCTTAAGCATTTTGCGTCTTGGAGAATTGGGTTGAACAATCTTGTTTAGGAGAAAATGGAATCATGTCAATAGTTGGTGTTTTGGGAGAAGAAATGGTTTGGGAAGCAACTTCACGAGCTCTAGCATGACGTCTCTATCGACATTCTCTTGCACAATGGTTTCATTTGGTTTTGGCTGAAAGTTGAGAAGGTTTAGGTTCATCAAGTATAGGCTTATTCTCTTCTTTTAGGGAAGGATGAATGGGTTGAGGTCTTTTAGGTTGGACAATAGGAGAGGTCGATCGCTTCTCTTTGTAAGATGAAGGAGGAGGAATCACACCATATAAAGGAGGAATGGGAGGTGTAGGAAGGAGACCAAGTCCATCATAAGGAGGAGGAATAGGTCTACCCTTACCTTGACATTTGGGAGGAGGATAATTTATATCCTTGGAAGGGAGAATGGACTCATCAACGAGACAAGGAATTGATGTCTCTTTGGGAAGAAGATTATTTATTTCCTTAGGAGGAAGAATAACCTTATCCTCAAGAAGAGGCATATGATTATCATGAGGAAGGATAAGTGTTGGATTTCTTGGTTTACTCAAGGATAAAACCATCTCATTTTTCCTCTTTTGATATGATTTAAAGAGAGCATAACTTCTAGGTTGAAGAGGTTGGAATTGTTCGAAGCAAAAGTAATCAAGACAAACATCTCCATGCCTCACTACAGGTTCATACATGCTATGATTAACAGTTATGATTTTATCATTATGAGGAAAATTCAAACACTTATGAATAGTAGAAGATATCGCTTTCATGGAAGAGAGCCAAGGATTTCCCAACTTCACACAAAATTGATTAGATGTAGGAATGATAAAAAATTTAACATCTAAGCATTTAGTGTTAACATCAATAGGAAGTGTGATAGAACCTATAGAAAGACAAGAAAAGCCATCAAAAACTCTAACTACAACATTAGTATCATCATATATTACTTGATGCAATTGCAAAGTATAAAGAAATTCTTCAATTATCACATTAACCATGCAAGCAGGATCAATAAGAACTCCTCTAGAAGGTATACCTTTGATTTTTGCACTTATGTATAATGGGCCATTAGGTGCTTTAATGGTCTCACTAGGATCAAATGTGATGCACAAGTTCTTAAGAGGTTCTTGTTGATCAACAAGGTTCACCACATTATTAGATTCAAGGCCATCATTTGGAGAGAAAGCACGATGATCAATCTCAATTACATTAGTGGAATCGGAAAATCTAAAGATTTTGATTAGTAGGAGCTATGGATTCATTTCCTTTATCATTCATACCTGCCACAGATATGATATTGTTAATCTTACTTCTCAATGAAAAACACTTTTCAGTGTCATGACCAGGTTAACGATGGTATAGACAAAAGGATTTAGCATCAAAGTAAGGTGAAGTTGTCTTAGATGGATCAATTGGTTTGATTGGAGGAAGTTTTAACACATTCCTTTGTAATAACTAAGACATGATGCTATGCAAAGATTCTTTCAAAGGAGTAAATTATTTTTCTCTTTTAAAGTATTTAGACAAAGGAGGCACACCTTTAGTGGCCACTACTTGAATATTGTTGTTATTTTTATTGAATTTGATGAACCCTTTGTTTGGTTTGAAGTTCACAAATGGTTGTTGAGCACTATCACCCTTATCATTCAGAGCCATGGAAGGAGATTGCTCCAATCGGCTCACAATCAGTTGATAATTGTGAAGTACTGCGCACAACTGTAAAAAGGAAGTAAACTTAGTTAAGATAAGTTTATCCCTAATTTCTTTTTGCAAATTAGCAATAAAATTTCTTTGGATATCTTGACCAGGCACAAGAAAAGAAATCTGAGAATACAAATGCTTATATCTACCAATAAAATTAGTCACTTTTTCTTTAACACCTTGTTTACAATGCACCAAATCAGTCAAAGTAATTTTAGGACCAATGTTATTATGAAGTTGTTGAATAAAAGCATTAGCCAATTGTTGAAAAGAGGTAATAGAATAAGGAGGCAAAGAACAATACCATTGCAGATCTTTATCCCTTAATGTTCTAGTAAACAATTTTGCTAACAATCTTTGATCATGAGCAAAGTCACTACACAAAGTTTGGAATGTTTTAACATGAGTTAAGGGATCGCCTTTTCCATTATAAAGTTCCAATTGAGGGACTTATACATGTTTGGGAGGGACAACTCTAACAATGCCATTGGATAATGGGCTCACTACATCAAATGTGGGCACATTATGCTTAGATTGATTCATAAAAGCTATTTGTTGTTATAAGAAGGACATTGTTTGAGCTAAACTATTGATGGTAGCTTCTGTAGAAGGATTGAAATTAGACATGTTGGATTGAGAGGGAGGAGTAACATTGTTCAATGAAGAAAGAGATTGAGAATAAGGTGGGACACTATGGTAGTTAGGTATTGGAGAAGATTGGGTAACAAATGGAAGACTCATAGGAGGAATGAAGGAATTGTGATTGATGGAGTTGCCCCCTTGACTAACATTTATAGGTGGTGAAGGTGATTGGGTAACAAGGGGAACACTCATGGTAGGAGGAATGAAAGAAGAGGTATTTCCCCCATTACTAACACTTGTAGGTATGAAATTTTGTGTAGAGGTAGCCATGATGTTTGATGTGAAGGTGGGAACACCAGTCATATGAGTTGTTAAAGGAATGGAATGATTAACTGGACTAGGAGGTTGTGTATAACGTAGGGCCTCAACACAACTCTTCATGGGCATAATATTAGAATCAACAATATGAGCAATACCACGCAAGATATCGACACCATGTTTATCACTTTGAATCATTCATTTTAATCCTTCAATCAATGGGAGAGCCTCACTTTCTGGGTATTCTTGACTCATACATTGCTTAAGATTGTCAAATTGATTGTCCATATTTGCCAATTGGTCAATGGATACCCTAGTTAGTGATTCTTCCACATTAGGGATATCTGTAGAATTGGAAGAACCACCAATATCCTCATTGAAAAACCTAGCCAAATTAGGCTCCATCTCCTCAGTAATTAAACCTTGGGCAACCTTAATTCTACAACTTCTTCTCACAAGGATACTATAGGTAGGACTAATAGTAGTAAAACTCATGCACTAAGGGAGGGAAATTGGAAATTTGAATTTTGAATTTTGGAATCTAAGTTGCAAAATAATTGAATAATGCAAAATTCTAGAAAAAAAAATGATTACTCAATTAGATGAACAAATTTATTAAAATGATAAAGCGCAATAATGCAATCTCCTAGGAAATTGAAAATGAAAATTATCCACAAGAGACCGAATTTTAAAATTAGGGCCTAGTGAATGTAACCTCTTAATTTTAAAATTGAAAATTGAAAGGAGGGAAGTTTTAAATTTAAAATTAGGGTTGTCCAAAACTAACCTCTTAATTTTAAAATTTAAAATTTTGAAATGTTGAAATATTGAAGAAATCAATTTAATTTTAAAAATTAGGGTGTATGTAATTAACCGCTTAATTTTAAAATCTAAATTGAAATGTTGAAATTTAGATTTGGTTTTGACCTTAGGGCAGCCTAAAATCAATAAAATTTCACAAATCGCTGGTACTGAATAGCAAAATACAGTCAAAATTGGCTCCCAAAATTTGGAGAGAAACAGTTGGGACCAGGTAGCCCCCTCTTGGTCTGACCAACTTTTTACTAAATTTTCAAAGAAGCAAGATATTGTGATTCTAATGTGAATTCCAGAAGGATGCGGAAATTGGAGATGTCTAGATATGCGAAATCAAGCCTTGAAGGTCGAAATAGGACACACGTAGGATGTGTGATAAGATGATTAATTGAAAGAATGAAACAAAAAAGGGCACACTTGAGTTTAAGGGACAACTTTTATGATGTTTATAAGGACAAAAGAAAGCTTTATATTTAACTAAATTGATTAAATGCTTAAAGGAAAATTGGAAATTGCACAAGATTAATTTAAATTTAAAAATTAGGGTTTGTTGCATTAACCGCTTAATTTTAAAAATTTAAATTTGAAAATTCAAATGTTATAAGGTGGGAATGTGAATTTTGAAATTGAAGTAAGAACTCAAATCTGAAAAATTAATTCAAGATCTACACAATCCACAAGTTCAATTTTAAAATTAGAAACTAGGGTTTTTTTATTTAATCACTTAGTTTTTGAAATTTTGTTGAAAATTGAACATGTAAATGAAAACTTGAACTGTAAAATTGAAGAGTTCTCAGATTTGAAATAGTTAATCCAATTTAGACAAATCACAAGCTCAATTTTAAATCTAAAAACTAGGGTTTTTGTGAATTTAACCTCTAAATTTTTAAAAATTGCAATTGAAAATTTGAATTGTAAATTATAGATGAATCAAATCTGAAAATGAAAATTAGAAGTAAGGATAAGACAAGTCGGGTTCACCAAAATGTAAAGGGGAAAATTAGGTGACTTGGAAATTTGCAACATAGGAGGAGAAATCACCAAATCACCTATTCTCGCTTGAATGGGGAGATGCCTTTACATTCAAAAGAGGGGGGAAAATCCACTAGATTTGGTCACTAATCAGATTAGGACTAAATATTAAGTAGATTGATTGAAATCGAATGTGTTTGACCCTCTTTTGTAAGTTGACTAGTTGAATTAAGACTAAGTGCTATAAATGAAGACAAATATTAGAAAACAGTGAGTTGTAAATTCGGGATTGTGTCATGCATCTGGATCTAAGAAGTATGAGATGATTTGGAATTGCTTTGCGAAAACTGCCAAAAGTAGCAGGGACCGTGTGTAGGAACCAGGACGCCCTCCTCTTGGTCCTCTGAAATTTTCGGTCGCCAAAAAGGGTTTTTTCATCTCTATGTCTGAATCTTATCCTGATAGTTACAACTGTGCACCTATTTTTCTGCACACAAAAGGAAAGGGAAATGTATTGGGGATAGGGTTTTCCTTTACCTGGTTTTGGAATTAACCAAGTGGTTATAATTGAAATGACTAAAAGTAGATATCCTCCTCTTTCAGGGGATGTTGAGTTGATTGAAAATGAAATGCTTATACCTCCTTGCGAAGTTTTGCTTACCTCCACATGGAATTAGGACTTCATGAATTAGGATGATGATATCCTCTTCAATGCTTGAAATCTTGACTGTATTGTTGCTCCAAAGCTTGAAGGAAGACTAAAAATGCTCAATTTCTCTTGAATGCTTGAATGCTTGATCTCTTGAATGCTCAATGCTTTCTCATGAATGTAATCAATGATCAAATGAGAGGGGAAATCCCCTTATGTACTTGCCCGAAGGGAAAATGAATTAATTTTTCTACATCAGCCGACATGGAGGGGATTTTCCTGCTCAAATTTGAGATAGGTCAGAGGGTCCAAAATAGGTCCGCTTTAGGGAGGACCAGGGCACCATGCCATAGTCTTGCCCTATTTTGGGGCAGAATCAAGGTGGAAATGAGGTGCATCTTTGAGCTAAATGGTGTTTATGACATGTATGAGCATAATCAGGTCTTTGATCAGGCCAAAGGGTGCAAACACTAAGGCGAAGACCCAAATGTGATAAAAATTCGCAAAGGGTGCAATTTTAGGATGCTACACAAATGGACCTGTAGCATAGGAAATAGGAAATCATCACAAGCAATATAAACATACTAATCATTAGCTCAATCACGAAAGCACAAATGTAATGATCTATCCTAAACACACTCAATAGAGACATAAAGATAAAACATTCAAAAAGATTATGCAAACCAGAGGTAAATCCAAATGCTTCCTTCATGCGGCTCCGTTGTTCTTCTTTCCTCTTCAAATAGTTTGGTTGTGGATCTCACCTACAAGTGCACATACATGATTGAAAGCAAGTAGACAAGATTATTGATCAAGAGTACTAGAAATGTGATTGATTAGAAATTCGACAATTTGATTAGCCATTCAAAAATGCGATCAATTGGGGCCCTTGATTGAAGAAACTCATCCAATTTATAGACAAATTGGAGAGATGGACAAGATTAGCATGAAAGATTCAAATGGCAATTTGCAAATCAATATGACAAATTATGACAAATTATGCACTTTCTATGCAAAATTGATTGATTGATGATTATGACAAAATTATGACAAATTTCTATGCAAGGATTTATGACAAGATTTTGAAATAGAAATAGACATTTAGGAATTTAGGAGAAATTAGAAAATTAAGTTGGAAATAATGACTTGGAAATTAGGAAATTGATGAAAAA
This sequence comes from Cryptomeria japonica, assembly GCF_030272615.1. Lineage (NCBI taxonomy): Eukaryota > Viridiplantae > Streptophyta > Pinopsida > Cupressales > Cupressaceae > Cryptomeria > Cryptomeria japonica. Next base: position 130,111,280 of record NC_081412.1, read on the forward strand.
TAGGTAAATTAACTAATAATTTCTCATTCATTAATTAATTTACAAAAATAGGAGGAAATTAATTAGCCAATTAAATAAACATTTAATTGTGACAAGAAGACTTAGGATAAATAAATAAATTATTTAACCTAGAGGGAAAAAAGCCAAACAAGATTAAATGAATAAATCATAAAACCTTGGAAGATGAATTAGAAATGCAAAGACAACAATTAGGTCTTGACAAAGGATAGTTGATATCGATTCGATTATGATTTTGAATTGATAAATGACCAGTGTTGATAAATGATTTGATTGAGATTGGTTGACAAAAATCAATGACAAATTGACCAAATTGACATGATTGAAAAGGACAAGGATCGATGATGAATCGATCGCAATATGACAAGATTGACAAGGACAAAGATCGACCAAAATCATGATTGAAGATTGTTGTCGACAAGACCAAATTCGAAAGCGAGATAGATGAAGAATGCAGAAGAAGGACTCGATGCTTGCAAATGATAAAGACCAAGTGCATGACATAGGAGAAATGTTAATGCGACGCAAAAACCTAAAATGAGGCAATGCGCAAATGTTAAAGTATGACTCCGCAAGCGTTGACCATTTTTAGGTGTCTACAGGACCAATCAGGCAAGGAAAGCTTTCAAGAAATTCAAAGAAGCCATCTCCTTTGCCCTAGTATTAGTTAATCTGGATCTCTCTAACGATTTGTTATGTATATCTATAACAATGAGTTCAGTATAGCTATGGTCTTAACTTAGAAGAATGATGAAGGAAAAGTAGAACACCCAATGGCATTCCATTCTCAGATGCTTAAAAATTATGAAGTTAAATACAACTTCATGGAGAGATGGGCTTTCGCCATTGTTAAAGGCTTCAAGAAATTTCAGCATCTAATTGCCTGCAACAAAATATAGTCTACGTCACACATCACAGTGTGCAAGATTATATCATGGAGGGAGAAATAATAGAGAAGCGGGCCAACCAGATTACTAAAATTTTAGAATATGACATTGAGGTCAAGCCCACCAAAATAGTTTGTGGGAGAGGATTGTGCAAGTATATGGCACAAGAACTCGCATCCGAAGAAGAAAAGGACCAATCAGAGTAGATTCTAATTAACCAAGTAGCACTCAAAAGTTGTTGGGTACAAGATAGGATTCCCTTTATGTAGACCGGAAGATGCCTACCAGGTCTCCCTTCCCATAAACAGAGATTCTACAGGTTGCAAAATAATGTCTATACGCTTGTTGAAGGTGTGCTATTCAAATGAAATTTCAATGGAGTCCTCCTGAGGTGGGTGAGTTGGGAGCAAGCTGAGAAGATCCTCCATGAGTTTCACAATGGCCCGATTGCGAACACTTCTCCACAAATACTATGACTATCAAAATTATGTGTGTTGCCTACTTTTGGGCCTGACATGTTTAATCAAGCCCACTCATTAGTCAGATCCTATAAAGAATTTCAATCCTTTATAGGCAAGAGAAAGAATTCAGCTATGCCCCTTAGTCCAATTGTAGTTGACGAGCCTTTTGCATAATGGGGACTAGATTTTATTGGCATGATTAACCCACCTATTGGCATATGTGCAAGAGTATGATGACATGATGATATTGTATGTTGTCATTGATGTCAATATGCTGAGAAGTGAACCGGTATATTGAAGTTAAGCAACTAGCAAAGAGAATTGGTATGGTGGTGTAAACCGGTATATGTGCAATAAGTGAAGCGGTATGCTTGTCCAAGTGAACCAGTATGATGTTGTGAACCGGAACCGGTATGTCAGAATGAGAACCGGTACATGGAATGTGGTAGGACTACCAGTTGGTAGTCTTAGCTTTAGGGTTTCTGGTTGAAGTATTCCAAGCCCGATGACATTGTGTGATGAGTTAGAATTGTAATGGAGATCATATCATGTTGCCACATCAGTCTTGTGCACATGAAGGATCTTGCATGAAGGAGATTGATCCTATCTACCTCGGGAATGTGTGAAGTCTTTGCAAACGGTGGAGAACGCGTGATGGGTTATCGCCTTCATGAAGCAGTGAAGAACGAACAATGGAGAATGTCTTGAGATTTGTTCAAGATTGTTGTATTCAAATGCAAAGTGCTCAATGGTCAGGATTGAACCGATCAATTGCTTAACCTATGTGTTTAGGGTTTAGGGTTTATGTTGCCGACCTATCTGTGTTCTATAAGGTTGATGTTATGTTTCATGTTGAGGTTGTTGGCAAATGTTGTGTGTGTATCTAAGTGCAGAGATACGTGATTCTTGCCAGACCAGATAAGAGGATTGATACCTGCATAGTGTGTGTGCAGAAGGAAGGAACTAAAGCAGATCTGCATTGGCATTGAGTGCTATTACCATATCATTGTAATACCTATTGATTGTTAACTACTTCAACAGTTGGAAAATCCCTTAACCGGGTAGCTTTAACCAGCTTGTTGTAAATCCTTTAACAGGGTGACTCAAATCCATTGAGTTCATAAAATCCTCTGACAAGGTAACCTCTAACAGGGTTTAACCCTTAACCGGGTATTCTAGCCATCCCTTAACCAGGTGATCCCTAACAGGATCGGTTCCTAACAGAACCTGTTGTAACAGTCTTTAACCGGACTAGGCTTCTAACAGAGCGGACTTCAAAAGAGTTCAAATCAGCTTGTGGGTATTCATCCCCACTGTGGTTTTTCCCAGTTGGGTTTCCACATGAAAAATATGTGTGTCATATGTGATGTCTTTTTCATGTGATGCTTTGTCATTTTTTTTGTCAAGCGGTGAATCATGTTGATCTAGCAAATTATTATATTTCTGACGATAGATTATCTGTTTATGCATAAGGACAAAGTGGAAATGAGGGAGTAGGTTGTGTGGAAAGCTAAGAAGATTGACCGGCTCATGTCTTTCACAGTTGCACTGTGTTTAACCGGTAGTAGTCTAGTTTGGACCGGTGTTAGGGATTGCCAGTAGTTTACAGTCTGCAATCAAACCGGTTCAGGAGAAGTTTTTGTTTGTGTCTGTACTGATTCACCCCCCCTCTCAGTATCGGTTTGGTACTCACTTTTCATCATTGAGTTATTAATTGGTATCAGAGCATCCTCCCGGTCCTCTGTGTTGTAAGCTTAATCGCTTGAGGGAAAGATCCTATTGTAATGATGAAGAGGGAAGGTCCAAAGTTCAATAGAGATAACTTTAAAATATGGAAGAACGGAATGAAGATATACATCATAAGCATGGGTGCTCAACATTGGATCTATGTTGAGAATGTTTATGTTATCCCTACCGGTACTCTCACTGATGACCAAAAGAGAGAGATTCAGGAGAATGGGCAAGTCATGGAAGCCCTAATCAGTAGCTAATCTGACATTGAGTTTATTGATGTCCAGGATAAAGACAATCCCAAAGAAGTATGGGATACTCTTGAGAATATCTATGGTGGTGATGAGCATGTAAAACAAGCTAAGGAAGAAGCCCTTAGAGGGAAGTTTGAAGACATGCAGATGGTTGAAAGTGAGACCATTCAACAATATGGAATATGAATCAAAACCATTGTTGGAGATATCAAGAGTGCAGGTGGAAAAATGGAAGATTCCACTGTTATTAGCAAAGTTTTGAGATCCTTATTACCGGTCTATGCAATAAGGGTTGCTGCTATTCAGGAGTTGAGATTAATAGACAAGACTAAGGTATCCCTAGACTCCATCATTGCAAAGTTGATAGCCTATGAGCTAAATTGTTTTGATGGCAGTGTTTAAAAGACCGAATCATCTTTTAGAGCATCTACTACACCATCTAGAAAAGGAAAAGAAGCAAGCACCAGTGGTGAACCAAGACAGAGCAGAGAAATGGATGATGAGGAGATTCTAATGGAATTTGAAGCTCTTCTTGCCAAGAGACTTCCTAAGGGAACCAGCAAATACAGAGGTAAGCTTCCTTTGAAATGATTTTCTTGTAACTGGATAGGACACATCACTATAAACTGTCCTAATGGTGATAGCAAGGACAAACCGGAAAGGTTCAAGAAATTCAAAGGAGGAAACCAGAGAAACTGTTTTGTAGCAGTTGATGAAGGTGTCATAGATGAGGAATTGGAAGATGAAGAAAATGAAGATATTGTGTTTGTTGTAGTCAAGGAGGATGTGTCGGACAAGAAGGCTCTTGTCTCCGCTTTGATAATTCCAATGAGTGGATTATTAACAGTGGTTGCTCTCACCATATGACTGGTGACCAGAGCAAGTTTATATCCCTGGAAGAGTATGATGGTGGTGTGGTTCATTTTGGTAATGATGCACCATGTATGGTCAAAGGCAGAGGGCCCATCTCTCTAAATGGAAAGAGCAGTGCTGACAATGTGTATTGGGTGGAAGGTCTCAGACACAATCTATTGAGTGTTGCCCAACTGAATGACGGTGGACTCACTCTGGAATTCAAAAATGGAGTGTGCAAAATCAAAGGAAAGAATGGTGAATTGATGGCTACCGGTATGCAGACCAAAGGTAACTTATTTCAGCTGATTGCAAATATAAATACATGTCTTATGGCTAAGTTTTATGATAGTTGGATATGGCAAAGGAGACTCTGCCATGTAAACTTTGATAACATTGTGAAGGTCAGTAAGACCAAGGCAGTTAGAGGATTACCTGTGCTAAGCAAACTGGAAAATCCTTTGTGCAGAGAGTGTCAACTGGGGAAAATGTCTTCCTCAACCTTCAAAGGTAAATCTTTCACTACTGACAATTTACTTGATCTTGTGCATACTGATTTGTGTGGTCCTGTGAAAACTAGGAGTGTGCAGGGAGATAGGTATTTTATGATTCTAACAGATGATTGCTCAAGAATGATGTGGGTCACATTCTTGAAGGATAAATCTGAAGCTTTTGGAAAGTTCAAAGCCTTTAGAGCACTGGTAGAAAAGGAAAGCGGTAGAAGAATCAAATGCCTTAGAACTGATTAAGGAGGGGAATTCACTTCCAGTGAATTCAACAAATATTGTGAAGAGAATGGCATCAAGAGGCAACTATCTGCCCCCAAACTCCACAATAGAATGGCTTAGCAGAGAGGAACAACTAGACTATGGTTGAAGCAGCTAGAACTATGCTGATCCAAGGAAAAGTTGCTCACACCTTTTGGAGAGAAGCGGCGAGCACTACAATCTACACAATAAACCAGGTACTCATCAAAAAGGGAAAGGATAAGACTCCTTATGAGTATTGGACTGGGAAGACACCAGTGGTAAGCTACTTTAGAGTTTTTGGTAGTAAATGTTACATCAAGAGGAGTGAACATCAGAGCAAGTTTGATGCTAAATGTGATGAGGGAATATTCCTAGGGTATTCCACTAAGAGCAAAGCTCTCAAATGTTTCAACAATAGGACTCAGGGAATTGTTGAAAGCATCAATGTTAGGGTTGATGAAAACTCTGAGAAATCTGAGGAAACCGATAGAGAGCATGTAGGAGATGAACCGGTAGTAACCTTCTGGGAACCGGTTGCAAATTTGCCCAGTACCAGCAACTGTGCTCCTACACCGGTAGATGCTGATGAAGATGAGGATGATGAAGAAAAGCAAGAGGAAGCTGTTAAGAATATACCTAGGTATGTCAAACTCAATCATGATCCAAAGCAAATCATAGGAGACAAGGATCCAAGAATCCTTACAAGAAGAAAGGTCAGAGAAAACTCATGTATGATCTCTGAATTTGAGCCTAAATCTTTCAAAGAGGCACATAAAGATGGAGATTGGATCTAGGCAATGGAAGAGGAACTTGATCATATAGAAAAGAATGGTACATGGTCCTTGGTACCCAGACCAAAGCATAAAAATGTCATTGGTACCAAATGGGTTTTCAGAAATAAGCTGAATGAAGATGGGACAATGATAAGAAACAAAGCCAGACTGGTGTGTAAGGGGTATGCTCAAGAAGAAGGAGAAGACTATGGAGAAACCTTTGCTCCAGTAGCCAGATTGGAAGGAGTTCGTATGCTTCTTGCATATGCAGCTTTTAAAGGATTCAAGGTATACCAAATGGATGTAAAATCTGCATTCCTAAATGGAATACTTGAAGAGGAGGTGTATATAGAGCAACCAAATGGGTTTGCCCTATCAGAAGACAGTGACATGGTGTGTAGGCTACATAAAGCCTTGTATGGACTAAAGCAGGCACCTAGAGCTTGGTATGAACTCTTGCACTCCCATCTTGTGAAGATTGGATTTGAAAGAACAAGTGAAGATAGCAATATCTACTTGAAATCAGAAGGAGATCAGATTTTCTACAAAGTATTTGTTGATGACATAATCTTTGGAGGAGATGACAAGATAAGTCATGATTTTGCAGATGAGATGAAGAAGCAATTTGAGATGTCACTCATAGGGGAGATTAAGTTCTTCATTGGACTGCAGATTCAACAAATGAAAGATAGAATCTTTATTACTCAGTCCAAGTATGTCAAAGAGGTGTTGAAGACCTTTGGCATGGAAGACAGTAAACCGGTTGGTACACCAATGGTGACTGGTTGTAAACTATCAAAAGAAGATGACTCAACACTGGTAAATGAGAAGGAATACCGATTAATGATTGATAAGTTGCATTATGTAGTGCATAGCAGACCAGACATTGCACATGCAGTGGGTATTACCACTCAGTTTCAACAGAGCCTGAGAGAATCCCACTTGGTAGCAGTCAAGCAGATTCTTAGATATCTGAAAGGAACTATTGACTATGGGTTATGGTATCCATACAATAATGAGTTCAACCTGAAAGTGTTCACAGATGTTGATTGGGCTGGTAATGTAGATGACCGGAAGAGCACAACCGGTGGTGCATTCTATCTCGGTGGTAGACTGGTCTCATGGATGAGTAAAAAGCAGAGTTGTATCTCTCAGTCTACAGCAGAAGTGGAGTATGTTGCAGCTTTTATGAACTATACCCAAACTATTTGGATGAAGCATGTATTGAATGGCTTCAAAGTTCCTGTATCTGAACCGGTAAGTATATTTTGTGACAATACAAGTGCAATTAATATTTCCAAGAATCCAGTTTTACATGCTAGAACCAAGCACTTTGAACTCAAGTATCATTTCTTGAGGGAAAAGGTTCAGAACAAAGAGGTGGCATTGGAACATGTTTCCAGTAAGGAGCAGTTAGTAGATATATTCACCAAGCCTCTACCAAAGGCTTCATTTACCTATTTGAGAGGTGAATTAGGGGTGTTGCCCCTTCAAGAGGTGAACTAAAAGTAAGTGCTCCACATCAGTCAGATCTTACTTTGCTATATCTTCTCAGGATTGATGTGTTGAAGGATGCTACTCCTCAGGGGGAGCAACGTAGTGGAATAAGGAAGCTTGTGCCTCCACTTTGGCATTGTTGTCAAAGGGGGAGAAGATGTGAAGTGAAAAGATATCTGCAGTATTTAGGAGAAGATGTGATGCAGACAAAGTGATATCATTGTATATTGCCATCAATGCCAAAGGGGGAGATTGTTGGCATATGTGCAAGATTATGATGACATGATGAGAAGTGAACTAGTATATTGAAGTTAAGCAACTGGCAAAGAGAACTGTTATGGTGGTGTAAATCAGTATATGTGCAATAAGTGAAGCGGTATGCTTGTCCAAGTGAACCGATATGATGTTGTGAACTGGAACCGGTATGTCAGAATGAGAACTGGTACATGGAATGTGGTAGGACTACCGATTGGTAGTCTTAGCTTCAGGGTTTCCGATTGAAGTATTCCAAACCCGATGACATTGTGTGATGAGTTGGCATTGTAATGGAGATCAGATCATGTTGCCACGTCAGTCTAGTGCACGTGAAGGATCTTGCATGAAGGAGATTGATCCTATCTACCTTGGGAATGTGCGAAGTCTTTGCAAACGATGGAGAACGCATGATGGGTTATCGCCTAAATGAAGCGGTGAAGAACAAACGATGGAGAATATCTTGAGATCTGTTCAAGACCGTTGTATTCAAATGCAAAGTGCTCAATGGTCAGGATTGAACCGATCAATTGCTTAACCTATGTGTTTAGGGTTTAGGGTTTATGTTGTCAACCTATCTGTGTTCTATAAGGTCGATGTTATGTTTCATGTTGAGGTTGTTGGCAAATGTTGTGTGTGTATCTAAGTGCAGAGATATGTGATTCTTGCCAGACCAGGTAAGAGGATTGATACCTGCATAGTGTGTGTGCAGAAGGAAGGAACTAAAGCGGATCTACATCGGCATTGAGTGCTATTACCGGATTATTATAATACCTGTTGATCGTTAACTACTTCAATAGTTGGAAAATCCCTTAACTGGGTAGCTTTAACTAGCTTGTTGTCAATCCTTTAACAGGGTGACTCAAAGCCATTGAGTTCATAAAATCCTCTGACAAGGTAACCTCTAACAGGGTTTAACCCTTAACCGGGTATTCTAGCCATCCCTTAACTGGGTGATCCCTAACAGGATCGGTTCCTAACAGAACCTGTTGTAACAGTCTTTAACCGGACTAGGCTTCTAACAGAGCGGACTTCAAAAGAGTTCAAATCAGCTTGTGGGTATTCATCCCCACCGTGGTTTTTCCCAGTTGGGTTTCCACGTGAAAAATATGTGTGTCATATGTGATGTCTTTTTCATGTGATGCTTTGTCATTTTTTTTGTCAAGCGGTGAATCATGTTGATCTAGTAAGCTATTATATTTCTGATGATAGATTATCTATTTATGCATAAGGACAAAGTGGAAATGAGGGAGTAGGTTGTGTGGAAAGCTAAGAAGATTGACCAATTCATGTCTTTCACAGTTGCATTGTGTTTAACCGATAGTAGTCTGGTTTGGACCCGTGTTAGGGATTGCTAGTAGTTTATAGTTTGTAATCAAACCGGTTCAGGAGAAGTTTTTGTTTGTGCCTATACTGATTCACCCCCCTCTTAGTACCGGTTTGGTACTCACTTTTCATCATTGAGCTATCACCACCTTCTAGCGTCGAGCATAAGTGTATATTGACTACCATAGATTATTTCACCAGATGGATAGAGGCGGTTCCCCTAAAAAATGCAACTGAGGTAGAAATCTTGAACTTTTTAAGAGGGCTGGTTGCAAGGTTTGGGCCCCCCAAAATTATCATCTCTGATAATGTCAGGGATTTCTTAGGTTATAAAATCTGTCAATTTGCAATAGACAATGGGATATTTATCAAGACATCCTCTAATTACTATTCACAGGGTAATGGCCTTGTATAATCAACAAACAAGAACCTAATTAGGTTAATCAAGAGGATAAGATATGAGCATAATAGACATTTTCATAAACATTTGAAAACTTCACTCTGGGCTAATTGGGTTACTCCTAAACAAATATTAAAAACTTCACCGTATGAGCTAGTCTATAGGAAGGAAGTCACTCTCCCCATTTCAATGGAGATTCTAGTGTTGCAATTACTTAAGTCCTTGGAGATTGAAGAAAATGGAGTGATGGAGGTTGGGTTGGCGGAATTGATTGAACTGTGAGAACATAGAGAAAAATCTTGAGAAGCAATTGATGCCCAACAACAAATAGTTAAAAAATGGTTCGACAAAACGTCTTCCAACCCTGGTTTCAAATGTGGTGATCTTGTGCTAAAATATAATGAACGTCCATCTAAACTAAGACAACATCATAAAATTGATTCTCTATGGGAGGGTCCGTTTCACATTAGTCAATGCAAGCAGTCCAATTTGTTCAAATTATAAACATTGGAAGGACCTGATAGAGATATAAGTGAACAATATCTATCTTAAGCCATTTCATTAAGTTACTCAGTTTATTAGCCTTGTAAATATTGTAACAAATGTATAAATTCATGTATGGTTGCGATGTTTTAATTCTGAACTAGCAATAAAAGAAGTATTCCCCATAGATTTGATAAAATATAGTAAGATGCAAGCCAAAAAGGGTTGTATTTTCATTTATAATGATAGTAATATTTACATTTTACAATAAAAAATTGGCTCTTAGGCCTATGAGAAAAGGCAATCTAGTATATGCAGAAAAGAAAAAGCCTAATCTACTTCTTCTTCATCCTTGTTGGAAGAGGAGACAATAGTAGCTGGAGGTATTGGAACGAGGGTTGGGAAGTCCGCAAGAGCAACAACAAGAGCATGCAGAGCAATGAGATTTTGAAAGCTTGCATACCGGCCTAAGTTGGAGATTGGCTCCACACCCATGAGCCGCATTAGGAAGTAGTAGGCACTGGCAGATCTCTCATGGTGTTGCTCCATGTTGGTGGTGCAAAAACCTCCAAGGAAAGGGAGCCATGGAACCACTTCACCAAGGTCATTGTAAGGCCTGAAATCCATCATTGTGGGAATACCAAGGCCTATCACCGTAGAATGTACAACTTCATCTAGGCCGTTGAGCATGTATTTTGGAAACACATGTCTGGTGAGTAGAATTATTTTACCCTTGTTCTCTCCCAAATTCAACAAAGAGGCCACAAACTGGGAAGTAATGTCAGTATTAACTTTGTATCGGTCCTCTCTGGTAATAAAATCATCGCCCAGAATCCACTTAATGGTTGCAATTCCTAAGGTGTGCTTCAACTTGGTCATGTGTATCAGTCTATTCTCCGTTATCTCTCCTAGGAAAGCCAGTTGTGGCCTTGAACTCAAAAGTCTAATGGGTGCATCGAGCAAAATTTTTCCTAAGGAAAGGAAAGCTAGCAGAAACTCTTTGTTGGAAACCAATAACACTGAGAGGGGGGGTGAATCAGTGTTATACCAGAATAGTAGTTTTTAGCCTTATTAAAACATGCATACACCAACTGGTATACTGGCACATACAAAATATAAAGAAGTAAAGCAACCAATAAGCCAAACATAAATGAGAATCATAACACATAGATTTATACGTGGAAAACCTCAAAGAGGAAATACCATGGTGGGATTTGTGACCCACAATATCAATTCACTAGTCATATGAAGAGATATTACAAAATATGAGGGGCTTGCACTTGCAAGAAGGCTTACAGCCTAGAGCACACTGCTCAATCAAAATAGGAGCCTCACTGACTACATAAAATTTCAGACTACGATTTGGAGAAGTGTGAACTGCTAAGATAACATCTTCTATGCCAGAATACAGTTCCGGTTTAAGCTCTGTCTGTTCCGGTTTGAAACCCTAAACCCCTTTACCGAAATAACCCTTACAATAAATTCCTCACATACATAATCTCTCTAAATAATTTCGCATCAAATTACATTCACATATCCATAATCTCCTATCTCATGTCTATATGAAAATGATCTATCAAATTGACCTATATACCCTATAAAAATTGTATGCCTTATGTCGGCTTACAAAGATATATAAAATATCAGATTACATGTCGGCCAGATAACATAAATTTATAAACATTAAAACAAATTGCCGATGTCGGATCTGAGATATGTCGGCCTCCAATACCGATAACCTTTACTATACGATGTCAGCCTGCATTGCTGGTGACCAAAGAAATCCTCTGTCCTGTCGATGCCAATGTAGAATTTGTGAAGTGCCTGCCGGTACACCATAGAATCAAAACATGAAGCTGGAACACAAAATCATGTTGTCATCAATGACAACATAGTGAAACCAACCAATAGAGTGTCAATTGCCAACAATCTCCCCCTTTGGCATTGATAGCAACACTCATGTGAAAAATGGTCAAGGTTTCATCTATTAGTTTCATCCTTCCCTGCTCCCCTTGAGCTGAATATGCAAAATACTCCATATCTCCAAAACTCCAAAAACTCCCCCTAATGTATACAACTCTTTTATTCTTTTTCACATCTATATTCTACTCCCCCTTTGACATCAATTCCATTAAAAAAATTGTCAAAGAATAAGAACTATACACTGAATATCCCCAAAAATGTCTTACCGGAGCTTGACCAACTTCAAAATTTTTGGATAAGCCTTCTCTAGTAACTCCACATAAATATCCCAGCCAGTTTTGAATGTGTCGGAAATAGATACAAGTCCACTCAATAAATGTGCAAAAGACTCTTTTTCATTTACCTATGTGGGTGTGGGCTTTCCTGCCATATCCATGCATTCTTTCTTGTGTACACAAAGTGAATCCAATCGTGGACTCACCAAGCCTCTCAGACTTCTGGCTCTTCAAATTATTTTGTCTCTTTCTTTTTCAAGAGCAGAAATTTGGTTCTCCAAAATCAAAATTTGACCATCAATTGATGTAGTCAATGAAATCAGTCTGTCAAAAGAGTTAGCAATACTTGCAATTTTCTCTTGAATCTCCTTTATCTTTCAATCTACATTTGTTGTAAGTATTTCAGTGTTACAACATACCCTATATATATTTGTACATTGTTTTAAAGAATTTTCTATCAAGATTAGCTTCTCTTCAATCTTTTTCTTCTCTATTTCAATTACCTGATCAAAAGCGGCTCTCTTAGCTTGAGTAAATCTTTCTATTGCTTGTCGGTTTGAGATTTGTTGTAAGGATTGAAAGTCTTTTGATATGTGCTCAGTGATTACCTTAAGCTTTCCGGAAGGGCTCGCTTCGTTTTCAATCTTACATTCCGAGACCAATCTGTGTAGAACAATGATTGATTGATCTATAATGCCCTTGTCTGTGGGTCCCTCCTTCATCAGTTTTTTAGTAGCCATCATCATTAGTTCAGTGGGACTCATCTTTGTGATGGTTTTCTTTTCTACCTGAGAAGTGTCAATTGACAATAATGATGGGCCAACAACTAGTTCCCTGTTAGATTCCCCTATTTTCTCCTCTGATGTTTTATCCTTTATAACCTCCTCACTTACATCGGTGGCTTCGCCACTTGGTGCAGTCTGTGTAACTGTTGATTCCTATGTAGGAACAATATCCTCAACCTATACATTTGTATCCGGAGGACAATTGTCCCTAATATTAGTATCATGTACAATGTTAGCTTGTTCATTCTCAGTATTAGCCGGTATCTCAGTATTTGTTTGTACATCTGTATTTACCAGTGGTTCAATTTCCACTATCTTAATATTATTTAAAACTGATGGTGAAGTGCCCATAATCCCCTTTCCTTTTCCTTAAACCGAGGTATCTACAATGTCTGTCTTGGTTTTCGGTGAAGTAAAGAATCCTCTATTTTCTCCCAAAAATTTAATCCATGCTTTTTGAGTTTCCTTTATTACTTCATTCACTCTCCCTAGCATTAGACTAGTTATCTTATGTTTGCTATTGAAAACTTTTTTGTCTGCCACCTCAAGTGTCTTTTCCATTTCATCTAGAGCTATAGTAACACAGATAGATAATAGTTCTTGAATTTTAATGTGTTTATCTTCTTGCATAGCCGATAATCTTCTAGCATCTAACATGTTATATAACTCAGCTGATATTTGATTTTCTCTCTATTAAGGCTTTCTTATAAATATCCAAGTATAATAGGACTGCTTCCTCTACCTCACTCTATTCACCATCCTCTAAGTTTTCATAATAAAATTTAACATTCTTCAACATGCCATCTTTAGTGATTTCATCTACAATTTGTGCACAAGTTTTAGGTGGTATGATAGTTACACTACCAGTTTCAATTGCTAGGTCAATGTCACTCTTCTTCTTCTTCTTGGTAGTACCAGATGCAGTTGTAGGTGTAGCTTTAGGTTCTTGCTTTTGTGCCAGTAGCTTGATTGTGACCTTCCTAACCAGTTGCTTCTTTGCTTCCACCTTTGTTTCCTCTGGTTTCTTCCTAACAACCCTCTTAAATGCTAATGGTGTGTCATCCTCTAATTCAGAATCTGCAGTAACAGGTTCAATATGAATTTCCGGATCCTTCCTCTTTCTGCCTTTCTCCGGGACAACATCAATTAGTGCCTTTATGTCCTTTGAGACCTTCTATACAAATTTACTTGTTCTTCCTTCTTGCTTCTCTTTTTTCTTCCAGTTGAACTCTGTTTCAACCTCTTGAGTTTTCTGTTGTGCAGTACTACAGGGCTTCTCTACCTCATCTATTTGTGCATCAATTAGCATTTTTGTGTAGGCATCAAGAATATGTGCATCTACCTCATAGCCCATTTCTTCAATCCAAATCTTCTGGGGCTTAACTACTTCCATGAGAGTCTCATCCTTCTTTACCATGAAGCATATGTCGTTAGAGTATTTTTCTACTATATGCTCAGGTACCCTTACCCTAGACCTCGTAGATTTTTGAAATGCCTTAAAATAACCCCATATCTTGTCATCTCTCTGGCTTCCTAATGCAGCAATTGATTGTTTCAATTGTCTTCCTACCGGAATGTCAAAAGCCCATTGCCTCTTACCAGAACCGGGTGAATCATTCAGAAAATATAACATTAGAAAAACTAACAAGTTCCCATACTAGAAAGTTCCCTTCTTCTCACCCTTGATCTTTCATAAGTTGATTAACAACTCATCAAGCATCCAACTACATAGATCTAACTTTACATTATCTCTCATCATTTTGTATGCAACCAAAATGCATGAACTGGAAACATAATTCAGTCAGTTTGACTGAGTTACCTTATATCCGATAATCATGCTATCAAATTTGATGTCCATGTCGGTGATAGTGCTCACCTTCATGGATCTTTTGTCATATGTAGCACCAGTGATCTTCCTCACGAAGTCGTTTGAAACTTTCTTGTCTGGATGTTATCCTACCGATGGCAAACCAGTGATTGCCCAGATGGCTTCCTTGGTGATTTTGTAAGGTCTGTTCAACTATATGAATTCCCCATGTACTCTTCTCAATATATATCTGATTATTTCATCCTCAAACTCTGAAATATCCAGAATGTCTATAAACCCTAGTTCTTCAATATGTTGATATGCAAGTTTGATCTTTCTAGATTCTCCCATTAGCTCACTCATATACATTCCCTTGATTTCTAAAGTTCCCAAGTCCTCGATATGATAGTGAATATATGCCCTAATATCTTCTACATACACAACTCCCTTTGGAATGTGAGAAAATGCTCCAACTAAGTCTTCTAGGGTAGCCACATGTGGATACCGCTTGAAAATTGGCCTGGGGTGGTCCTTGACCTCCATGACAATTGGGTTTGCAACAAAAACAGGAATAGAAGATGATCTCGCTTCCATGTTTAAAGAGAAATACCTTTTGATCGCTCTCAGTGAAAACCTTCAACAAATTCTTCTAGACGCCAATGAAATCACTCAAGAAGAAATCTGATTGCCTCTGAATAGCCTCTGATTGCACGTAGTCACTCTGAATCGCTCTGAAATCGCTCTGAATGCAGGGTGATTAACAATGAAGTGTATTTGACCTTTTAGCCTTCGAGATAAACCCTAATCTTCCATTGACATAAATGACTGCCGGTGAAAGATATCGGATCTCGCTCAGAATACATCCATGCCGGATAATCCTCTCCAATATTTGGAACATCTTCCAAAACCTCTTCCCGGGGCATATGCAACATCTTCATGAATTTTTCCTACCCCTAAGGCATCTGCCTTAGTTACTAGATGAGCTTCCTGTCGGTGCAAGAGCAGCCTCTTCTGTCAGATAAGTAACCGGGACATTCCCATCTGATGATTGTTCTTCAGTCTTCCTAACCCATCTCTGAGTATGATCTTGTCGGATTTCACTAACCTTCTCTTTTCCTTTCTCATTTGATCCTCCATTGCTAACCGGTGGATTTCTGCTTCTACAGAACTTAGCAATATGTCCAACTTCATTACATGCATAACATGTAACATTGTTCTTCTAAATTGCTTTGCTAAAACTGGTGAAAGTGCTTGACCTGCACTGATTAGCCATATGTCCAAATTTTCCACAAGCATAACATTTAACATTCATTATGTAATCTTTTGCCTTATGACCAACCTTATTGTATTTAGAACATTTATCAGGAGCATAATCAGGGTTCTGATTTGCTCTTTTTCTACTTTGCTTAGCCATGTGACCAAATTTATTGCAAACAAAACATCTACCATTGAATTTATAAGCATTGAATTTTCTTACCGGTGCCTTATGCTTTCGATCTTTATTAGCAGTACCAGAACTCTATCCTTGCTCAAATCCAAGTCTAGTGGAATCTCCAATCTGCCTCTGTCTCTTCAATAACTCATCAAGTTGTGCTGACCTGATCTTGAATTTTTCTTTGTACTCACTTGCAGCAGTTAAATCTTCTCTTAGTATTATCATTTGTCTCTCAAGATCTTGCTCATTACTGTGGAATTGTACCAAATCAGTTCTCAACATATCATTTTAATGAACCAACCTACCACATTCTCCAAACTTATTCTTCAGGGATACAACAAGATTTTCTTCCTTTTTCTTTCTGTCCTCAATATCCTTAGACATCCTCATAGTTATAACTTCCATTTCATTCTTCATAACCATGTTCTCCTGACTCAATTTTTGATAGTGCTCCTTAAGTGCATTTTTCTCTTCATCATCCTGATTTTGCAAAAGTTCCTTTCTCCTAGCTTGAACAAATGATAGTCTCTCTTGTAGGACAAGAATGAATTCCTTAGCGGAATTCAATTCATCTTGTAGCTTTAAGTTCTTCAACCTTTCAGCATCATAATCTTCAAGTGTCATCTCAAGCTGCTTCTCCAAAGCCATATTCATTGATTCTGATTTCAAGATCTTCCTCAAGCTGTTAAACTTCCTCCGAGGCACAAGGCTTTGATACCAATTGTTGGAAACCAATAACACTGAGAGGGGGGGGGTGTGAATCAGTGTTCTACCAGAATGGTAGTTTTTAGCCTTATTAAAACATGCATACACTAACTGGTATACTGGTACATACATAATAGAAAGAAGTAAAGCAACCAATAAGCCAAACACATAAATGAGAATCATAACGCACAAATTTATACGTGGAAAAACTCAAAGAGGAAAAACCACGGTGGGATTTGTGACCCACAATATCAGCCTATTGGCCATATGAAGAGATATTACAAAATATGAGGGGCCTACACTTGCAGGAAGGCTTACAGCCTAGAGCACACTACTCAATCACAATAGGAGCCTCACTGACTACATAAAATTCTAGACTACAATCCAGAGAAGTGTGAACTGCTAAGATAGCATCTTCTATGCCAGAATACAGTTTCGATTTAAGCTCTGTCTATTCCGGTTTGAAACCCTAAACCCCTTTACTGGAATAACCCTTACAATAAATTCCTCACATACATAATCTCTCTGAATAATTTTGAATCATATTACATTCGCATATCCATAATCTCCTATCTCATGTCTATATGAAAATGATCTATCAAATTGACCTATATACCCTATACAACTTTTATGTCTTATGTCGGCTTACAAAGATATATACAATATCAGATTATATGTCAGCCAGATAAAATAAATGTATAAACATTAAAACAAATTGTCAATGTCAGATCTGAGATATGTCAGCCTCCAATACCGATAACCTTTACTATACCATGTCGGCCTGCATTGTTGGTGACCAAAGAAATCTTTTGTCCTGTTGGTGCTAGTGTCAGTGTAGAATCTGTGAAGTGCCTGTCGATACACCATATAATCAAAACATGAAGCCAGCACACAAAATCATGTTTCCATCAATGACAACATAGTTAAACCAACCAATAAAGTGTCAATTGCCAACACTCTAAACTCACGAAGTGTCTACACTCACAAGCTAGCCTGGGTCAGTTTTTTGTCATAACACATAATTGATTTATAGGCCAAGCCTAAGAATCTAGATGGTAGCAATACAATAATAATGTTAGAATGAAATCCTCAAAAATAGGACTCAAATTAAAGGCATGTGTGTGAAGCCAAAATGGTGAAAAGATAGTGAGCTAGTGGCGGTGTCCTTGGAAAACGCACGTTGTTTGGACACATGCCATGCGTCCTGCTATAAAGTTTAAAATCTGCAAAAAATCGGGCGATTAATGACTCACGGTAAGCTTCCCTGTCCAAATATAAATGAAAGGTATGTAAAAAGGCCCATACTATCCACTTGTGGCTCTATTTTCCAAAATTCAGTTTTCCAGAAAGGGAGAATAATCAAGTACTGCGGTGAGGTGGCATTCTTGCATCAGCGACGAATTAATTTCAGACAAAAATAAAAAATATCAGTATGCTTGGGGTGTGGTGCCTTACCATGCGGTTAATCTAGGGTTATCCATGGGGCAAAAAGAGTCTTGTTTGAAAAATTACTATGTGTTTAATTGTGTGTAACATTGAAAGCAAAGTTGAATAGTTGCAGACAACAAATCAAAGTAGAATTCATCGAAATAAGCTACAGAGCAAGGATACCATGGCATCAGAAGGAGCTTCAGTAAGAGGAGAGGGACCTTCCACCCCTTCAACCATTGCAGATGTGTTGGGATCTATTTCTTATTCCTCGATAAGAATGCCAGAGTGGCCAAAGTACCCAAATACCAGAGCAGTCATGAAGGTAAATCACATAAATGTAGCTCTCATACAAGATGTCTAATAACATTCATGACCTGGACCTGCTCGAGAATCCAAAGGCTCTACGCGAGGGTGCTTTTGTAAGAATGAAGGAGAAGGTAAGGAGGAAAGAGACAGATTCCCTGGGATACCGACTATGGCCCTATGGTCTTCCATAATACATGTTTCCATTTGTTCACTATTGTCTGAAGTTGTTGCATGCAAGCATTTTAAATTTCCATGCAAACACAGGAGTGATTCAAGGTAAAACTCTGCGAGTAGCTATCACTGTTGATAACATAAATGACATGTTATGTATCTCACCTCGGGGAGCGAGTGTAGAACGGTTCACTAAGAAAAAGAGGGAGGATTATTGGCCCTCAAGGAACGACCATCTCAAGTTCTACAATAGTGAGCTAAAGACGAATGCAAGGGATTTGTCGAAATTCCCCCTAAATATCAAAGTTTTTAATCAGAGGATTTGTGGGATATATTTTCTATGTTGGCTTTTGCTTTTGGCTTTGACACAGACATAAATGTACATGAATTCCATATGGCCCTGGAATTCAAGTTGAGGAAGCAAAAGGTTCCTTTTTGCTTTGACTTGACATAAATCATACAAAGAGGCGTGTTCAAGGAGTTCAAGGGTTATGAGTCTCAAGTCAAATTCAGGTACCTTTCTATTTTGGCTCACATGTTTTTATACCAGAACCTAAATTTCTTTAGCCAATATATGAATTTGTCTGCACGATGGATGAGAAAAAGCATAAAAAATCAGTGTCGGCTTGTACTCATGTTTTATCTTCCACTCATGATTACTATACCTTCTATGATTGTTTTTTACCCCTATTTTGGTGGAATTGGGAATTGAAAATCCCTATACCTCGTTCTCCCCTAGGCAAGTTGAGTGGATGTCAAAGTCAAAAACCCCATACAACTGGTTTTTGGGGTCAGGTTTTAATAATAAGAGTGCATGGCTTTGACGAGGAACCTTTTCGGCTCCCAACCTACACAACTGAGAGAGTTCTCACAATAGAATTATTCAGACAACTCTCAATTGTTGATAAGGTGTATGGGTTAGGAAGGCACTAGACCATTATGTACAATGTCCCTAAGGCCTTAGGCATTGTTGCTCTCCCAAAATAAAATGTTAATGTTGAGCATATATTAACTACTAAGATGACGCATCTGGTCTTGGTTTTCATTGAAGATAAATGACATTTGATCAAGATGATTGTTTGTCAGATCACAAGACTAGAGTCACCCACATTTCCTGTCCTTATTAGGAGGAACGCTGCAAACTGTTGATAGTGTTAGAATCAAGTATCACTGAGAGCGGGGGGTGAATTAGTGATCTACCGAAAGTTAAAACCACAAACTTATTCTTTATCCACCGGTTAACAATACATAACAAATATGAACATAAACATGCAACAATAAAAACACAAATCCACAACACCAGAATTTTTACGTGGAAACCCAGAAAGGGAAAAACCATGGTGGGGCTGGAACTCATAATATTCATATACTATGGCCAGAAGTACATAAATATTACATAGATGGGGAATGCACTTGCATTCAGGCTCACTGCTCAATAAAGTTGCCCAGAGGGCTACAACCCTCAAGAAAGTTTCATTGACTTACAATTTGTTTACAATATGTAAATACAATGAAATGAACTCTTAATCAGAATTTGACTATGCAAAGATGAGTTTTGGTTAGGCTCTGAATCTCTGACTGTCTTTGTTCTGCTAAATAAATTGTCTCTGTCTCAGTTAGCTACTGGTTGGTCTGAAGGCAAAATGTGCACGTGAAACTATGCTCAATCACACCAAAATAGATCACCACACATACAAAATACCAAAAATCAATTGCCAAAACAATCTTATATATCCGACCTTACCACAAAAACAATCTCCTTCAAGTCGGCTTCAATAAGTGTAAAGTGTAGATCAAGTCGGCTTCAATCATGAACAAAACATAGCACCAGACAAAAAGATTATAACCACATGCTTCCTAAAGTTATTTTGTATCATTGAGATAACAAAAATAATCACCTAAAACATCGTAATCACCAGAGATCATTCTGGATCAAAGCATTACTCAAATACCCTATTTTGTCTATTAACTGTCTACCAGTTACCTCCATCTTCTGGATAAGTTAGATCACGACTGCCACTTCGAATCACCATGAATATTTTCCATCAATGACAACCCTAAACAAATAATCAACAACCAGAAGTCTCCTGAAATCACCAGATGAGTGTTAATTGCCAACAATCTCCCTCTTTGGCATTGATGACAACACCTATGAAAAATGGTTAAGTGTTGAAATTTGAACAATCGGATGAAAGAATAAAAGAATTCAAGAATTCCAATACTCCCCCTTAGATCAATAATCCATGAATCTATAATACATCAGACTATACACTCCATACATATAATCAGTCTGTACACTGTACATTTTTCACCTCATCTCTTCCCCTTTGACAACAATGCCAAAGATAGGGTGTGTACCAAAATTGTTTGTACATATATATATACACACTCAACGAGGGATTAATTCTATGCATGATTCAATACATCCGCATATGCCATCTTCAAGAACCCAAGATATGTGTTCCAACTTGCTCGCAACTTCTCTAAAATTGAAACAAAACCATTCAAAACATAAGCATGAAATTCTATAGCCGCAATCTTAGTAGGAGTATTCTAAGACATATTCTGAATACAGTCCATCTTATGATATACTAAGGTGTCCAACCAAGGACCAATTAAGTTCCAGAGTTCACCTGTTCCCCTGATCATTCTCTCCTTTTACTTCTCAAAATTCCTAATCTGCTAAGTGATATTCAAAATTTGTCCCTCAATACTACCAGTTAAATTGGCTGTGGGATCATAGGTCTGAGAAATCTGAGCTAACCACCCTTTACAATTATTTGTCTGCTTGTCTATCTCAGTAGTAAAATTGGTCAAAATTAGACAAGACTTGTAAATCTTACCACCTTCCACTAAGGCCTCATCAATCAATTTTAACTCTTTATCTAATTGTGCCTTATCATTATTAATCATTTGCAAAAATGTTTGAATTTTAGCATCCTTAAAATTTTCCATAGCTTGTCGGGTTGATGCTTTAGATAAAGAATCAAATTGGGTGGATATATGCTCAATTAAATTTTGAAGCTTACCAAACAAACTGGTACTTGTATCAAGTTGTAGATCTAGTACCACCTGTTCCAAAACTTTAACAAATTTTTCAATGAGTTTCTTCTCTTCTGATTCTGATTGGGCTAACTCTTGGCTGGCTTGCGCCTGAAGAGCAACAAAATTTATCATTCTCTTATCTAGAGACATTTGAGTGAAGGGTTTATCAAAATTGATATTGAATTATGGAAAACTCCCTAGGCTTTGGGTTTTGGCAATGTCAATTGCCACAAGTACCAGAGTCTCCATACCCTTAGCCTTGCCCTTGTCTGGTTCATCTTGTTTCACCTCTTCTTTCTTCTCACCCTCAATAGGTCCAGATTTAACTTCTGTAGGTGCCACTTGTGCACTGGTGTCACCACTTGATGCACCATCCTCTACCTCTGTTGGTTTGTCATTATCTTTTGTAGGCTCATCCACAACAAAATCCAAAATTTGTAACCAACGTCCTGAGTATCCTCTTCTTTATTTACATTGTCTACTAGAGGATCTTTTGACTGAGTGGCATTATTTGGAGTGGCAGTATCTACAAGTCGGTTCTTAGTGAGAAACTTTTTCCAGATTTCACTCGTTTCTCTTCTTATTTCTTCAACTCTGTCAACCATCAAACTGTTAACCATGTTCTTACTTCTGAATTCCTTCTTATTTGCCAACAAAATTAATCTGTCAATTTCTTCTATTGTGATATTGGTGCACTGATTAACCAGTTCACTCTCCTTTATTTCTGTCCATTTGGCTAGCAGATTTTCTCCTAGCATCAATTAGGTTGTACAAATATTTGGGAAGATATTTTTCTAACTCAATTAATGTCTTACTAAATACACCCATTTACAAGATTACTACTTCCTCAATCTGCCTTTGATCTTTATCATCCATATTTACATAATATACAAGGATATTCTTTAAATTTCCATCATTAATAATCTCATCAATTAATTCCTGAGTAGATAATGGAAGAATAATATGATACTCTATTTTGGAAAATTTCATCTTACCAGATTCTAAGGCCTCATCTAGATCAGACTTTGTCTTCTTTCCTTTCTTAGGTTGGCCTGCCGGTTCAGGTTTAGATATAGCCTTCTTCTTCTTTTGCACAACCTTCTCACCATCGGATTGGGGTTTCTAGATCACCCGAGAAAATTCACCTTTCTTTGGTGCCTTGTGAATTTTTGAATTAGATTCAGTCTCTGATTCCACCGGAGAAACAACTACATACTCTCTCTAGGTCTTCTGCTTCTTCCTCATAACACCTTTTCCCTTTGCAGATACACCCAAAGGTTCAACTTCAACAAGAGGTGTCTTCACCGGAGCGGGAGAAGGTCCTGTCACTTTTGTTTTAACAGGAGCAGATGCAGTCTTCCATTTCTTTTCTTTTTCAGATGCATCCCTTGCTTCCCTAGCAGCCCTGACTCTCTCTTGAGGATGGCCTTCCTCTACAAGAATATCTTCAACAATCTTTGCCACCTTCCTCTTCCTTGCCAGTTTGGTGAATTTGGAGTGTAACTACATTGAATTCTCTTTACAGGTTCTGAACCTCTCCTCCTTGGTGTCTTCCAGAGAATTTAGCAAGTGTTGTGCATATGCTTCTCATACCCCATTGGTATTATCCAAACATTTTGGGGTTGAACTGCTTCCATTAGACATTCATCCTTATTCACCATAAAGCATATTGTCCCCTCATATTTCTTGACAATTTCTTTGGGGATTCACACTCTTTGCTTCATTTTATCATGGAAAGTTTTGAAGAAAGCCCATAGTGTAGCATTCTGATTGTCTTGGTTGCCAATACTATCAAGTCCTTTCTTCATCTACTGTGCAATCGGTCTGTCATAAGCCCACTGGACTCTGTCGGTACCAGGAATTTGGTTCATGAAGTATAGGGCCAGACAAATAATCAAAGATATGAATTTGAAAACATGCTTTTTATCTTGTTTAATCTTCTTCAAATTTATCAATAGCTCCTCCAACAACACATTGCATAGGTCATAATAACCATCTTCCTTGACCATTTTGTAAGCAACATGAATTGCAATGTCAGAACCGAATCCAGTCTATTGGATTGATACACCTTGTAACCAATCACCATAGCAACAAATTTAACATCATCTTCTTTAATTGTACTGATCTTCATTGATCGCATGTCAAATTCTGCATCGGTTAGCTTGTTCATGGTAGGGTTTGTAACCTTCCATAACCCTGGCTTCTCACTGGTTTGATTCAAACAGGTAACTGTCTTAATTTCTTCCACAGTGATCTTGTAAGGTTGATCAAGCCACATAAATTCAGTGTGGATCCTGCTCAACACATATCTAACCCACTCCTTCTCATCAAAAGAATAAAGTTCACAAATTGGGTGAAACCCTTTTTCTTCGATTGTGCAAATTATGGCTTAGGATTGCCGATGTCATCCATGATTTTGTCATTATACAGGTCCAAGATGTCTTCCGAGTTGGTTTCTTCTATTTCACAATGAATATAAGCTTGAACATCATCGACATGCAGAACTCCATGTGGAACGAAAGAAAATGCTCCAACCAGGTCATCCTCCATGGACTTGTAGGGGTGTTTCTTGAATATAGGATGAGTCTTGTCCTTAACCTCAACCATCAGTGGAGTAGCAATGGAAGATGCAGATGCCATTTTAAAAATATCAGAAAATCACTCAGAAAGATGCCCTTCAAGAAATACCTTAACCAACTGTTGGATGCCCTAGATTGCTTTGTCGGATTGCTTTAAGCTCTTTGATCTCCTGGAAACTCTAATTGCTTTGTTCTTCAACTCGAAAACACTATTCAAAAAGTAAAGAATGATTCTCGTAATTGCCTTTTTTAACTTTGCAAACCCTAATTTCACATTGAAATAAATGCACCTCAAATATTTAACCAGATGCCCTCTTCAGCTACTAGATACCAAAATCAATCATGTGAATTCCAGATATCAACGACCATTTGTAATCCATTGACCACAGATCTCATCAAAGGGGTATTGGAAGATTCTCATTGGTTTGCCTCTCCCTAAGGCAAAAAGTCCTAGTTACCGGATGAAGATCCTGCACCGGATTTGGGTACATGTTCATTATCTGCCTTAGATTCATCCTTCTTTACCCACATCTTCTTATGTTGATTTCTAATCTCTTCCACTTTCGCTTTACCCTTCTCATCTAATTTATTCTTGTCTACCGAAGCACTATTCTTGCTTCTGCAGAATTTTGCAATGTGACCGGTTTTGTTGCATGCTCTGCAAACAACATTATTCTTCATAGGTCTGAAGTTCATTTGGTTCTATCTTGTTCTGCACTGATTAGAGATATGTCCAAAAATTCCACAGGCATGGCATCTTTTGTTCTGAAAGTTATTCATCACGACTCTACACACATTTGACTTGAGATCCAAAATTATTGCATATGAAACACTAACCGGTAAAGGTAGAAACATTGTTCATATTGTTCAAAATATTGTTATTGTTCATCATTCCATTATTCGTCCTACTTCTGCACTGACTTGCCATATGACTAAATTTATTGGAAGTAAAACATCTACCATTAAATTTATGAGCATTAGGTTGTCTTATTGGAGGATTTTTGCTCTTCTTCTGATCAGTTTTAGCATTGCCTTGTCCAGATCTGGAGGATCCACCTTTCTCAAATCCTAGGCCTCGCATATCCTTCCCATGTCTTTGACTTTCTAGCATCTCATCAAGTCTTGATGAACTAGCTTTGAATTTGTCTTTGTATTCATTGGCAGTAGCAAGTTCATCCCTTAAGGTAACAACCTGTCTTTCAAGCTCTTGACCATTATTTCTTGATTGTGTCAACTCAAGCTTCAGCTGATCATTCTTACAGGTAAGCCTAAAGCATTCATCCACTCTTTCCTTCAATGATTGTGCCAGATTCTCCTCATTTTTCTTTTGGTCCTCAATCTCCTTAGCCAATCTCATCAAAATGGATTGCATCTCATTCTTCAAAGCAATATTCTCTCTCTCAAGCTTGTTAACCTCATCAACTTTGTCCTGGTATTCCATGATCTGATCTTCTTTCTCCTTCAACTTGTCCATTAATTCCTTCCTCTTTTATTTGTAGATACTTGCTTGATCCTTTAGCTCACTAATGAATTCATTGGCAGCATTCAGATTCTTCTTCAAGGTACATACCTCACTTCTAGATGCATCAAGATCCTCAAGTGCCACATTGATTTGTCTTTAGAAACCAGAATCCATTGAATCAATCTCCCAGATCTTCCTCAAGCGGTCAAGCTTCCTCAGAGGAACGAGGCTCTGATACCAATTTTTAGAATTAGAGATCATTGAGAGGGGGGGTGGGGTGAATTAGTGATCTACCAAAAGTTAAAACCACAAACTTATTCCTTATCCACTAATTAACAATACATAACAAATATGAACATAAACATGCAACAATAAAAACACAAATTCACAACACCAAATTTTTTATGTGGAAAGCTAGAAAGGGAAAAACCACGTTGGAACTGGAACCCACAATATTCAAATACTATGGCTAGAAGTACATAAATATTACATAGATGGGGAATGCACTTGCATTCAGGCTCACCGCCTAGAGCTCACTACTCAATAAAGTTGCCCGAAGGGCTACAACCCTCAAGGAAGTCTCACTGACTTACAATTTGTTTACAATGTGTAAATACAATGAAATGAACACTTAATCAACATCTGACTATGCAAAGATGAGTTTCGATTAGGCTCTGAATCTCTAACTATCTCTGTTCTACTAAATACTTTGTCTCTATCTCTGTCTCTGTCAGCTACCGGTTGGTCTAAAGGCAAAATGCGCACGTGAAACTGCGCTCAATTGCACCAAAACGGATCCCCACACATACAACATACTAAAAATCCATCGCCAAAACAATCTTATATATCCGGTCTTACCATAAAAAACAATCTCCTTCAAGTCGGCTTCAATCATGAACAAAACATAGCACCGAACAAAAAGATTATAACCACATGCTTCCTAAAGGTCTTCCATATCATTGAGATAACAAAAATAATCACCAAAAATACCGTAATCACCGGAGATCATTCCAGATCAAAGCATTACTCAAATACCCTATTTTGTCGATTAGCTGTCTATCGGTTACCTCCATCTTCCGGATAAGTTGGATCACGACTGCCAGATCGAATCACCATGAAGAGTTGCCATCAATGACAACCCTAAACAAATAATCAACCATCGAAAGTCTCTTGAAATCATCGGATAAGTGTCAATTGCCAATAGATAGATTCTCTGAATATTCACTTAGATCTTGCTCATGTTACCACATCCCACTTTGAAATGCCCAATTGGTTATCTTTTTATGAGATAAATGGGCAGATTGACCCTACCAAGAAAATCAATGCGGCTCTCTAGAAGAAGCTCGAACAAAGGGGTTGGTGGGAAGAGAAAATTGCAGGCTTTTGGACCTTCCGACAGGAGATAAAAGATTATACTCCAAACTTTCAAGCTAATCAATTGGATGATAAATTCAATGATATCTGGAACCACAAGCATGATGACACTAAGGATGAAGAAGAGGAACAAGTTTTGGAGCTCTAGAAGATCAAAGGAAAAATAATTATGGTTGAACCTAGTGTCACTCTTGGTTTTGAGGGAGAGTTCCCCGCAGTTCATCGATCATGCACTCCGGCTCCAAAAAGAAAGTCTTAGGATATATAGCCTTCACAACAACAAGCTAAAACTAGCAACCCACCACCGGAGAAGAGGCAAAAGGTGGATGATCCACAAGGAGTAGCCTTAGAACAAATAGTTCAATCAAATCTGACTTCGATCACGACCAAGGCTCAGGTATGCTTTACTCCCCCTCTTTTGTCCTCACAATCTTTAGTCAGCCCACCAATTTCAGTTCCCTCCATTCCCCATTCGGACAATGTCCCTTTAGTGTAGATCCCTACCCTTGTTTAAGTTCCTCATTCCGCCACGGTCTTTGCTCAAGTACCTACACTGCCCTTTGTAATGAACGTAGCTTTTACGACCCCGAGGACTGTCCCATATTTTATCCTTCTAGTTTCCTCGCCTACCTTTATAGTTGCTAATGTTTTTATGACATCCCCCCAGACCCCACAATCTAGTCTAGTGCTCTCCATAGCCCAACAATGTCTTGCACTAGCCTCCACATTTTCAGGAAAAATGCAAAACGTTCCTCCTTTCTCTCCATCAGTATTGAATTTGTCAGGACAAGCTCAGTCTGGGTCTGCTGTTGTCCCCATCCCTTTCGCTTTGCCTCCCGGATATCCAATTTCCACCCAATATATCCCATCTCCTGTTGAATTTAGAGATCAAGCGGATGCTACTAGAATGGCTCGGGTAAAGCGTGCACATAAGAGAAGGGATAAAGATGCTATCAAACTGATAGAGCTGTGCATTGAGATTATCTATGATGGAGCACACTAGTCCATCATGTTTTCCACTAAGTTGCCTAGCATAATTAATCCAAAAGGTCAAATGTGGCTCGAGGATTATATGGTTCATGTCGTGGGTATCAATCTAAGCCAAGATCGTGTCCAAGACAAAGTGGAGTTGATGGAGGAGACACAAAGGGTGCTAATGACGGACCTTCTGAAAGCCTCCTGCCACCTAGAAAAGAGAGAGGTATAGTTGAAAAATGTGAAGAACACTATTGAGCTACCAAGGACAAAGGAGAAGGAAAAGGACATAGAAATTAATCAATCATCAAAAAATATTGCTCAACTAGCCAAAGAATTGCAAGAAAAGACTCTTACCTTGTCCCAGCAGAGCCAGGAAGAGAAGGCCAAGTTGCAAGAATAACTTAATAACTTGGTAGCTCAACTTCAGAACACTCAATAGGATAAGGAGGGCATGTACCAAGAATTACAAGATAAGAATCAAGAAAATACTCAGATGAAGGCGAGCCTTGCAGATACAACCTGTATTCAAAATGAGCTCTAGAGCGTCACCGTTGAGAAAGACTTGTTCAAAGCAGAGTTGAGAAAACATCAGGTACTATTGGCGAAAGAAAAACACGCCAATCAAATGTTGGAAAATCAGTTGTGCGACAGGCTTGCCAAGCTCTCCTAAGTCCATAAAGAACATTTCGCCTCCTCAACTACGCAAGTTCAGTTGCAACGAGATCTAATTTATAAGCAGTCATAATTTGACAAGGAGATTCATGACGCTGAAGTAGCACGCGAGAGGGAGCGAGAAGACAAGGTGGTGATAAAAAAAGGCCCTCCAGGAGAGGACCTCAGAGCTGCAACAACAAAATATGGATTTGGAAGGGAGGATTGAGAGCTTGATTATCGAAGCGAGATTGAAAAAACACCCAAATTAGCCTACTTCAAGCGTCGAGTGCAACATCTACCACTCAGGTTGACTTGATTCCCCTTGTCTAACAATTAAATTTCTCAAATTGGGAAAAGATTAAAACCGTTGTCACATCTCTCTGGCTAGCATTGCATTTCATTGTGGATGCACAACGTTTGAGTTCAAAGGTGGAAGCTGCAGTCGAAAAAATCCTGCAAGACATTGCGTCTAGTGTGCCTGAATCTGAGATGCTGGTTGAAAAGTTGTATACAACATCAGATGGTACACTTGTAGCGGTGGGCGTAGAAGGTCACATAAATGCATATCAGAAGGCTAATGAATTCATCAATTGCAGTAGGGCGGCCCTTCACGCCAAGAATTGATTAAACATATTAACGGTTATCACCTCCAAACTTAAGAGGGAATTTGAATATTTCGTGCAGATTGGTCTTCCATCTCCTTTTCTTGTAGATGATTCAACGACGATAGAGGAGAAAATGATGCATCTTTTAGAGCAGCGCCAACAAGATCAGGTGTATTTGCAAGTGCTCAGAGATGTGCCTGACACCACTAACATTGAAAATATTATACATCTAGCTCAATTTATCCTTGGAACAAGCATTCAGGTTGCTGGTAAATTTGCCATTTAAGGAAATGTTTCAACTGGATCAGGCCTATGTGTTTTTTCCTACTCAAACACACACTTCAGTCAAGAAGTGGGCTCCTTTGCAAAATGCACTCTCTCAGCTTTGAGTTGCCTTGTAGGCTCGAGAGTTGGTCTGTAGAACAGAGTTTCAAGGGTTCTTAATCTATAGGTAGATCATCCCGATGAGTCGCCAAAAAACTGTGAATAAATCTCTAGTTCCCTGCGAGTCCCTTTGTTGTCTCATCGAGCCCCTTAATTTTTGTTTGTAACTCTTCCCTCATATCGCCACATGTCAAGCGAGCGGGGTTTTGAGGAGGCATCTTGTTTTTGCTAGTGTCAGGCTTTGCTTCGTTGTCACGTGTATCCTATCGACATTTTTTGGTTTCAGCCTTGGAGGGGCCCGCTTATTTCAACTCAGAATTGTCACATGTCAAGTGGGCAAGTCTTTTCTAAGGAAAGGAGGCAGACACTCCAAGATTTCTCACTCACATGCCACAGGTCTCATCTGCAAACTTTTGGAAAGGAAAAGGAAGTAGGAGGGCGAAAGGCTCCGCTTATCTACCACATGTCCAACTTTTCAGTTAGGTCTAGGTGTCACCATGGCATGGCTTTTGAAAGATGCCAAAGTGTTAAGAAATGATAAAGGGCTAAATCGAGGGCGAGGATTCATTCCATAGATATGTAAGATTAGCTAGAGGAAACGTTCTGTTGAGATAGTTAAAATAGAAAGCGGGAATCTACAATAAAGGAAAAGGGAAATCAGTCATGTGATATGAGGGGAAAAGGTTGTTATTTGGAGATTTGTGCCCGTGTCTGGGGAGATATAAAATTAGAATTTTGTCGTCATTTTCGAGGATTCACACTCAAAATAGATTTTAGCTTTGTAATTCGGACTTTAATATTTTATTTTGCATTCAAATATTTGGGTTGTGCCAACTTTTGGCCTTTCAATTTGACTCTTTATGTTTTATGATATGCTTTATGTCAATTGAAAGACGAACTAGCTTCTGTATCTGTTTAAGCTTTTATTATATTGGGCACAACTTCTGCTGGTTGAAACATGTCTCAAACTCTTTTGATTCAGTTTTAGTTGTGTTTGATATATATTATGTTGTTAGTGAATCTTAGGTAAAGAATTGTGGTAGTGGAGAATCATTCAACCTTTGAATTATGCATTTTATGTATGGTTTATTGTGCTTGTAGAATCTGAATGCCAAATTTTGGCTCTTTGCCTTAGTTTTATTTTCAATTTTCCTCTCCCTTTTCCCTTTTCATAAATGAAGAGTCGTCTTCTAAAATCCCAGAGGTTGTTCATTGAGGTGCAATACGTCCCCTGCTCAATGAAATTCCTATAAGGCTATTGTCTCAAAGCATTTTTAAGCATCAACAAGATGTTCTCCAAGCTTTTGTTCGCCATTATGAGAAAGTTTTCATTAATCAAGATCTTTCTTTTGAGCGTGGTGCCGCTCTTCATGAATTCTTTTTGGCGGTTCCTAATCGACTCTCTAAAGCCCAACAAACATTATGCAATCAAATGTTCTCTCTTGAAGACCTAAAAGAAGCTATTTTTTTCATGACAGATGATAAAGCTCCTGGTTGTGATGGTTTCCCTTGTGAGTTCTACAAGGCCCTATGGCCTTGTGTGGGACCTATCTTGCTAAAAGTTTACCAAAAAGATTTTCATTCTTGATCTTTAGGTAACATTTGTAATCAAGGAAATATCAAATTCATACCTAAAGTTGGGGACCTTGAAGACATCTGCAATTGGCGCCCCATTACGCTCCTCAATGTCTCTTATAAGATCATTGCCAAGGCTTTGGCTTTGAAGATTAGGCATCTCCTTCCTTAGATTGTGTGACCTTAGCAAATAGGGTTTATCAAATCCAAATTTATTCTAGATAATATTATTGTTGTGTGGTAGGGTATGGAGTGGGCCCGCCGCTCCAAACAAAATGCAATCTTTCTCAAGATTGATTTTGCGAAGGCCCATGATAGAATTGAGTGGTTGTTCATTCTTGCCATGCTTCTAGCTCTTGTCTTTGGTCCCCATTTCATCCAGTCTATGTAGATGCTATTTGGGGATGCCTATGTGTGCATCACCATCAATGGTCACCAATCTCTTGTCTTTGGTTTATTTAGATCTATTTGATAGGGGTACCCTCTCGCACCTTCCTTGTTTGTGCTCACAATTGAGGGCTCTGGTTATTTGCTCGCCAATGCCATTGCACATGGCAGAGTTAAGGGTATTGCCTTGCCTAAGTCACCTTCCTTAGGGATTCCTTTTGGCCCTCCTGCTCAATTAACCAATGGTCACTTTGCAGATGACTCTTTCCTCACCCTCATTGAGGATGAGAAGAATATTTGGGAGGCCCTTCGTTGCCTTGTCATTTTTTGTTTGGCCTCTAGGTCTGCTATTCAGTGGCATAAAACACAATGTTATCGACAGTCTTTTTTGCCTGCTCCTCTATGGCTGCTTCAATTCAACTGGAAATGGTTCGATCATGGTGAAGTTTTTAGATTTTTAGGTATCCCTTTTGCCTTTCAAGGGTCCGTAGTGGATAGAATGGAATGCGGTCCTTGCCAGAATTGAGAATAAGCTTTCTTACTGGATCACTAAGCCCCTCTCTCTTGCAAAGAAATTTTAGATTTTCTCCAAGGTTCTGGCTACCACCCATGCATATTACTCTTCTTGTTTGGCTCCTTCGAAAGATTCATATCTGAAGCTTGAGAAACTTTAAGGGACTTTTTGTGGGCCTCCTCTCATGTGCATTCTAGCTTTCATAGAGTTGCTTGGGAGTTTTGTTGTCTCCCTCAGGAATTTGGTGGCCTTGGTCTGCTCTCTACACAAAAATAGGGGCTTGCTCTATGTGCTAAATGGGTCATACAAGCCATTTTCAGGCTCGAAGGCCTAGAAAGTTCTTCTTAGGCATTGTATCTCTTCAGGTTATCCGGTTCACAAGCCTGCTTGGAAGGGAATTGGCTTTCAAACCGTCTGTATTATGAAGGATGTTGTTGTATGCGGGAAAAGTGGGCGAATAAAACTTAATATATGAAAATATGTTAGAATACTAGTCCACACACACACACACAGGACTTCTTGATGCAAGCTATGGAGTAACGTAGTGTTACTCAACTTCCCAAGGAGGGTCCCATGGTTCTCTATCTCACAATGTCCCTCAAACCAACGTTTTTGCTCTCAGATTACTGAGCAAAATGGTTTGGGGATGGCAAATATGAGAACGAGAGATGCTTTTAATTGATTCTAGTATGAGATGGATGTTAAGCTATGTATGATACTAAAATGCAATAAACTAGATGATAAGATGAGGTTAGTATGAATACTATCCTAGCATACTATATTTAGTCTATGATTGAGCTAAAATGATAAATAAAGTACTCTAGCATGCATATTTAGTCTAATTTCTATTCTAAAAGAGGCTAAATGGGGAGCATATATGAAATGAGAGCTTTGAAAGAATTTGAGCATAAGTGTGATGCTTCAAATTTGAAAGATGATTGTTTAAAATGGAGGAATGAGAGCTCTATTTATAGCACAACAGGGCAATGGATGGTCAAGATTGAAAGGTTTAATCAAGGGTCAAGTTTGAAAGTTGGGGATCCATGTGCACAATTTGCACCAATGAAATGGTGACAAGTGTCAACATAGGATTGGGTTGAGAGAAGAGGTTGGAGGCATTAAAGGCCTGAGAAGACCTCATGGTTATCTAAAGGCTAAGGGTCAAGTCTAAGTTAGGCTTACCCACTGGATTAGGAGTTAATCCAAGGATAAACCTTTGTGCAAATGATTAAGAGATAATCATGGTCAAAGCATTAAAGGCCTGATGAGACCCTTGAGTTGGACAGAGGTTGAGTCAAAACAAATGTTTTAACCATGTGGGAGGGTTTGAATTAACCATTAATGGTTATTGGAGACTTTGGGGATTAAGTGGTTGAAGGTTGGAAGCCTTCAATGGTTTTCAAAGACTTTAAGGGTTTTGGTGGTTGAAAGTTGAAAACCTTCAATGGTTATCAAAGACTTTAAGGTTTTTGAGAAGTGACTTCCCTTTGCTTAGGGATGTGACAAAATTTAGAGGAGGGTTAGGTTAATTAGAAGCGATTAGAAGATTCTAGAAGGGATTAGGAAGGGGTTTGGGATTTTGCAAGTGGATGGAGGGATAATAGGATTTAATTGAATTAAATGATTTTCATTCAATTTGGTTACAATTTGGAGAAATTAAATAAATTAGATTTATTCAATTTGGGATAACTTATTTAATTAAAATTGAATTTAATTAAAAGTGGATAGGGGGGATTTAATTGAATAAAATGATTTATTCATTAAATGGTATAGTGAATTTAATTCAAATAAATTGAATAATTTATTTAATTAAATAGAGGAATGTGGATAGTTTAATTAAATTGGATTTAATTAAATAGAGAAATGAACATAAAAATATTCATTTAGGAATGTGGTCATTTTTATACGTCTACATTTTGCCCCTCTTTGAAGTGACGTGTGTGCACATGTTATTTCAAAGAAAATGATGCCTTATCATGATTTATGATCAAATGCAATTTTTGTGTCGCTCTTTTGATTTGCCAGTTGTGCCCCAGATTTGATTTGATGTGTGATACCAGATTTGATTTGATGTGTGATGCCCCAGATTTGATTTGATGTGTGATGCCAGATTTTATGTAGTTGTCCAATATGAGTGTCGGTATAACTTGTTTTGATGTGAGATATTTCAAGTTATGTAGATATCAATGTGTTGTTCTGATCAAAATATGATTTATTTGCGTGTTCTATTTCAAGTTCGATGTGGGAAGCCTGATGTGTATTACAAGCCGATATGGGTTGGAAACTTGAGTTGTGTTACAAGCTGATATGGGTGGGAAACTTGAGTTGTTTTACAAGTTTATGTGATTTTGGTACTTGAGTTGTTTTACAAGTTTTGATATGGTTTTTGAGAACTTGAGTTGTGTTACAAGTTGATATGAAATGATAGGTTTTTGAACTTGATGTAGATGAGCAAATTTGTTTCATGTTGTTGATGTAAGTTTGATTTTGATATCTTTGTTTTGATGTGGAAACTGATATTGGATTTGTTTTGAGATTTGATATGATAATGCCCCCTCGGGAGATCGTTCGTGCACACAAAGCATGAATGATCTCTCGAAGGAAGAAGAATGTTGTTTGAAAGATGGAAGAGTAGATAGTGATGGCATGCATGGGTTTGATAAGATTGATTAGATTGATTGGAATGAGAGCAAGTCTTGTTTCAGGTATGACACCTCCTGTATAAGACATGGATGATCGAGCGTCTGGTTTCAAGAATGATACCACCTGTATAAGATATGGATGATCAAGCATCTGGTTTCAAGAAGGATACCACTTGTATAAGACATGATAGAAGATAGTTTGGAAGAATGATGAAGATAGTTTAGAAGAATGATAAAGATAGTTTAGAAGAATGATAGAGATAGTTTAGAAGAATGATAGAAGATAGGTTGGAAGAATGATAGAAGATAGTTTGGAAGAATGATAGAAGATATGAAAGTGAAGAAAGATTCCATGATGATGTGATAGATATGCATGCGAGGGATGCAATGATGAATGATGAATGGTATTTTGAAAATGAGATGTATGATATGATATGCAACTAATTGTAAAATGATATGCAACTATTTTTTTTATTTTTATTTTTTTGGTAGCATCCTCATTCTGTATTTGCCATCCGATATAGCCATTTGTTTGCTTTCTTTATAGATATCATCATTGAGCATTGATTTGTTTAGGATATGTTGAAAATTTATACAAGCATAATGGTATAATTGAACCATAATGACCTGAGAAAAATTTACATGATATTTGATTTTGCAAGATAGCACAAGCGTCAAGGTATAATTGAACCAGGACGACTAGAGTGCGTATTGCGTAAACAAACAAGAGTTAACCTTTGTCCCATACAAATCTGAAATGTCCTCAGCAATATGCCACCTAATTTCTTCATAGGACAAATTTGCATGGTAAAAGACTTCACTCACAGATAGAAGACAAATAAAACATCACATTCCTTCCTTGCTTCTCTAGTCGTAAAACATCCTGGAGGTGCTCAGGAGATATGATAAGCAAAAATTAACAACCATAAGTAATCATGCATGCTATTGGAAATGTATTCTTGTCAATTAAAACATCTTGCAAAATAGATCTTTGTTCAGTTGAAATCAGTTCAAGTTCGTGATGTTTAGCCTTCTCGCATTGTCGTTTGTCATTTGTTGGTTGTTTTGATCCTTGTTGCCTTGCTATGTTTTTGGTTTGATGTTGAAAATCTTGAAGGCGAAATGCCCCAAGCGAGGTCAGGATTTTGCCCCTTGTCGTTGATACTACTTTGATATGGATATGTATACTGATCACCAAGCCATGGTGGGATATTATTTGGATAATTGTTTCAGATAAACCAAGGACAGTGACTACACTAAGTATGTCCAAGATTGATAAGCATTTGTGAATTTTTGGTGATGCCTCAGATGGGTGGATATGATATGTACAATATGATTTGTGAACCCTATACTACCATCAATTGATAAAGATAAGGCTAACTATAATAAAATCCAGCAGTCATACTGATTGATGTCATTGTTATGATTTGGTTGATGATTGATGTATAAAAACTTATTTCTCTTGATGAATTTGGAAAAACTAGGTTGTTGTTTCTTCAACGTGATGTTACGATAAAAGTTCTTTCTTCTCAGAATAAGGGGTTAAGTCATGCATGAGTGATCAATGGATTCCTTTGATTGGTTTGGATTTAGTTGATTCTTGTTTTTGAAAATTTCAAATCTTACTTTATCAGAGTGAAGGTTTAGCTGTCCCTTCACGACAAAGCGTGTCAAATGATATGGATAAAAGCTTCCTGATTTGGAAACTGGATTTGACAATTTGAAAATTTTAAACAAGTGTTTTGAGATAAAAATCCATAAGATGGTAAAGGATTCTGTTGATACTGATGATGAAAATTTTCCGGATTATGATAGGAGAGACGTCCTTTATCGTGCGATTCGTTTAGGATTCTGACAACTTTTGTTTTGGCACAAATTTAGCTTGAGAAAAGTTTTTAATGGTTTGTTTGTCACTCTGCTTTGATGAGAAATGATGTTGATGGATGGATTGATTATCAATACTTGATGATTGATAGAAATGTCTAGTTTCAAAGAGTGAGTACCCCGTATAAGACCGATCTGTCTGGTTTCGAGTGTACCTATCCCTGTATAAGACATGTTTGATGTTGATGTTGATTTCAAGTAATGAATTGATTAACAAGACATGTGATAAGTTTGATTGTAGCCTTTGAGAGTTTTCCTATTGTTGATCTGATTTGATGGATGGTCCATGTGTTCATGCTTTGATTTTTATTTTTATTTTTTGATTTTGTTGATTTTTGTCGATTTTGAGTTTTTGGATATTTTGATTTTTGTGAGTTTTTGGATATTTTGATTTTTTTTGAGTTTTTGGATATTTTGATTTTTTTGAGTTTTTGGATATTTTGATTTTTTTGAGTTTTGGGATTAGAAGAAAGATGTATTTGGTTGCCCCAATGTATATCAAGACGAGGAATGGATGAATGAATGAATGAACCATTGAGGTGGAAATAGATTTGTTGTCCATAGTTTTGATCAAGATCAAGGATGAAAAAGTGGATATGGATAGAGATAGGATATAGATAGCATTGGATGATGGAAGCAATGAATAGATAGGATAGATAGATATGGATTAGAGTGAAGCAAGATTGTAGAAAGAATTGGAGGATAGAAGAAATGAATAGATAGGATAAGGGATATGGATTAGAGGATTTGGGAGATATGGTAGGAAGAATAGAGTAGATGAACTTTGCCCCCAAGCATAGAGGTTTCCATTTGCGAAAAGGTGATATGTAAGATTGTCATAGTATTTAGCACCATCTGAATAAGTGTTCTCGAACTTTTCAAAGATAGAGACCCAACCCACACTTAGAACCTCTGGAAAATTCAACTGAACATTTCTAGCAACTAGGAAGCAGACTCAAAAGGGAAGAAGAATCCCAAACTGGATCAAGGTACTTAGTTCTTTGACTACCCATGTGTGTGCAAGTGGGTTCATTCTGGCTCATATGATCATTGTAATCTTCAGAATCCAACATGGCTAGCTACATGAGTTACCTTAACTTCAAAAGCATCCTGGATAGAGCCTCGCTGCCAGCGAGCGTCCATAGCCCCGACGAGGTTATCGCTGTAATCTCACAAATATTGCTCCATTGCCAGCCAGGCGTCCATAGCCCCGATGGAGTTACTTGCATGTTCCCATAGCCAATCATTTTGATATTGCATTTCATTGCATTTTGCTTTTCTTGATATTCATTTTCTTGCTCATGCTTTTGATATTTCTTTTTTTCTCTGTATTTTTCTTGCATTGGCTTGTAAGTGATGAAACTTACATGGGTCTGATAATTACAGTGGCGCTGAAGCAAGATTTTAGATTTTTCACTAGCCATGTCTTCAATTTAAGAGATCACAATGAATTTTAGAGCAATCGATTAAGTGTATGAGATATAGGAATCAAAAGATGTCGATACCAAGATACGATAAGTGGTTCTTTTCTGGATTGAGTGTGTATCCCAACCAAAGAAAATGTTAAAGAGGAACAACCTCAGATTTTGAAGCATTTCATGAATAGATATCTAGGAAAAGGACTGAACATGAGATTCGAGCATGGGCAAGTATGTGACAAAATGACATAAATGCCTATTTCACAGATGAAGGATGTATGCAAAGGATTGAATGAAAGGGATGGAAGGATAGAAAAGAGGTGTTGGATAATAGATAGAATGTTTGAAGATTTGTGCAAGGATAGATAGAAATGTATTCAGGATGAGTGTTGGTACGTGAGAAGTGATGAAGAGATGGAGGAAAATTGAATTTTGGGACAGAAGGACCCAAAATAGATAGAGGAAATGATAGAATAATAGTTTTGGAAAGATGTTTAGATAGAGGATTGAAAGAATTTCAAAGATTTGCTCCTCATTGATCTTTCTTATGGATCATTTGAGGTGATGGATTTGTGGATGGAGGGAAGTAAGGACCCAAGATGGATGGAAGGGATGGAGAATTCGATTGTGGAATGAAAGGACCTAAGATAGATTTAGAGGATGAAGAGATTCCTTGATCTTGATCTTGACTTGGAGTAGGATCATTTGAGTTTGTGATTTTCTCTTGATTTTGAATTAGAATAGTGGAGGATATGGAAGGAGTATCATGATTTTGCTTAAGAGATGGATGTTGAATGGGACTCTGCTCTTGAGATGAAAGAGGGTCATTGTGGATGGAATACCAAAATTTTAGGGGATCATCATAAGATTCTTGACAGGTGGGATCTTGATTGAAGATGGGATCAGATTGGAGAGCCATGATATTGTGATCTTGATTTAGGCTAGGACTCATTTCCTTTGACCGAGTTTCCTTTTTCTCGGTTTGATGATGAATGGTCATACGAATGATAAAAGTTGATGTTTTTGATAGTTTGATGTAGAGAAATTTACTCCTGTTGATAAGGGTCCTAGGACTAGGTTGTCTCTTCTTTAACTTAGTTTTGTGATGAAGACTTGTTCATCTCAAAATATGAGGAGTGGTCATACACGAATGATCAATGGTTTCCTTCGATGTTTGGATTGAGATACTTCGTTTGGAAACTTAAGTCCACTTTTATCAAATGAAGGTTTAGATGCCCCCTCATGACAAAGTGTGTCAAATGATATGGATAAAGTCTCCCGATATAGAAACTTGATTTGACAACTTAAGGTTTAAACTTGGTATGTTGTTTGATAGAACCCTTTAGATGATGGACCTTTTGATCAAGGTGATGATAATACCTGATTTTGATAGGATAAAGTCTTATCTTTAGCTAGTTTTGGATTTGACAACTTTTGTTCTAAGACTGACTTGTTTGATTTGGAAATGATTTCTCTAGTGTTTGGATTTGATTTCTTGTGACCCCATTTGATATTGGACCTGAAAGGATACTCAAGAAGTTTGAAAACTTTTTCTAGAAAGGATTACTTGGTTTGGTATTCCCCTAATCTTGTTGGATGAAAGTCTTTCCTAAAGATAGTTGAAATGTTGATAGCCATCTCAAAAGATGTTTTGTTGGATATGGAAATCTTCTCCACTTTATGATTTTTCCTTGTTTGAACTGACTTTTGAGTTTGATTGTTGGATACTTTGCAAGATATTTTAACATTTGTGACAAGAATACATAGCACACATGAAGACAATGATCATCCTAATGCTATACATTGAGTGTATATTCTTTTGAGAATGTGTTCAAATCCTCGATGTTATCACTGGTTTGATTTGCAACAAAAGACACATCAAATAGACTCTTTATTCAAAGGTCATTGACAATATCATAGCCCACTAGTCTCGATACTCCGTCAGCTCAAACAGCCTTGTCACCCCCTAGAGGGTGCCCGTTTTTTTGCTTTTTGCCAGAAATTAACTCAAAGTGAATTGCTTCACAATTGAGTAGTTATCTTGGGAGATATATGGTGAGTAATCTTGGGGGCGGATTCTTCCCCACCCTTGCACTATGATATTGCCAATGTTTGGCGACTGACCCGGTTCAAGGTTTCTATTTCTAAGGTTCATAATCAGGCTTCCTGTTCGACCGTTAGTGATAAACTCCCTCAGGAGGCTTCCCAACCTTTAGAACAAAGGCTTTACGTATCGTAAAGATACTAGGGGAAGGCTAATCGCTGCGCGTAACCGTTGAAAGGGAATTTCGTCACCCTCCACTTTTGATTATAGTGGGTTGGAACACTTGGCTTCAAAGTCGTTCCCCACTTAGGTCGTTCCCTTCACACCGGCCAAAGAATGGCTTTAAGAGTTTTTCAACCCCTCGGGAAGGCAGGCCTACTAAAGGATTTAAATACTTGAAGTACAGAAAGCTTAAGAGTGGCTTGGCTTTTTGGTCACCCAGTTATGGGGAGAGCATATACCTTCCACTTTCGAGACAAGGCAATCAATTTGTTCTTTTTAGCCTCCAAGACAATGATTTGCTAACTTCTATTTGGAGATGTTGCTCCAACAAGCATGATGTTCTTTTTAACCTTTCATAGCAAAGTGTGTATTTCCAAAACTTTTGTAAAACAAGCCTGGTCAACAAAGTAAATCGTGATGTTGGGTCAGCAAAATTAAAGTCGATAGGGGAAAACTTTCCCTCTTTACCTTGCACAAAATGAAGATGAGGTTCTTTTACTTTGCAAAATGAAGTAAATCCTTTTAAACACCAAAGGATGGTGAGGTTCTTTTTAAAACTTTTGCCAAAGTAAAGATTGTTGGTTCTTTTTACAGCTTCCAAAATGAAGTGTTTTTCCTCTAATCTTGCAAGAAAACAAATATGAAATTGTTGTTCTTTTTATCTTGCAATAAAGAAAAGATGAAGTTTTATTCTAAAACACCAAAAAGGAAGGCATGAAGTTCATTTTATGCATCCAAATGAAATGATGAGGTTTATTTTAACTTGTGCAAAAAAATGAGAGTGAGTTCTTTTTAACCAACTTTTGTTGAAAGGAAGTAAAAAAAGAGACTTAAACCCTCTAAACTAACTCCTTCCCCTGCACAAAAAAGATTAGAACCTGCACACAGTCAGTGATCAAGTGTTAGTGTGGGCTCACACAAGCCTAAATTCTGATCTTGGTTACAAATTTTACAATCTTGATCCTGAAATGCCCTGAAATTTGACTAAGTCTGAAATTTGGAAGATCTTCCAAAAACTAGATTTTGCATTACAACTCCTAGAGGTCTGAAACCCCTCTCAAACATCCTGAAAGTATATATGGAATATAACTTAAAGTATAAGTCTCTTTTCTCTTTCTTATACTTAAATGTTATATTCCATATATATTATGTCTCCCACAAGCCTAATTTTTTACTCTGTCGTAAATTTTTGGCTCTGCCAACTCTATGCGCTAAGAAATGATGTCTATGCGCTAAGAAAAAGCGCCTACGCGCTATTATGTGCCCCCAATGCGCTAAGCTGTTTTCTCGATGCGCTATTCTATTTTTCTCCTGCGTTGATACCTACAGAAAAATATTATTGTTTTGATGCGCTAAAAGATTGACTTCACGCGCTGGATGATAGACTCCATGCGCTAAATAGTGGACTAGATGTGCTAGGCTGTTAACCGGATGTGCTACTCTGTTTTGTTTCCGCGTTGAGGCCTACAGGAAAAACTTAACGGAGGTCACGCGCTAATGTTTGAACTGCACGCGCTAGATGATGGTCTCCACGCGCTGAACAGTGGATTAGATGTGCTACTCTGTTTACTTTATGCGCTACTTTGTGTTTTGCCCGCGTCGAGACCTACAGAATTTTTTTTTAAAAAAAAAAGTCATGCGCTAAAGGAAAAACTTTATGCGCTATAGCAGAGACCTCACGCGCTAAACAGTAGGCTAGAAACACTATACTGTTAGGCGGATGCGCTAAGTAATGTTTCCGACGCGCCGATTCCTGTTTCCCATGGACTTGCAAAAATGATTAATTTCAAAAACTGATTTGTTATATGGGGTCTAGCCCCACGGTGGGCGCCATAAATGTATGCAGGAAAAGTGGGCGAATAAAACTTAATATATGAAAATATGTTAGAATACTAGTCCACACACACACACAGGACTTCTTGATGCAAGCTATGGAGTAACGTAGTGTTACTCAGCTTCCCAAGGAGGGTCCCATGGTTCTCTATCTCACAATGTCCCTCAAACCAACGTTTTTGCTCTCAGATTACTGAGCAAAATGGTTTGGGGATGGCAAATATGAGAACGAGAGATGCTTTTAATTGATTCTAGTATGAGATGGATGTTAAGCTATGTATGATACTAAAATGCAATAAACTAGATGATAAGATGACGAGGTTAGTATGAATACTATCCTAGCATACTATATTTAGTCTATGATTGAGCTAAAATGATAAATAAAGTACTCTAGCATGCATATTTAGTCTAATTTCTATTTTAAAAGAGGCTAAATGGGGAGCATATATGAAATGAGAGCTTTGAAAGAATTTGAGCATAAGTGTGATGCTTCAAATTTGAAAGATGATTGTTTAAAATGGAGGAATGAGAGCTCTATTTATAGCACAAACAGGGCAATGGATGGTCAAGATTGAAAGGTTTAATCAAGGGTCAAGTTTGAAAGTTGGAGATCCATGTGCACAATTTGCACCAATGAAATGGTGACAAGTGTCAACATAGGATTGGGTTGAGAGAAGAGGTTGGAGGCATTAAAGGCCTGAGAAGACCTCATGGTTATCTAAAGGCTAAGGGTCAAGTCTAAGTTAGGCTTACCCACTGGATTAGGAG
Source organism: Cryptomeria japonica (assembly GCF_030272615.1). Classification (NCBI taxonomy): domain Eukaryota; kingdom Viridiplantae; phylum Streptophyta; class Pinopsida; order Cupressales; family Cupressaceae; genus Cryptomeria; species Cryptomeria japonica. Next base: position 130,154,169 of record NC_081412.1, read on the forward strand.
TTAATCCAAGGATAAACCTTTGTGCAAATGATTAAGAGATAATCATGGTCAAAGCATTAAAGGCCTGATGAGACCCTTGAGTTGGATAGAGGTTGAGTCAAAACAAATGTTTTAACCATGTGGGAGGGTTTGAATTAACCATTAATGGTTATTGGAGACTTTGGGGATTAAGTGGTTGAAGGTTGGAAGCCTTCAATGGTTTTCAAAGACTTTAAAGGTTTTGGTGGTTGAAAGTTGAAAACCTTCAATGGTTATCAAAGACTTTAAGGTTTTTGAGAAGTGACTTCCCTTTGCTTAGGGATGTGACAAAATTTAGAGGAGGGTTAGGTTAATTAGAAGCGATTAGAAGATTCTAGAAGGGATTAGGAAGGGGTTTGGGATTTTGCAAGTGGATGGAGGGATAATAGGATTTAATTGAATTAAATGATTTTCATTCAATTTGGTTACAATTTGGAGAAATTAAATAAATTAGATTTATTCAATTTGGGATAACTTATTTAATTAAATTTGAATTTAATTAAAAGTGGATAGGGGGGATTTAATTGAATAAAATGATTTATTCATTAAATGGTATAGTGAATTTAATTCAAATAAATTGAATAATTTATTTAATTAAATAGAGGAATGTGGATAGTTTAATTAAATTGGATTTAATTAAATAGAGAAATGAACATAAAAATATTCATTTAGGAATGTGGTCATTTTTATACGTCTACAGTTGTTTTCATAGAGGGCACTTTTTTTTGTCAAAAGCATATGGCGTGTCAGGGAAGCCATTAAGTCGTGGCTCAAATGGAACGGTTCTAGTTTTCGTGATGGTCTTTCTTTTAACCATCACAATCTTTGGTGGTCACCCCTCATTCAGATTCAAGGCCATCCTTTGGCCAAAGTTCCTGGAGTGAGTGCTCTTCGCTTTCACAAATGTGGCATTCGTACTCCTAAAGATCTCTTTTCCAAAACTTCCATGAGCATTCACTCCTAGGAGCATCTTCGAGTGCAATACCAACTCATTCAACCAGATCGACAAACATTTGATACTGTCTTATTGACTTTGCCCATTGAGATGATACATAAGTTGGGCATCCACTCTGTGAGGCCCTGGTGGAAATATTGGTTGGGGTACCCTCAAACTTTGTTCATTCGCTACAAACCCTCTCTAGGTTACAAATGGCTCTCTCTGCATCTTCCCATGGTGCCAAATTTCAGATGACACTTGTAGCCAGCTTCAACCACTTGGCAACATAGATTTCTTAGTGTCTGGTTTGCCATTGTGGAGCCAAAGCTTGCCCCTTTTTTTGGTGTATTCTTTTCCAAGGCTTGCCTCTTGGCTCTCACCTGTGACACATGGGTTTTTTGGATCCCCATTGCCCTTTTTGTGGGCACCCAGAGACTTATATGCACCTTTTTGGGTTTTGTCGAAGGGCTCAATCTTTCTGGAGATGGATTCATGATTTCTTCCAACCTTTTAGGTTGAAATTTTTTTCTTGGCATATGGCCTTGGTCGGGGACCCTTCCCTCATTCTTTCACCCAGATTTGGCATGCTTTCAGGATGGAAATTCTCTTTGCTATATGGAAAAAAAGAAATGTTATTTTATTTTCTCATAGCTCTATTGATACTCAAGTTTCACTTTATGCTAAAGCTTGTATATGTAATAATGTCATGTTGCAGATTCAGGTTCAAGCTAACAAGGTCGCCCTTGAGGTGGCCTACCTCCAAGTGCTTCTTGATCATTGGGGTAATGCCCCTTGTATGGTTGCCGGAGTGCCTCCTGATCTCCCCCCCTCATGGGGTCAATTGCCTCTACGTGGGCGGCGCCGTGGGCGTAGTTCTTCACCCTGTCATTCTCAGACCCTGAGGTCTTAGGGTCGCCGCTAGTCTGGTGGTTGTGACCTCCACCATCAATGCTCTCCTTCTCTAGCTCCCAATGGGTGGGGTATTGGTGGCTCTTCTCCTTCTGTTGGCGGAGGTAGTGGGGTGGCCCACTGGAGATGCTGCTGAGTGGCCCAGTTCGTTCAAGGCTTTTCCACACTCGACTCTAGCTATCTCTCCTATTCATTATGCCGAGAATACTAAGAAGGTTGCTGCTGTTGATGAGGGTTGGACCCTCTCGTATGATACTTTGGACCTCGTTGATGTATGGGGTCCTAAAAATGACAAAGACCCACCTCCACCTCCCACTAGAATTGCTTTAGCCGCTTAGCGACAGTTGTTATGTTTAATTATGCTTAGTTTTCGAGCGTTGCTCGTGTTTTTTGGCTTTTCTGGGCTTTGCTTGTTTGAACTCTGAGGGGTGATCCTGTATCCCCCTACCTTTTTTTGTGAATAGTGTAACTCTTTATTAATTTAATAAGCATGGCTGCCTATTCATCAAAAAGATAACCAATCATATCATTACTATTACACAAAGCTTTGTATATCATTTTAGCATACACATTGGTAATTTATAGTTTTATAAAAAAAAATAAAAATGTTAGCTCTCAATACTATTTTTTTTAACAATAACATGTTATGAAGCTCTATTATGCTACTATAAGATATCTCTTTGAATAAATAACTTCAAAATAAATAAAATAACTCAAATTTCTAAAATGTACAAGTTATTGATTCATTCCATGAAACTTGGTTTGTACGCCATTCCATTTAATAGTTTTGACTTGACACCTTATTTATGTGCAACCAAATGCAATTTATTTTTCTTGATGTAGTAAGGTGCTAAGAAGGAAGGGGTTTAGCTACATGGAGGTAATATGTGGGGGGAGGTGCTAAGAGAGGAATTTTGAGTCATTTAAGGGAATTCCGATATTTAATTACCTTAGCACATATATCTGGTTATTAAACCACCATCAAGATTACATAAGAATGATCAATCTTTCCCGTCACACGACACTACAAAAATTTCAACTTCTTAATAATCATCGATTATAATATTTGAAAATATAAAAAAGACATAATAAGAATACACAAAAATAAATCTAAGTCATAACTTTTTTTTTTAATCTACTTGAAACGTACAGTAAGACAAATTTAAACTAGTTCTGATATGCCGTTTTGGTACACACCCCAACCCCACGCATATATACCTAATTTGTGCTGGAAGATAACCCAGTAAGTATGCATTGCCCTTGCAAGATGCACATTCAGAATGGGACAGCGAATTACTGCTCCTTAGTATTTTGGAGGTCTGACGCCAAGTGAAAGGCAGTCTTTAGGAGATTAACAAACAAATTGGCAATGAAGTTTAAGGTATGTTCTAGTTTAATTGGCTATATAAGATTGCTGGTTCTGGGCTATCGTGTTAAAAACTAATCTCTGCTTACTCGGAGCAAGTTTTAACCGACATTTTAAGATGGACCCTGTCTTGCTTCTCATGCTTTCCAGCCTCATGCAAATGCAAAACAACATTCAATCCTCCTCCTCTTTCTCCATGACTGACGACAATGCCCCTCTCTTTTTCTTCATGGTGGCAACTGCTCTCTCGCATGCCGCTGCAATCTATACCGCCACCACAGACCCAGACAATGATGACGACAAGGGTAACTGTGAAAACCATTCACCTCCTCCTAACGCCAGCATATCTGTGTACCACAATCTGTTTCAGGAGCAGGCGTGGGCAATGGACCCTCAAGTCAGAGATACTCAATGGAGGAGCACGTATGGCGTCTCATACCCAATATTTGCCCGCCTTCTCGATCAGCTCAGGTACCACATTGACCCTCAATCGATACGTATACCTCTTCATTCTGCCCTTGCAATGGTCCTCTGCAGGCTCTCGCAGGGATGTGGCACAAGAACCTTGGCCTCCCAATACAAGGTCAATCCATTTATGGTAGCCAAAATTACAAACATGGTCACAAGAATTCTTTCTACCAAGCTCTATTCTAAATGGATCAGAATGCCAAATGGGCAGAGGATGCTCCAGAATATTCAGGGGTTTAAGGATCTTACAGGCCTACCGAACATGTGTGGCGCTATAGATGGCAGCCATATCAAAATCCATAAGAGGCCTAATAATGAATCTATCTACAAATGCAGACATAATTTCTATGCAATCCTGCTCCAGGCAGTTTCGGATCATAGAAAAATATTCTGGGATGTCTGTGTTAGGGCCCCTGGGGGTACTGATGATTCAACCCACTTCAGGGAGAGTTCTCTTTTTAATAAACTGATTTCAGGGAATGTTCTGATGGAATCCGTGATTACAATTCGGGGCAATCACATTAGGCCGTACCTAGTTGGGGACTGGTCTTACCCGTTGCTTTCATTTTTGTTAACCCCCTTTTCACTCAATGCATCTGGTGCCCATGTCCAGAATGTGTTCGATGCAGCCTTGATGAGGGGGATGTCAAGTGTAGAACAGGCTATAGGATTGCTCAAGGGCCGATGGAGAATTTTGCAGGATTTGAATGTAGATTTGAGTCATGCACCTCAGACCGTTGTTGCATGTTGTGTGCTCCACAATATGTGTCAGAAGGCTGGAGAACCAGAGCCACCCATGTGGATGGATCCCAGGGAAAATGGGCCTGTTGCCAGGCCACTTGAGAGTGAGAAGTCTTTTCATTATTTTGGAGAGAGTTTGAGACAGGCTCTGCTTGAGGATCTTCAGGAAAGGCATCAAAGGTTTTCAGCAAGATAACAGTTTTTTTGTTTTGTTTTATGCCCTTTTAAGTCTTTGTAAATAATTTTTTTGTTTGAGGATCATGGATATTGCTCAAGAAATCTCTCTTCAACCTTCTTTCCCATTTTTTGGGAGTAGTCCGCCTACAAGTTTCAACCTGTGCCAAAAATGCTGATGTTTTAAATTATACAAACCTAACCAACGTGACAAATCTAAGTTCCTGGAATAAAAATTAAACAACACTAAAGCCAAGTTCCTGGATTAAGAAGTAAACAATACTAAAGTCTAAATCATAACAAAGGTAGAAATCTATCATCTTGCTATCATGCAATTTTTTTGGTTCAAAGCTAAATTATTTTCTTTCTCTACCAAAATAATGTAAACCTTTTATTTTCTAGAATCCTTATCCATTTTTTATGCTTTTATTATATGTTACACGGGACACATGCCCCCGTTCCCCTCCAAATTCTGTGTTCCCATTACCCTGTGGCATCCCTGGGACACACTGACAGCAGGGGACATCCCTTGGCTGTGAGATTGTTAGGGATATGTCCTCAAAATGTTCTTTTTGGAGGTCTTACGTTTGAAGGAGGTCTGGAACATCCCTTGCTTGTCCTGGGGACATCTAAACTTCCCTAATGTTTTTTGGAATTAAAAAAGAAACCAGCAAAAATTTTGGAGAAAGGAGAAAAAATGTCTATTGCTGGAAATGCGAAATATTTCTCTTTTTTATTTCTACTATATCTGAACCAATGAGCATTGAATCTCAAAATTGACACATTATTTGAATGTCTAAAATTGAATCTTTGTCATGTACAGTTAAACTTGTGAAAAATTGAAGTTCCATACATATAAATGCTGTCGAACATAGTTTATATATGATTCTCCTTGTTGATTTTTCAAGCCATCTTATGGGTTGGAAATTGCTTTTATAAGGGATGTGCTTCCTAATTAATTCAATCTATTCTGTCAGACTATGGTCTAAAGGTGAGGGACTGTTCATATCAATGATATAGGTCTTAAATTCAGCAGTTGTACTTCCTGTGTTGGTGGCACATAAGACGGAGTGAGGATTGCTTCAATGGATCCTTCTCATTGTTTACCTATTAAAAGAAATTCAATGCCAGTGGTGAAGATGATCATTTTCAGTTCAGAGTTTGCTTTTTATAATAGTTGAATAGATTGTCATGCATTTGTCTTGTCTGTATCCATGTCTGTTATTCATTCACTGGACTTCAGAATTCTGCAATATAAACTATATGAAACCCTCCTCACTTATGAAGCCAAAGTTAAAATTCGAGAGTGAGAGTAATGAAATACTGCATTTACATTTTTTTCCCAAAAGACATTTCTTAAGTCAGCAACTTAAACCTGAGTTACTGGTTTAACCCCTTCTTGGCTTGGATATGGATCTGGGTTGAATATGCAGGGGGCTCTGTATAGGGTACTGTAAATGCCTTGAGGGTTCGTTCAAGATGATTTTGGGTGAACCCAGCCAAATTTGATGCCCAACCAGTCTCGTTGTGACAAAATCTGTTGCTTTTAATTTTTTCCCCTTCTATTTTGGCATTTGACTTTGACCATATTGCCTAAAAACACCTCCCAACCCTAAAATGTGGATTCCAAGACATTTTAAAGACAAAAACAAATTGATTTCCCTTATTGTGAATGTAAAACAAAAATAATATTTATCCATGCTAAACTTTCATTGTTGCTTGCTATTGCACAAATAGAGTTAAAGACTAATCGGAGAAGGATTCAAGGTGGTTGTTTTGATATTCCTATGCATGTGCAAGAGCGCATTTGTTGCTAAGGAGATTGTAGAGGAAGATTTTTGCAAAAAAGGTAGATTTTTTTCAAGATTTTGGTTTTTATTTTCTACATTTCCGTTTTTGCTATCTTTTCAAATGAGTTAAGTTGTGTATATATATTTTGGTTTCCGTTTGTTTTGAATGTGTTGTTTATTGAACTTGTTGCCATGGGGATTGCAATGACAACTAGTTCTAGCTCTATGGGCTGATTTTGCTTCAAAATATACCCAAATTCTCCCCCTTTGGAATTACTTTGATATGTTACAATAGCTTCCAGGTGGTGGGGGTTAAACTTGGATTAGCAATGGGTGTGGTATCAAATATTCAACTTCATATAGTTGGGTGAAAGCTCATTTGTGCCACATCCTTGACTAGGCATCAAAACTTGCCTAGGAAAATACAATGTACCCATTCTACAAGAGCAAGTCATTATGTATATTAATGGGTAGGGAAAAGTAGATCAAGCAACAAGCTGCAAATTAAATCATTCTTTGTTAAAGTGTGACAAGGAATGAAACCTCCTCCATTGCTTTCTAATCTTCAACTTGTAGAGAGCCACCTATTTTTGGCCACGTGAAGAACAACTTAGGGCCTTTACACATAAGAGATCAAAGGGAATGCTGGAAATGACATTTCATGAGTCTTGAGAGATTGCTGATCAACACATTATGAGATGTCTCTATGCAAGTGGAGTGTTTTTCAATATTATTCACTGATGATAGTGACAACAAATAACGAAAACAATTAATGAGACTCCAAATAAGGTGAAGTTTGTATAGGATTCATTGAAGCCCATAAGAGATTCATGGGTCGAGATAGGGGTGTCCATCATTTTTGATTGATAGAAGGATACAAGAAATTAGGGATTGATCAATGTAATTGCAATTTCCTCTAAAGGGGCAATACTTTTGAAAGTAGTGGATTGTGAGGGGGAGGTGAAGGATGGTGCATTTAATGCTAACATTATTATGATAGCCATTAAGAAAGTGGGGTTTTGAAATGTTGTTCAAACCATAATTGACAATGCCAAAAATTGTAGAGTAGCTGGTTTATTGGTTGAGGAGCATTAGTCACACATCTTTATATTCCTCATGCTACCAAAAATTGGCACCAAAATTGATTGGATTAAACAAGTGAATATTGAGGTTGAAGAGATCCAAATGTTCATAGCCAACCACTTTTATGTCACAAGGCATATTTAGAACATTCTTGAAATTGGAGTTGTTGAAGATAAACTTTTTTTAACTAAAAGATTTATGCTTTTTCTTTAAGGATTTTTATTTTTTAATTTTGATTGTCAAGTTAGTTGCTTAGAATCATTTTGCTTCCAACACAATTGTTTTGAGATGACTTGTGAAGGTAAAAGGAGGCACTTTCTATGGTCATCATTAAAATTGGTCCATATGGATGCAATTTAGCACTACAAGGGCAACAAATATTAAGTGGATGATCTTAAATGACATTTGGTGGGATCATATTTCATATCTCCTTAGTTTCATCGATTCCCTATTGAATATGATTCATTACAATGACATGGCTAGTCCTCTTCCTTTGGGAAAGATACATGAATATATGATGGCATCGAGTGAAGGAGAAGATGAAGACCATCATAAATGAGAAAGAGCAGGATCTTGAAGAAATTTTCTTCAAACAATTACTCAAATTATTGAAGAGAGATGGAATAAAATGACCACCTTGTTACATCTTGCTTTTGCATTGAGTCCCAAATATTATAGTGTTGAGATGCTTTCTATGTTGACATGGATTGCGTGATATAGAGATGTTGAAGTTAGTCAAGGGTACAAGGAAATACTTTGTAGACTTTTCATTGATCTTGACATGTGGGATGCAATTAAGATTGAATTCATGGATTTGATAAGCTCCAATGACTTTAGTATTGATGGTCTTTGTGACAAAAGATCGATGCTCATAGTTAGTGGTACTTCCATGGCCAATCATTACACATGTACAATCTCCTCCGATCAAAATTTTATTGCAAGTAAGTTTTACAAAAAAAACTTTTATCTTTAAGTTTCATTTATAATTTAAATTTTTAAATTTATAACTCTCAACTCTCTAATCTTGTTTTAATAGGTTGCTAGTTCATTTACATATGAGAGGAATTGGAGCATATACACCTTTATCCAATTAGTAAAATGCAGTTGATTGCACTCAAAAAAGGTAGAGGACCTAGTGTATGTGCATTCCAGCTCACTTTTCATGAACAAAGTGGCTACAAGCAAGGGGACACAAGGAAATGGGATTTCAAGCTAGAGCTCTCTCGTATCCTAACAATTTCATGCTCTATTTTGCACCTACTTTAGTGTGGTTTCCCTTAGTTCATTTTAAGACCATTTACTCTCCAAGCTTTATTGATAAGCCTACAACTTAATTGTTGTCAAATGTAAAATTCGAGACTAGGTCCTATATTAAGGGCCTTGATACATGTCTCTCTTTTAGAGGCCCCTTTTTGGGTGTATCCAGGCACCCAATGCCCTAGTCCCTCCAAAAGGGGCCCAAATTTTGAGTATTGCGAGTGTCAGATTTTACCTTTTGTGATCCGGTCTTGATCTTTGCATTTGATCATTATTTGTTGGCCTATACTTGAAATAACCTTGTGATCCCTATATAAAGAACATCTTCTATCCTTTATAAGGTCTAAAAAAGCAAGCTCATTACTATCTAATATAGAGCAATTATACAAGGAATGGATTACCAATCTATAGAGCAACAAACTTCAAGCACATTACACACTCAGTATGGATTCATGTCTCTCATTTATAATTATCATGTTATTGTACTAACACTTGCAGGACTTCCCAAAGAGCATTGCATCACCACCTTTATGTGGAATTCCTTGAAAGGGTTTCATACCTAAGGTAATCTTGTCATTTCAACATTTATCATTTACTTAGCCTTCGTCTCTACAGAGATAAGCTCTGTTTCCATCATTATCACTATTGCGGAGGTGGGAACGCCAAGCGCCCTTGTCTTGCTACAGTGACCCAGGTTTTTAGGAGATGGATGTTCAGAGCCTCTTGATTCAATTTTTGGTTGTCTTTTGAAGCTTCTGTCACCTTCAAACTAGGGTGCCTAGCGCTTTTGTCTTGGATAGTCAGCTTTAGATTTCAGTGCGAGGTTCCTTTCTGTATCTTCATCTTAGATCTATCTTGCTGTTTCTGTCTTTCATATTGTATTAGTTGCATGTTGTAAATTTAACCATTTTGCCATTGCTAGCCTAGAACAGAATCTCAATGCTTAGCTCTCCTTTGAGGATAGTAGTTAGACCTATTGGTGTTTCAATGTTATGAAAAGATTTGAGATCTTTAGATTGCAATGATTAGTCTAGAGATCTATTTCCCTTCATTTCAAGTGCATACTAATTTGGATACTTCCACATCCCACCATGTTGCACTTGATGTTGAAGACAAGACAAAGAGTGAGCATGAGAGTGCTTGTGCTAGTGATAGTCCCAGGGTCATTGTTTGTTGTTCTTCTAATATACTAGTACCTACATAATCTAATATAGGTCACAAGTTCAAATCCCGTAGGGGTAAGTTATGTAAGCTTCGTTTGTAGCACAGTTAGATGCCTTCCACAAGGAATATGGAGTAGTCCCATATTGCTATAAGCCATCTATAGACCTATAAACAGACCGCTTGGTATTGTGGACTATGAAAGGATCCATTTCCATTTCCATATAGATGGCAATGACAATATTTTTGAAAACCCATATGACATTGATTCTTGATTGTTGACACTTCCCATTATTATTTTTTAATTTTACTACATATCATGACATTTGAGTTTCACTAATTGGCATTGTAGTATTTTTTAATTTTTAGGTAGTTTTGTTATTTATATGATGTTATGTGATATTTTGATTTTAATTACTTTTGCAAGTATGTATACATTTCTGATTTTTTTAATGTTTTGTTATGTTCAATTTCAAAATGAACCCAACTCCCCAATTTTTCTTGGGCCAAGCCTATGAACTCAAATTTGAACTAGTACTGTGACGTAACATAGACTTAAACCAATTCTTAGTTGCCTTAGTCTATTGTTAAATGCTGCCTATGGTTTGCTTTGTTGGAAAATACCCTTTGATTATATTGGAGGATTATGACTTGGTTGGAGTCCAATTTGAGGTCTAAATCTTTGTTGGCCATATTACTAAATACACCATAGTGATTGAAAGGCTCTAGTATATTTTGGTCCATGCACTCTTGCATCTCCAAGTATTGTGGTGGACACACATAGGACTATAAGACCATTTGAGTTTGAACTTGAGTCTTCTTCTCGATGATGACCCCTCTCAACTACTGGACCATATCTCAGTTGGAGACCAATATTTGCCTTAATGTTGTAGTAGGGTGAATTGTTCGTGCACTCTTTTTTGTTTCGTTCCCAATTGTGTGTGTTGAAATCAACAAGTGTTGTGGGTCCATGTTATTTTGGGTTCATTGGCAGTAGCGGGACTTTGTTTTCTAGAATATTGAATAATCAGGTATTGTTATGGCATGATTAAGGTTCACATGCATGGAAAACATCATAACTTTGATGCCTCTAAAGCTTGCCAAACAAGCTTAGTATAGTTTAATTTCATAGGATTGTATAATTTGTGGTAGCAACTCTATTATGAGTTCTTATGTATGCATCTCCATTATAGCTTCAAGTTCTTTGTTTTCCCACTTGACATATACCTTTCAATTCATGGGTAATTACTTCTTCGACCAAGTTATTGGGTTTGTCCTTAGAGGCTCTTGTATCAAGCACAAATGGATCTAGGTCTAGGTATGGGTTCCTTGATGGTCCACTTGAGGCATGCATTGGATGAGTTGTGTCACTTGGGAATGCCCTAGGTAAGCCCATAGGACTGCTCAGGGAAAACAATAACATATTTGTAGAAGTTGATGATTTAACCTCACAAGCCAAGAATCATCTGCAAGCACACCACCTGCCACAATATGGAGATAAAGCAAGAATAATATGCTCAACAACCTGAGAATTCTGTATTGATTGCACAAACGATATTTTATAAATGAAAGGATGAATGAAACCCTAGATGCAAACCCTAAAGCTAGATTAAATTAGCTAGTTGTTGACGTGTTTTGTAGACACCTCTAACATAGAATTAAATACCAAAGGTATTCTATCTTCTCTTGATCAAAATCTTCCTGGATGCTGAATTATATGATCAACCAAGATGACTCCAAGGTTTCTATAGTCAGGTCTTGACATGTAGATAGCTCAATTGGTTGATGTATTTGCTGCTCCTCCAAGGGGTCTTACATATATGTTCTTTAGGAGATAAACTTCTTGATTTCAAGGAATATTTTTGGTTTTTTGAATAATATGCAATGCTGCTCTCTTGCTTACTATTACTAATGGATGATTGATAAAAAAATTGCAAAAGGTTGAAAGGTTTGAGGGATACTAAAATAAACCTAAGAATGCAAGGACGAAGGACAATTCTGATGAAACTCAACTAGTCTTTGCTTCAACATACAAAGAACAACTTCACAAAGGCTAGTTCAATCTCCAAAGGGAATTAAATGATTTTCAAATTACTGTCAACAAACATAGACACCATCACTTGAATGCATATCAACGATTGAATAGTAATTGAAGTTATGTTTATATGAAGATTCAGTTGACCACACAAAGCACTTAACAATCAACGAAGCACAAGTAGTATGAATATAAGAGTTTCACCATAAATCATGCACAACGCTCTTATCATTCAACTAAGATACTTAAAGCAAATTCAAAGTTTTGAATTGAGAAGATGAATAACCATGCAAATGCTCCAAGGATAGAATATAAGATCACCACACTTCAATGTCTTTATATTAATCTAGCAGCAAAATAGCAACAATTCTTCAAGTCTGTCTCATTAGTTACAAATGAGAAATGACAACTTATATAGAGCTCCAAATGAAAAATAGAGGGCCAAGATTGCCTTAAAATGGATGGCTTAGATTGAGACAACTAAACCTTAATTAGGGTTAGTTGTAGCCAACCAACTAGTTTCTAAAATCAGCCAATAGGAAATGAACATCTTTTGGCACAAAATTCTATGAAAAGTGAACAAATGGCAAAATTCATGCCAACTACATTTGTAACAAATTTTCTTCTAGAAGATCATTTCCTTTGTCTCTCTCCTTGATGACAAATGCAATGAACTTGGACATAACTGCGTTGAGTTCCTCCATAGACAAGCTAGGCATGTTGTCAAACTTGAACTTGATGAGCTCCAATGTATCAGAACAAGTGGCAAAGACCTTTTGCCATTCTACCTCCTGTTTTTGAAATCCTTCCATGAAGACCATGAATGAACACACGCCACTCGAGATCAGCTGAGAAGCCTGTAGCCGGGAAGAAAATAGATTTCACTTTGCTGTGCAAGTCATCAACACTAAAACCTTCTTCATCAAGCATGTCTTGTACAAAAATCTCCTTGGTTGACACAATGAACTGTTCTTGAATTCCTTTGAGTATTTCCTCTATCCTAATGCAATCATCTTTTGCCTTCTCAAGAGTCTCTTTCCTTGTCATCAAAACACAATACCATTGATTAAAATCATATATTGCCTTTGCTTCCATGACTCCTCCATCTATTAGCATTTGCTTGGGAACTTCTTTCAATACTTGCAAATGCGGTATGGTCTTGTCTTGAATGCTTTGAAACTCTTCCCATAACTCCATGATGTTTTGAATTTGGCATAGGAATGTTGTGACCCTGTCATATGTTTGCATGAATTCCTGAGTGAATATGCTTGCCTGTTTGAAGGCCTCCTCAATCCATGGTTTGGTAGTTTGTGCTATCACCCTTGTTTCTTCTACCCCTTCAATTGCTTCTTTTGAAAGTATTTGAGATGGGACGGATGTCTCATCCTCCTTGTGAAATGGCAAGCGTTGTATATAATCTAACAATTACTTGTTCTCCTCCTTCAATCGTTTCCTCTTTTCAGTCTCTATCCTTAATTGTTCTTCCATATTAGAGACTGAACCTCTCAACTCTTCAACTGCTTGCACTTGAGTGATAAAGACCAATATCAACTTCCCTTATGTCAGAGTCTTCCACTGTAATCTAATCTCTTGGTTTGTCAACCTTGGGAATAGCCACTTGCACCACCTGAGATCCAGAACCATCATTCACAATCCTAGAATACTTTTTAGGTTTCTTCTTCTCTTTATTCTGTTTTACCCTTGCAAGCAAAGTATCCAAATCTTTTACCTCATCAATCACTGTTACAGTCTTCTTCTTCATTCTCTCTCAACCATTTGGGCACTTGGCTGATTTGATCATCATCTTCCTCTAATTCAGATTGCTGCTGATTTCCTTCAGGGCTATGAATGGATCTTCACGAGGTTCTTGGTTTTGATCGTCAATGTTCATGCCTTGCACCTCTCCAACTGTATTAGCTTGCTGATCATGGGGAGGCTCTTCATTGCGGGGTGGTGAATTGACTTCCCCATCATTTTGCTGATTAGTTTCATTGGACTCTTTGATGCTTCTTCTATCTTGCAAATTTTGAGTTACTCCTTCCTCTTCTTGTGATGTATGCCTTTCTTTTGAAGCTACATTCATATCTACGAAGAGAATCACTTCTCTCATGGAAGGGGTGCTAGTAGTGGATTGAGTGCTTGCTGATTTATGTTTCTATTTCTGGTCTGGGTCATCATGTATTCCTTTCCTTGAGTTTGTGAACTTTTAGGAATATCCTTCTCTATACTATGATTCCCTTCCTCTTGTGTGTTTGCTTCATTCTCCATGCTTTCATCCTTGGATTTTTCTGAATTTTCATATTTGGAAGATGATGATTCTTCATTCTCCATCTGATCATAGGTCAAAGTGATGCGCTTCTCCCTTAACTTGTCAGCTTGATGAAGTATCCACTTTTTGGTGTTTTCTATCACTGATTGATTGATTACATCAAGTTAAGTAACCTCAGGGCCAGACCAATCTAATGAAGGAAGAGGTCTACCCTTCTCTTTATCAAAATGTGGCAATACAACTCTTTCATCCCTTTCCAGTTGATCCGACACTCGCAACACTTTTGTTTGTCTAATCAATTTAAGAGATAGCCTTGAATATGCCTTTTTTCTTATCTCATAGTCATCAGTTGCATTAGCCCAATGATCTTCAATATGCATGAAATGATGAAATCTTTCCTTGTTCACTGTCCCAATGTTGTGGTAGGGATTGAAATTACTCCTTGATGTATGCGTCTTGAGATTGTAATATTGCAATTCTTCTTCTGATCCTTGTGCCGCTAATATGGTGGAACATGTTTCAAGTGATTTCCCAATCATGATGGGGAAGGTGGTTTTTGCTTTCTTCTTTTTCCTTTCAATTGGGTCATACTCCAGCAGTTGTCTTGATACTTCTAACAATACCATTTTATCCGTAGGATATCTAGGAAGACGATAGGCATATGAGGAGCATCCTTGTATTCTCAAATAGGTGAATTTTGGGAATTGAGTATACCACGAACCATACTTCTTGATCAAATTCATAGCCTCTTTAGATAATCTGATACAAGTGCCTCCTTGTAACAATCTTACAATGTACATCGTGAAGGCATCATTCACTCTTTTATAGTGAGCAATACTACTCAAATGTAATTGTTGATATGCATCATATGCTAACATTTGCCCTTTAGCTGGCCCAACTGGTGCTCTACAATTCAATCCTTTGTATTTACCAAATCTAGCTAAGATGTTCACCATGTATGAACTCATATAGAAGGTTTTTGTTTGCTCCACATTCCTCAATTGTTCATGCAAATTATCACTTACTAACCTTGCCCAATTGATGATGTTAGCACCCTAGCAACCTCTTCGATGTAGTACCACATCCAATGTTTGTATGATGAAGCTTGAGGCAATCCCATGACTTGGTTCAACATCATTACCAACTCAGCAAACCCATCCTTGAAATCTGATTTGAGGAGCTTCTTGGGTAATCTCTTGTAATGGTGTCTAGGCTCCTTGATCCAATCCTTATTGAGGATCTCAGCACACATCTCAGGTTTGCTTTCATAAGGCTAAGGCGTCCTCCTTGCTCATGTAAACCATAGTATCGTATGTAGGTAGATTGAATACCTCAGCCACTGATATCTCGGAGAGGTGAGCCAACACCTTGCCATCGGGTGCTATGATTTACCTCCGCTTGGGGTTGTCGTGCCTAGCACATTTAATGATCAGCTCACTGCATTGGATCGCTGGTGGAAAGCCAACAATGTGAGAAATACCGTTCCTTGTGAGTTTCCTTGCTATCTTGGAGGTGTTGTATTTGCCTTTCCCGAACACTCGATCCCGGAAGCCTTTGACATCAATGTGACCAAGGTTGGTTTTACCAACCTTCTTCCATTTGGAGGAGAGCTTGGATTCAAAGAGAACACCCCTGTATTCATCCTTCATCTGGACTTGCCTTTTATTTCCTCCAGTCTTTGCTCCAGACATCTACCTGCAAGAAAGATAACTTTTGTCACGAAATGGATATAGCTTTGGGTTTTAGTGATTGACTGATGTCAAAACCAAGCTTTCAACTTTTGATGTTTAAGTCTTAACTGAAATGCAAATGAGGTTGCTGGCAGAAATATGAGAAGAAAAGTTTTAACAACTTTTATGACATGACATCTCTAACAAGAACAACCCCATCAACCACTCCACATATCTTGGTGAAGATGAAAAATTTAAACTTGTCTTTGAAAAATCAGAAGTTACAGCACTTGGACAAGTAAATCAGACCTGAAAGTGATATAAATAACTCAGATTTTAAGCTCTTATAACAAAATCTCAGACCTAGGGTTTCTTGAGATTGACAATAAAGCGATCTTGCCTTGGGATATGATTTGTAAGTGAAGTTTTAACAAGTGGCAGTAATCTGATCTTGATTACTGCTTGTTTTAATGCTGCTACAGGTCTGATGGTATGTGAATCTTCACACAATTCTGTCCAGATTATCCTAAAAAATGGACTGAAAATCCTTCCAAGTTGAGTTCAAAACCCCTCTTAATCAGAGTCGCCCTTCTTTAAAGTATATTTTGATCAATGAAATGATAAAAAATTGTTGCAAAATCGCTGCCCTTTGTAAAATTCGCCCTGCTCTGCTGGACGTCTGGATCAAAATTCACTGATTGTTATTGAATGATGTTTGAAATGAGGTAAACAAAGCACCCTCTTGTAGGCGCTGATGTGAAGGTTGTGTCTCTTCACCTTCATTTTAGGCTGACTTGCTTTTGATAAAATAAAATATTTCTTTTTTAAATCTCCTTGCTAAGCTCTCTATCCTCCTCATGGTGGCCGACATAATCATTGTTCCTTGAAAAGGTATTGGAGAGGTCGGCATTTAGTGCTTGATTTGTACAAAGCTAGCGGCATTTGGTGCTTCGTTTGCACAATTATTTCGGCTTAGAATCCTTCATTTATACACTAATTTCGGTATTGAATCCTTCATTTGCAGTATCATGCTTTGTCTTGGGCGGTATTTATCTCTTTGTTTGTACAATGAATTTGGTATTGAACCCTTCATTTGCACAATCTAGGTGGTAAATTGACCTTTGTTTGCACTAGATCATTTTGTCTTAGGTGGTATCTGATCTTTCATTCGCACAAGGCATCTTACTTGGTTGGCATTTATTGCTTCATTTGTACAACCGATTCGGCATCTAGGGCCTCATTTGCACTAGATCGCTTTGTCTGAGGCAACATCTGACCTTTCATTTGCACAAGGCAAACTTGATGAGTGCACTTCCTTATCCTTGTTTGAATCAAAATCTCTCCTTGCTAGATTGGCTTTTATGCTTCCATTTGCACAAGTTGGGCAGCATTTGCCCTTTCATTTGCACAATGATTTCTTGCCTGGATCAAGCTTGGTCTGGTGGCATTTGATGGTCCATTTGCACAAATTGGGCGGATCTTCTCTCTTCATTTGCACAAGATAGGTGACACGTGAAGGTTCATTTGCACGATATGAACTTGCATCTCATCTTTGCTATAGAAGGTTTGTTCATTGAGATAGTCAATTTGATGCATCTTTGCCTCAAACCACCTCTAACCTAGGTGCAATTCCACCTTCCATTTGTACAATTACTTCATATTGAGCAAACCCATGGCAAGGCCACACCTTTATCCAGATCTTGCCTTAGCCAAATTTTCGCCTCAAGACTTTAATGTGCCCAATGTTTTCATGCTTCATCATTTGTCTATTATTGAAAGCAACTTTGGTGACCAGTCTCTCAATTTAACCCATGCCACTCTAAAACCCTAATTCTCACCATCTCAAAACCCTAAGACCTTTCTTGCTTGCAAAAGAGATCTTGATTATTTCCCAAGGCAAAACATCCTATTTGGAGCTTAACTCAAACTGCTAGCCACCTTAATCTATGAGACCTATGTCGTTGGAAGGTGAAAAAGGGGGTCCCCCTTTTGCAATGGGGCAATGTGTAAAAAGGTCACAACACTAGTGCCAAGTGTCACAATCATAGTGAATGAGACAACTTAAGCTATTATTAGCCTAATTTAATAAAAGGAAAAAACACCTAAGTCTAGCTTAAGTGAATAAAGTAATTAAATGACCTAATTTAAATAATTAGATACTTGTCCTAATTACTCCAACAATATTTAAATAAAGAAAAATCATGGCCTCAAATGGTGTTTGTTGCTGCCACTGAGCTCGTCTTTTATCTAGTTTTAAAGCTTTCATTCAAAAGTGATTGGCCAATGTTGGAAAACTTGGCTATCTATGTCATCCTCTTGCTAATATGATAGCCCTTGCAAATAATATGAACCACACTCTTTCATTTGTCCTTGACAAATCATATACGACACCATTCTAGAGTGTTGTGAATTGTTGATTGTCATCTTGTAGATGTTTGCATATTGATGTCAACAACCATGCTCTCACCTTCAACAATGGCGATTTGTTAGCCTTCTACCTTTGACCATGGTTCTAGAAGAATGTGCAGGTGATATAACTATTTTTCATAACTCTTTGAAGTTGTGCCTTAATAAATTTGATACACATACACCTAGATAGTTGTATATTATAAAGAGAATGGTGAGGTGGTTCTCATTTGTGTTTGGTGCTTTTAAGATTATACATTCTACGATTAAATGGTGAAGTAGAGCTAGAATAATCCTTTTGGCGTTCTTGTGGAGCTTGCCAAACTTATCCCCACCTTAACGTGTATTGCAATAAGCTTTACGTGCTTATAGATAGTGTACTATAACATACAATCTTTTTAGGTTTTTAGTGGGGGAATTATTTGTATTGGACAATGGTTATAGTGCTAAAACATCAATTTACAAGTTCCTAGACTCCTTTTTGCATGCTTTCATGGTGGATTTTTATCCTCAAAAGGTGTATAATAGTCAGTCTTTTTGTTCATAACTTCATTCGTCATTGTTTTTATGAAACAAGGTTTTACTTTTGCTCAAAAGTCAAATCAATTTCTATTTTCTTGTTTATCTTTCTATTATAGATCGAGATATGTTAGGTGGGCCAAGACAAGTTTTGTACCCATTGTGGAAGTATTGTGATTGTGTTGCAAGGCCAAAGGGTTTGAGTGGAATAACCACCATCACATGTAAGCTTTGTCAAATATCAATGCAGGGTACTTACATGAGGGTGAGGGCTCATTTCCTTCACATACCTATAAAAGGTGTCAATCATTCTCCAAATGAGTTAGGATGATGACACACGTAGGGATCAAGAAAAGGTCGAGGGGAAAGTGTCTCATTTTAGCTCTCACACTTCAACAATAGGGGCAATTACTACAACTTAGAGTCAAAACAGAGAGTTAGCCTGTTAAAATAATATTAATATCTTCTATAATGGTCATCTTAGTTGTTGACTTATTTAGCTATTTAGCTTTTTAGTTGACTTATTTAGTTTTTTTAGTGTGTTAAGTGAAACTATTGCTTCTTTATTAAAGACGCATAGTTAGCTTTATATTATTTAGCTTTTTAAGCTTAATTTAATATTTTAAGCTTTTTTAAGCTTTTTACTTTTCACTTAAACGACTTGTTCTTAATTTAGAACATCGTCTTGTAATCTCTATATATACGCTTGTATATTGTTGAATAGATTATCTGATTATTGTGAGCAATCATTTTTTCAAGACCTGGATGTGTCTTCTAAATGTTCATGTGACAATATTCTTGCAAAAGACGCACATTGGTAGTTCAAACCCCATTGGAAAGTTATTTGATGTGCAAGGTTGAGATGTGATAGATGTAGCGATCACACACTTTTTTATGCAAATGGAATACCATTTAGATTACTCACTCACCTTTCTGTAGGGAGATGGTCCAAGCTATCAATAATGGATTAATAGCATATAAACCACTTGGGTATGAAAAGCTTTACGCTACTCTAATTGATAAAGAAAAAGTTCGATTAGAGCAACAAACCATACCAATGAAAATAGTATGGTCCATAGAAGGATGGTTGGATAGATGCTAGAAATCGTCCACTAAATATCATGGTAACATGCAAAGGAGGGCCTTATTTTTTGAGGCAATAGATTGTTCAGGTCAAGAAAAAATTAGAAAACATCTTCAGCAAACAATTGAAGAGAACATCAATACCGATCAAAGAAGACAGTATTAAGCAATAAGAGCAAACCGAGATCAGGCACATAGCAGATCAGACCCATAATTATTATACAGAACAGAAATTAGCATTGTTAGTTATCTTTGTGGGCAAATTCTAGGGTTTCCGAAAAAGGGAACATTACATTTAATTATTGACTTGTTCAAAGCTGCAGTAACATTCTTACCCACAATATCCCGGATTGAAAGAAACTGGCATGGAGTCTATCTGATCCAGGTGCAATGTCCTCTTTCATAGCAATAGCCTCTTGAATATCCCTCTGCAAGAACAGGGCCATGGGTGCTTTATTGTCCGACTCCAAGATGAGTTTAGGAATGCATTCTAAAACAGTAGACGAATAACCTGTATCAACAGCTTTCTCAGACAAAGGTTTAGAGAAATATTCACAACTTCCAACTGATATCTTCTGGAGAAGAAAGATCCTTTCCCTGACTATTGGAAATGGCTGATATTCTTGTGGCTGTCCTTCTAGCATGGGTGATAGCATGGAAACATTTAGTGTTTCTATCACCCGTTTGTAGCCAATGGTCATGAAAGTATTGTTGCCAATATATTTCTTTCTTTAGTACCATATCCTCTTGAGAGCTCATAAGAGTTTATCCTTTTTCCAGCGAATCATCTGTTAGGCCGCCCTTTGGAATTATATACAAAGTTCTTTCAACTTCCAAGGCTGTACTGATTTTAGCTTTCTTGATAGAAATGTTCCCAAAAACCCTCTTTAACTCTTGGCTTTTAGCTTCTTTTTAGTCTATTTTAGTTTTTTGGGATATGCGATACATAGGAGAGGAGTTTTCAATCATGTGATCATTCCACTTATCAGAAATAGTGGTGAAAAAGTTTAGATGCTGAAGCCATATGAATTAAAAATTGAAGGGACTTACTATAGGGTGTTGATCCACAGAAACCTTGTGCCAAATATAGAAGTGATTGGAATCAGCCATCGGCAGTATCATGTAAGCAGAAATCCATTGCTTAAGGAATCATTCAGAAGACTCTATCAAGGCACTTTGCTATACTGCATGAACCTTCCCTCCTTTTATTCCACGTGAACACACCCTTTTCAGAATAAATATCATAAAGATCTTTTCAGAATAAATATCATAAAGATCTTTTCAGAATAAATATCATAAACAGTCTTTAACAAACTCTTTGAAGAAGTCAGAAGCAGATCTTGTAATGGAAATAAAATAGCATGAAATTTACCTCCCAAGAAATAAGGTTGATCTGATAGTGGAAGTAATCGGTGTTTTTACTTCAGCCCATACATCTTCTTCCAGATAGGAGAGTTCAGATCATAAATGTTGAAGAAGAAACCAACAATCCTCCCTTGAAAGCAATGAAACAAAACATTGCATCCAGCAGGAACCATGGTCTAGAAGATTGACTAACACTGTGCAAGGATTCCAAAGAATTCTTTGACCTCCCGATGCTTCCATAGAATCTACAGACAAACATTGTCATTTGTTCCAGCGTGCTTTCAAAACCTGCCCCAGAACATTTAGTTTCTTGTAGATGTACATTACAGGATTTCTGTCCAGACTTAATTTTCTGAATGGCTGACAACATTCCAAGAGAGGACCTTTGTCTCTTTGGAGGATTACCCCTTATCCTCCATTGTGAATTGGACCCTTATCCTCCATTGTGAATTGGATAAATATTCATATATGGTGGCCTGAGATCCGACCCTTATTTCTTCATTGTTCACTTCCTCAAGAACTTCTAGCTCTGATCTTATCTTCTTTTTCTTTTTTGCAAATTGTGAAGAAACTACTTTTTCAAACTGCTTCCCCAAGATACCCACAATCTCACTCAAGAAAGAAGCCATTTAACCACCGGCTAGCTGGATAGTCTCCCTCTTCTTCTCTTATGATTTCATCCTCATTCTTACTTACCTCCTTCACATTCTGCAAGGTTTGATTCCATTCTCTCCTATTGAGTGTTGGATTGTGGGTAGGAGCCAGATTTGACCTAGAGGTTTTCCTGAGATGTTGCTTTTTTCAGGATTGCCAAGTAGGGTGGTTCAGATTTACTGAAAAAAACTAATCATGGTTGTGATCCTGCATAAAGATTTTCCTCAACTATGAAGCACTTTTCACTCTCCATTGTCCTTGAATTGTGTTCATAGCAGCATAGTGACAGCTTGAGAAACACAATTTGGCTAATGTCCAATCTTTTGGCATTTGTAGCACCAAAAAATAATTCTTTTGTAGTTTAGTTCTTGCATGAAAGATCTCCCCCCTGCCTTTAAGCATATACTTTTAGGTAGTGGAGGATCCATATCCCTATTAATCAGTACTCTCACAAAGACCATTTGTGACTTGTTTAAAGTTCCTCGATCAATCTCCATTACTTCTTTAGATGCCTTCTATGTGAATATCCTCAAACATTTCTCAGTCCAGTAATCCAGCGGGAGACTGTAGAAATGTACCCATATATTTTCATACGAGGAGAAAACAGGGACACTAGAGAATCATACCTTGTAGGGATTAGCCTGGATTACTTAGTGATGGTATGATCATATGAGTTTCTCCAAGATTTCTTTTTGAAGCTCCTGTGATGGAAGAAGAATTTAAAAGTGACATTTGGGTAAAGCAAATTTTTTTTTTCCTCTACCTTCTATTCCTGCTTTACCCAGTCCAAAACCTTTTCCCTGGTAAGTCATTTTTTGTCTTCACAAAATCCATTCTCTGCCATTGAGAGGAATATCTCCTCATTTTTGATCACTTATAGGGCATCCAATAGCATTTCTGATGATCTGCTATCCACACCAGCCATTTTTCGGGAAGAAACCATTGCACCCAGAGTTAAGTGGATTTTGAAAGGGATCATCATTATACTGCACTTGGGTCTTTTCCTTGCCTTTACCCGAGGATTCACCTCTTTCAAAAGACAGAATCCCATTAAAATCTGAGACTACAGGGTCCATGCACAATCTCACAGCAGGAGTCAGCTTCCCTTGCCATTGGGATGCAAATGGTCTAGCATGCAGCATATGCCAAGGAGCTTCCTGCCTGAACCACGGTCTTTGCCTTTGATTTAAATTTTTTTTTTTAAACCTACTAGGGAATTGTTTCCCTCTCAAGACATTATTACTTTACATGTCAACATTGTTATCAAAGATTGCAGTCAATTAATTTGATACCATTGTGAGTGTCCTTGCATTATCATAATATAATCCTTGAGGTCTTTGTTTTTGTCAGGCTCTGTGTTTTGGGCAATACTTATTGACTATTCCTTATAATTGTTATTGTTATACTATTCACTATTCATTTTTAGAGTGAAACCTTCATATCTATGTGCATCTTGAAAGGCTAAAAAGCTTTTTTGTTTAACATTTTCATTGTTCTTGGCATGGAGCATTGGTTTATTAAATTTTTTCTAGAATGTCTTTATGATAGAGACAAGGGTATATAGTTTTTGCCTATAGTTACTTGGGTAAGGGACCCAAAACCCCCAAAAATATGGCATTCAATGCTAGATTCATTTGAATCTAATTAAAGAATTTTATTATACACAAAATAAAATTCCTTAATGTGCCTTTTCCTCATACTTTTGGAAGATTCAAAGTCACATGATGACAAGTCCTTTCTTGCTGGAGATTTCCAGATTTGAGATTTTCAACCTTTAGAAACATCCCACTATGATTCCTGGGCAGAATGATCAGAATTTTTGTCAATGCCCTTTCAATCTCCCATACCTCAAACTTCAAAGTAAATTCCCAGCACTAAAGGATTTAGGTGAAGTCAGATTAGGGTTAAACATCAGAGGAAGTTTTGGAACGATTAAATATCCTGAAAGAAGAATTTGCTGCCATGTCAACATCCATAGAGCAGTTAAAACTCAGTTCACATCTGCTGCTCAACCCCCTGGATTTATCTCAATGACAATAACCTTCAGAGAATGTGATGAAAAATAACTTGCAGACTGTCAACATCATTGGCGCAGGTGGATGGGTTAGGGTTAGGAGTGGAAGAGAAGCATTTTTGTGTGGCAGCAATGGAAGACATTGCAAATGATATGGTTCTATGTGCTAAAGTACAATAACTATATAACATCATTAAGAAGAATAAGAGTTAATAATAAATATTATTATTGTTAACATAGGTGGTTGACATCCTCTCATATATTATTATATATAACAACCTTTTAATAAAGAATAAACTGCTCACTGCTCTTCATTATTCTTAATTTGGTATCAGAGAAAATTTTAGTTCCTGCCCTGTGAACTGCAGAATGAGGATTTCGTTGGCAAGTGTATGTGAAAGGAACAAAGGTGGAAACTACATCTGTGAAGAAGGATACAAGGTGTGGGACTTCTCTGTTCACCCTGTGCCCTAGTGCCATCTATTATTGACTTCCTTCCCCCTGTCAAAGGAGAAAAGGGATAAGATACAGGTCAGTTTATTAACACATTGTTTCTGGACTGAAGTCTACCATATCAAAGGCGCAGGTCCAATGAAGCAGTGAATGCTAACGAAGCTGCGCATTGCTCTCCGTGATTTCTAATTACAAGTTTGGTACAATATTTTATGTTCATGAAGGGTGGTCTAATAATCATTTATTTCCATAATCTATTTCATTGCATCACCTGTTTCCACATTTTCAAAGTCCAATTAAGAGCTGAAGTTATGCCTGTAAGTCTCTGTTAGAATGGTAAGTGGGGGCTTCTTCCTGCAGAGATGGCACAAATTTGATTCAGCGCGTCTTATTCCCTATGATTATGCAGACTCAACACATCTCTATAATTGCCAATGTCAAATTGGGGTAATGTTAACAAGCCTCTAGTGGAAAGGGATTTCGCTTTTGAAATAAATGAAAGAGGTGAATCTTTTACATGGAAAGTGATTCTGATTTTTCTCGAACCTCAAGATTATGTCTGGAAGTGAAAAATGCAAGAGTTTGTGCTTCCTTTGAAATGGCAATCGTGATCTTTGTCTTGCTTGTGTGCCTTGAACATCTGTTGTTTTCTCTCACAAGGGAGGTAGGAGAACTGTTGATAGCTTATGAGTTTTCTCAATAAATTAAATTGAGAGCTCTGGCAGATGGTAACCATTAGCTGTTTACCTTTACGTGGTGAGGTTTGGAATTTCCTGATGTTTACCTCTAATGCTCTCTATGTTAATTTCATTTGGTTGGGAGCTCAGTATTTCAAGGGGAGAGAGATCTGACAGTCATTTTATTTGTTTTGTTGATCTTCATTTAGCACGACTCTTACACAGATAGCTGTTGACTTGCATGATTTCCCACTGATTAGTTATTATAGCTAGTAGTTCTTTGGACTGGCTGAGCAATATACGATTTTCTATTGTTTGTTCTTTTCTTTCATTTCTAATCTGTATGTATTTGATTTAGGCTTTCTACATTGATTAGTTTCTTATACTAGAAGTTCTTTATGGTGGCTGAGAAATATATGACTTTCTAGTGTTTGCTCTTTTTTTCATTGCTAACCTGTGTATATTTCATTCAGACTTTTGCCATGGTTTCAAATTTAAGGGGGGCAGGTCAAAGAGAATCTTGTCCATAAAATGTACAAACTTGTTTCTTTCCTGATCTTGTGCTAGGCTGATTATAGAGACCAAATATTGTTTTCTCTAGATCTTAGCACTAGGCAGAGCTTACTATGATGAGGGTGGGACACTGTAGAGTCTACGGTAAACTCTGATCGCATTATCTAAATATTGATTCACTGTTATTTCTTGTAGAAGTCAAAAATACAGATTCCAGGGAGTCGAGCCTTTCCTTTGACTTATTACACCATTGTTGCCTGCGCTGTGTATGCAGTCAACAGTGGGGTTGAATCAATTGTTGGGCTTTACAAATTAGTGAAATTGATTACGTACTGGAGACCTTGTATGCGAGGAAACTATCCTCTCAAGTATGCCAGGAAATTATCCTCTCAAGTTCCACTAAGGTTTCAATTATAGCCATTTCCAATTAACCTGCATATTACTCATTTTTTCGAGAACTTGGACCACTTTTTACTCGTCTAGGTATTTTTCTGGCAAGAAGTGTGCTCAGATTCCATAAATAAAAGTTCACAAGTGGGGACAATATTATGATCCTGCTTACTTTGAGAAGTCAATTCTTCTATCGGTCTATTTATTTGGTAGATTTCAGTTGCTCGTTTAATGTTGTATTAATATAGGCAGTTTCCATTTTTTTTTTCAGATTTATGCTGGCGATTACCAAGTCAACATTTATAGCTTATTAAAGCAGAAGTAGCAGATAAGAAGTTACTAATTTTGTAGGAAATGATGTGCAAGGATAATTTATAAAGCAGCTATCCATTCTTGTGTTTTGTAAAACAAAATTAAGGACTTCCTCACTAGGTGAGAATCCTGCTTATCTGAGATACATATGTGCTTTTTGGAAGAAGGTTGAATATGCATCTTTTGAAAATGGTCAGTATGGGACTTCACTTTGGCTAAAAAATGGATTTTGACCTCACTCTTGGCAAGCTTTTTATCAAATTTTCTTTATGTGAAATTTATATTGAAAGAGTGTATATACAATTTGATTAGTGTTTGGACTTCAAATTGGTTAGATAATATTAGCTTAAGAAAGAGATTTGCAGTTTTTTTGGTTCAGCTTGATTTTCATGCACGATAAATTCACATTGATGATTTGTTCAAAAGTTACCGATTCTTGTGCAAAGATGTATGCAGAGAATCAGATTTGGGAATTGTAATTAGGCCGTTTCAAGATAAAACCATTAAAGTTGAATATAAAGAGCCATATCATGATAGCTGTTTTTTTTGGTTGAAATCATTTGCAAAGGCACATGCAACTTTTTGTGATGAAGAACATAAAAAGCATTCCAAACTCTATAATTTATCTCGAGGATATGACTGAATTCCCAGTAAAATCATTTATCATAAACGTAAAGATTGGAGGCTATGGAACAACCCAAATTGCTACATACTTCGCCTAGCAAACAAAGATAACATGTTTTACTTTTATGGGGCTATTATTCAAACATGTCAATAAAGTAACACCATTCAAGCCAACTAATTTGATTTAGAAGATTTAATTTTGAAGGTTCGTTTGATTAAAGGAAAACTATAAGTATCAATAACTATAACTTAAGGATATAATTAAAGAAATCTATGAGCAAGATTGACTTGTTGCATTCAACTTGGTAAGTTCTATAACACTATTGCATAGGCTTTTGAGTTGTCCAATTCGATTGCATTGGTTTCTTGCTGGAGTAATTTGGGGGGGTGTCTTGTGTGATTGTGCTTCTCTCTATCTTGTTTTTTTTTTCTTTTTGCCGCTGTGGGTTTTCCTAAGTTTCCTCTTTTAACTCCTTATAATTATGCTACTTGAAAAATTGATGCATGGAGTAAACTTATGGAAATATGACTAATTCATTATATTGATGGAACTATTGTTGCTCCTGCTGATCTTGTTGGTCACTTGGATTGGCTCACAAAAAATATCATGGTAATTGGTTCCTTAAGAAAATATATATCAAATGATCTCATTTTTCATATTGAGAAATGTACTCTAATCAAGGATGCTTGACAAAAGTTTCAAGACTTGTATGGTCAAGTTGATGAGATTAGGGGATATTAGATTGATATTGATCTTACCATGTTGGATCTTAAGAACTTTGATACTATACAAGATTATGTCACTAAGGCAAAAGAGTTGTGCCCACTCAAGGATTTTGGCATTGATAAGAAGGATACTCGATCTTCTATTTGATGGGCAAATTTTCACAAGAATATGCAACATTTGTCTCTAATTTTCAAACCCATAGAATGACAATGGGTTCAAGCTACACGATGCCTACATTTGATGCTTTGTTGAAATGTTGTTGATGAAACAAACTAAGTTGATAAGCATAGGCATTCTTAAGACTTTTAAGTCTCAAACATTAGTGGCAAATGAAGGGAACACAGGAAATCAATGAAAGGACAACTCAAACAAGAAGAAATGACAATCAAAGCCTAAGGAAAAAACACCATCTTCTCCACAACAAGGAGATTCATCCTCTTTCAAGAGGGACAATTCACCAAAGAGAGAGAGACCTACTTGTGCCTATTGTAAAAAGTTTGGTCATGAGGAGCGTCATTGCCATTCTAAGAAGATTGATGAGCTCACACATATCCTCAAAAAGCATAACATTGATTTGCCTAATGCCTACAAGAAGGATGATTCATCAACTTCCACTTCCACACATTCAAAAAGAAAAGGGCAAGCATTCATGGCTTCTACAAGTGGGAAGACTCACTCTTTTGGGACAAGAAAAAGAAAAGTTCTTTGTGCTACTACAAGTCATGATTCAGGGAGATGCCTTCTAGATTCAGGGGCTTCTCATCATATGGCATCTTCGCAGTCTATGTTCTCTTCATTTGAACCTTGTACCATGCTGCAGATTTTGATGAGCAATCATACATACATGGATGTGATTGGGAAAAGATCTATTGCCATTGGGGATAACTCCTTCAATGATGTGTTGTGTGTACCCCATTTGACAAACAATCTTCTTTCCATCTATCAAATCACACATGGCACAACTAGGAGAATTGTGGAGTTCACACCTGAGTCAGTTTTCATTAGACTTGGAGACTAGAGCTATCATTGTGATTGGGGTGGTTGATCATGCATCTCGGTTATACTCCTTTTCAGATTTTGTTGATGATAATGATTTCACATATGATGATTCTTCACATGATGATCACACTTCTTGTGATGGTTCAGATTTTGAGGAGAATTTTGGGTACTTGAACTTGGGGATTCTCACATGTGACCTCGTTCTTGAGCCTTGTGTTTCATCTTCTCCTATTGATATCACATCACCTATTGCACTTGATGATGTAGATAGTGCGACAATTTTGCCTTCATGTGATTAAGTGCAACATGATATATCTTGTCTTCTAGCTTCAGACTTTTGAGATGATTACTTGACATACATTGCAGGTTTGTTTGTGGAATCCTACATTGCATATTTGGGAGACATCATTGATGATATTCATCTTCTCTTTGATGAAGATAACCCTTCTTCGATTTTTGCGTGGGAACACTCTGACCCTCTTGTTCATTCTCTACATGATCATTCTTTCGAGGTTGACATGATTGTGAATACTTATGTACAACAGTCGCAAGAGGTCTCTTTATGTTTAGAGGAGACATGTGAGTCTTTGACTATTGTTCTACATTCATCTCCACTAGATCTTGGAGTACCTTTTTTAGTAGCGTGGAGTAGTTTACCACCTTTGGGGGGGGTATCTTTCAGCATCGACATGGAGACACTTGAGCAGTTTTCAGAGATTCCTTTCATCATGAGTTTTTTCCCTATATCTTCCCTTCATGATTGGGGAGACTTCATGGATACACCTTTGGTTTTGTTTTTTCCTAAGGGGAGGAATGTTGTTCGACATTCATGGAGCAGTTTCTTCATTCATCATCGAGCTTCTATCAATGGTGTAGATTCTACATTGAGGGGGGGTTTCCTAGCTTCTCTTTTTCTTTCATATGGGGGGAACTTTTTCTTCACATGGGGTTTTGTTCCTCACATGCTTTTATGAAAGTTCTCTTGTATAGCTTTCATCTCTCTTTTGGGGGAGGGTTTTTTCCCATTGGGTTTTTCACTCTTTCCCTGCTTTGTGAGAGATTTCATTGCATTGGTTTGCATTTGTACATGGGTACCTAACATGGCCTAGAAGTTGGGACCCATCTTGCATTGCTTAGTTGCATTGTAGACTTAAGTGCGTTCCTCTAAGTTGCACTTAAAGGGGGGTGTTGGTATAAAGAACTATTCATGTTGGATATTATTACACTTTACTTAAGTTTACTTAGGTACATGCATTTCATAGTAGTTTGGGTATGAGACACTTGGGTGTTTGTGCCACATTGGGGTAGTGTGTGTAGGAGAATTTTTATCTTTTATGGTGTGATCTTGTTACTCTATCATATCCACTTATTGTTGAGTGATAATTCCACCTTCGATGGGTGATCCACCTCATGTGGAATATTTCCTACCTACCCTTGTTTCTTATTGAGCCACATGTC
This sequence comes from Cryptomeria japonica, assembly GCF_030272615.1. Lineage (NCBI taxonomy): Eukaryota > Viridiplantae > Streptophyta > Pinopsida > Cupressales > Cupressaceae > Cryptomeria > Cryptomeria japonica. Next base: position 130,184,241 of record NC_081412.1, read on the forward strand.
ATGTTTGTGTGTTCACATATCCATATAGCCTTGCCTATATAAGCAAACCCATCTACATTGTTTGTATGAACAATTAACAACATTCATTGAACAACGATTGATGATCCAGTTGATCAGTATTTTCATCTTGATAGGAATACAGTTTATTCTTATCACATTTTGTTCTCTCTTATTTGTGCTTTCCATTTCCTCTAGATATTAGCAAAATCTCACAATACTACATGGTACTCTACATTTGGGTACATCCCATCTTGGCACTACATACATTATGCAACACAAATGTAGTAATATGTTATCAAGGCACTCTTTCTTTTCAGCACTATTGATGCATGAAAATATTGACAAATGAAAGCATTAATGTATATTGTTAACAAGATTTGCATTTTCAGTTATAGTTTTATCCATTATATTATAGGACCACTTAGAGTATCAATTGCAAATGCCCTATTTTGAATCACATATTAATTGGCGAGTATAAGTTAATGAGGGGTCAAAATTATATTACATCGATACATTTTCATTTGAAAAATAAAGTGAAATGTGTTTGGGGTAACGATTTGGAGTACTTTTGGATATAATATGAAATGTAGAATTGTGTTTCTAGTTTTTTGAATATGTAAATTTTGTTAAAAAAGTTGTAATATAAAGTTGTTAGTCATATTATAAAAGTAGAGTTTGTTAATGGTTGTCATCATGGACTTGTAGTTAAAGTCTAAGCTTGAAACTAGACCAAACAAGGGGGGAATCCAAATTTGAAAAAATGAGTCCAATGTGATATTTGGCGAGGCTTAGGTATTTGAGCTTGATTTGATATTTGGTTTGGGCTGATTGAATATTTGGTTTAACCAAAAAGTTTTAGCTTTGTTGGTTAAAAATTTTGTAATCAAAGGATGATTACAAGATGTGTTTTTCAGCCATAGTGTGATGAGATTTAATCTCTCCTCGCAAAAGGGAGGTTGCCTTCTTATTGCTATTTAACCACTAGGATCTATCTAACTTCTATCTTTTATACTATTTCTCGGGGTGTTATAATCACTCCATTCTCTTCTTTTCCGAATGTTTATCCAACTCTCTTACTTCAGAGTGGACTTTCTCTTTTACAACAAATCAAAAAGTACAAGATATTAATTTAAGCAATAATAATTGATATAACTTCCAGCCAAACAAAAGAATGACCTAAAGATGTACCAACAAATCTACAATAACTAAGAAACCTTTGTAAGCCCAAAGTCTTGCACGACCCCTCTAACTAATTCTTGAAACTAAATTATGATATGTAGATAGCTCAAAATCTTTCATATATATCACAACTTTTACCACTTTAAACAAAATATCTTAATGTGGCACACAAGTCTCCACCTTGTTATCAATTATAGATAAATGGTTCTCCATAAAATACTATAAGCACAAAGTGTATGATATCTTTATATCCCTCAATCTAACAACTTACACACATTGCACAATTCAATCCTTAAAGATAATATGACAAGAATGACAAATTGGAAAACAACTCTACTTCTTTATTAATAGAATTTTCAGATTTTCACTTAAAGCAAAAGTCTTTGATAGCTCTACAATCCAATAGAGTTTTGATGTATTAGCCAAAAGATGATTTTTTTACAACAAGGCATCTCCTTTATATAGAGAAGAGCCTTGAGAAAACTTAGGGATTCTACAACTAATTTGACTAATTCAAAGGACAGTTCGATTTGATTTAGGACTACACTTTTTTTACATGCATACACATTGTAATGTAAAATGTTGAAAACAAAAAGCAAATTATAAACTACAAAACATGTTAAAACCACTAAGTGTTGGGGGACACTTCTTCATCAGAATTCTTCAAATTTGTGGAGGGCTTTCTTCATATATGATTCATCAGGTCCATTAACACGGATGGTGATAACGTGAACTCCAGTAACCGAATCACCTATGCTGACACATCCTCTCTTATATTTCCCCAGAAGGGATTCTAGATTATCTAAGATCACCTGAAAACCTACTAGTTTGTCAATAGGAGAAACTGTAAATTCTTCTTTCGCTATTTTTGTAGTGACTAGTAGATTGAATTCCTGGATAACAAAGTCAACGAGTAGAAGCTTTTGATCTTGATCCAATAACTTGCATGGAAATTCAAAACTTTATTGATGATGTCAAGCCTTTTATCATTGCATTCTTTTTGAGATTTTCGAAGATCCTTAATGAATTGTTGAAAAGCATCCATCTTGTATTCCAAGGCTTCCCATTGCTCAATATACATTTGGCAGGTAGGAATAACTACACTGTCCATTAGAACATCCAATTCAAAATCCTCTAGCTTGAGCCAAGCATCAAGGTCCTTTTCTTGTACTTGTAATTCATGTGTTAGTAGATCAAGTGTTTGGTCCAGTTGAGGCTTTACATTGTCCAAGTTGTCTAGCAACTTGACTGATGAACTCACGAGGTGCGTTCCTTGTGACAACATTCTATTTGCTCATGTAGCAACAACTCTCCCATGTGTTACAGTTCATTTGGCCCTTTTAACAACTTCTTCATCAATATAAGAACCGTTTGGTTCAATCACTTCAGAAGATTGAGTAATCTTGATTAACATTGAAGTAAGCTGCTCCACTTGTAGTTTGAGCTTGATGGTCTTTATCATATCTTATTGATGCTCTGCAAAAAGGATTAGAAAATCTGTTTGATGGCAACACACACAAGAGCACAAGAAACAAACGTTAGTGTTAGCAACAAAAGATTATCCTAAACAGGCATATCAAGAGAGATATTAAGCATGAAATAGAAAGCATATAAACATAGAATGAAATAGCTAATCAAGATGCTCATAGTTGCTCCTCCCTTGTTCCTCTCCTCTCCAAGTCCCAAATGAGTGTAGCTCTCAGCTTTTAGCACTAGCCATGGATGCCATATGGAGATTCAAGATGGTTGAATATGATAAGCAAATACTATGCAAAAGTAGATAGTGATGCTATGAAAAAGCTCTATGCTAATGCCAGTATAACAACAATACTCTAAAATGCTTCCTTTTGCTTGAGGAGAAGGGTTCTATTTATAGAAGAAATGGGGAAATGAAGGGTTAAGATTGAATGGTTTAATCAAGGGCCAAGTTTGAAAGTTGGGGATCCATGTGCACAATTGGCACCAATAAAATGGTGACAAGTGTCAACATAGGATTGGGTTGAGAGAAGAGGTTGGAGGCATTAAAGGCCTGAGAAGACCTCATGGTTATCTAGAAGGTAAGGGTCAAGTCTAAATTAAGATTACCCATTGGATTAAGAGTTAATCCAAGGATAAACCTTTGTGCAAATGTTTAAGAGATAATCATGGTCAAAGCATTAATGGCCTGATGAGACCTTTGGGTTGGGTAGAGGTTGAGTCAAAACAAATGTTTTAGCCATGTGGGAGGGTTGAATTAACCATTAATGGTTATTGGAGACTTTGGGGATTAAGTGGTTGAAGGTTGAAAGCTTTCAAAGGTTATCCAAGACTTTGAGGGTTAATTTGTTGAACACACAAAGCATTAATTGCTTTTCAAAGACTTTGGAGTCTTTGAGAAGTGACTCCATTTTGCTTAGGAATGTGACAATAATTAGGGGATGGATTAAGTTAATTAGGAAGGGGTTAGAAGAATCTAGAAGGGGATTAGATTTTGCAAGTGGATTTGGTGGGTGAGGGAAAATAGGATTTTATTAAAATAAAAATTCATTTATTTCAATAAATGTGTGCAAGTATTTGGATAAATATTCAAATAAATATTAATTTATTTAAATGAGAAAAAGGAAGATAAAGCATTAAAATGCTTGAAGACTTTGAGGGGAATCATTAAAGGCTTGAAGACTTTAAGGAAAACCATTAAAGTCTTAAGAAGACTCTAGAAGGAAGCCATCAAGTTTGAAGACTTTAAAGCCATCAAGTTTGAATACTTTAAGGGAAACCATTAAAGGTTTCAAGTGGGTGAGGATAAATAGGATTTTAAATAAATAATTTATTTAAAATAGTTGTGCAACTTGCTTTTGTAGGAAAATACAAGTGGGTGGAGGACAAAGGTGATTTAAATAAATGATTTATTTATTTAAATGTGAGAGGTGGGATTTTGGGGGATTTAAATAAATATTAATTTATTTAAATGTGAGAGGTGGGATTTTGGGGGATTTAAATAAATATTAATTTATTTAAATGTGAGAGAAGATTTAATTAAACAAATATGATTTATTTATTTAATTAATGGTATGAATTTGGTTAAGTGAATTAAATCAAATAAATTGAATAATTTATTTAATTAATAGGAGAAGAGGGTTAAGATGAATTAATTAAATATTAATTTAATTAATTATTAATTGATGGTTAAATAATCAAATAAATACTAAGTATTCATTTAATTAAGTGGACAGATTTATGTGACTACATTTGCCCCTCTTTGAGACGGTGCAGTTTATCGCGTCGTTTCAAAGAAAGAAAAATAGGTGTGAAGAAATGCCCCATAAAATGTAAATTTAATGGGTGGTATGCCCCCTCGAGGGATGGGCCGAATTTTTTTGAAAAATCGGGCGATCTCTCGAAAAAGAATGAAAAGTGGAGGGGAGGTAGAATAGAAGAAATTAGAACTAATGATGAAAGAATGGGAGAAAATGGAGTGAATATGAAGAAATAACAAGCCAGTGGGTATCCTGAGGTCATGCAAGAGATACATAGCAGATGTAGTGTGGGGTTTGGATTGATGCTATACAATTGATCAAAATGGTTGGACAATCTGGTGCAATCGGTTTAATTGCCCCGGTCAAGTCAAAGCGTGACAGTTGATGTCAGTTGGTTGCTTGGACATGATAAAGTCTGAGTAAGTGAATCAAAGTGACCTGTTGGTGACTTAGACAATTGATGTAATTGCCCGATGAAGTCAAGGTATCTGAAGCAAAATCCTCGTTGAGACATAGACAATTGATGTAATTGTCCGTTGGATTGTGTTTGATTGGTTGATCAATTGATAGTGTGTGCATGTGATGGATGGTTGTGGGGAATCATGGCAGCCCCGTTGAGACTAGGTCATTGTGATAAATGCCTGATATAGTCTAGGATTACCATAATCGATTACCTGTTGAGACCTGAAGATACTTGATCAGAGTATCTGTTGATAGTCTAGGTGTGTGTGAGTCGATGTATCTGTGTAGACAGAGTAACTGGCTTGACTTATTGGATGACTTAGGATAGGAAACACAATCCCTCCTATTTAGAGATGGATGGTGATGAACGTGGCTTGATTAGGTTGATTGGGACACGATGTAGGGTATGTGATGCTAATTATCGAGATGGGGAGGGTGAGGGGGGGGGGGGGGGTTCGATGTTAGATAGAAGAAATGGAGAACCTATTACATTCCTATGGAAGAAGAGGAAAATAGAGTATCCATTGTCATTACTATGTATGAATGATATGCAGCTATTTATGAATGTATGGATGGGTGGAATGCAACGAAATGCAATATATACAGATGAGATGGAATGACGATCCATAGTGCTCTATTTTCATCATTGAGCTTTAAAATGTTGGAAGAGAATACAAGCAACTTGACATAAAGATTCAAGATGACCAGAGTATTTCTTACATGGATTTTGATATAGCAAGTTAATACAAGCAACTTGATATAATGGATCAAGTTGACCTGAGTATTGCTTGCGGAACAGACAAGGATTATCACCGTTCATGCATGACTTGGATCGTCCTCCTTGATCTTAGGCTGATCATATCCTGAGACAAGTGCATACCGTACTAAGAAATAAAAACCTTTATCCAAATTGGATGAGGAGGAACCAAAGAATGAGCATTGTACCTGTAAACAAATAGTATATACATAAAGAATAAAAGAATATGGATCCTTGGTAATGGTTCATGCTCATATGGTCGAGGTATACGCTGTAGTCAGCAAGCCGTAATGATCTATGACTTTATTTGGCATAAGATTACGTAGCTTAGTGAACTTCCCACGTAGACACCATTAGTACATGCCCCAGAACTTCATCGGAAGTAATGCACGATACAAAACAATGCTGAAAGATCCCGATACAGATAAACAAATGAATTACTCACGAATCAACCAAGCATTTGATAGCTTAACATAATTTTCTTGTCAAAGAAAACGTCACTTTTGTCTTTGTTTTTGGTAAGGAAGGATGCATCCTTGTTTTTAAAGACAGTTTCTGATTTGTTGGATGTGGATTGTGTGGTCGATTGATAAATGGTCATTGTGTGAGTACTGTGTTAATGTTTGTTTTGTATCTGATCGGATGAATATGTACAAGGTGTTGTCATGTTTTTGGGTGATTTTCGATGGTTTTTCCGATGTTTTTGGATTTTTTGTAATAGTTTTTGAATGTTTGTGGATTTTGTGAGTCATTTTTGAATGTTTTTGGATTTTGTATTGTTTGTGAATGTTTTTGATATTTTCTGGGACATTTTTGAATGTTTTTGATATTTTTGATGATTGCCTGAATGAAGAGCGTAATGACACATAAGACAATGTAGAATCCACTTCCATCAATAGGTTAAGGGTATTGCCCCCAGTTTTTAGACCTGACTATGAAAAGGTGGGATGCTAGACGCATGGAGTACTTTCTTAATGACAGATGAATAACAAGCCATGGCTTTGGATGGATGGATGTATGTATGAAGTGAATGTGATCGCAACAAGTCTGAAAAGATAATGGAGCCATAGCCCTTACGAGTGGCGTCTGTTTGCCAGGTTTTCACCATCGCACTTACCCAAGGTGCAACCGAAGTGGTTGTTCACTGTTTGGATGCATGATTTTTCTTTACTTTTTTTTTTGTTTTGAATGGTTTTGTATTTTCTTTAGGACATTTTCTGAATGTTTTTGATATTTTCTGATATGTAGGGGAGCCTGATGCTCTGTATACCTTAGGTATAAAACCGTTTGAGGTGCATGCTATTGATTGGATCTACGAGTGGTTCTTCGTCTGATGTAGCCAACTGATATGCCCCGGACCCGAATACAGCAGTGACAACATATGGGCCCAACCAGTTTGATTCAAACTTGCCTTGATGTTCTCTGTTTGGTTGGTTGCGAGGATTTTCTCGAAGAACAAGATCACCTACCTCAAATGTACGAGATCTAACTCGGTGATTGTAGCTTCTACTCATGCGTTGCTGATAGGCTTTGAGGTGATTGTATGCAGCTTGTCGCTTCTCATCCAATAACTCTAAGTCTTGAAGACAGGATACTCTGTATGCTTCATCATCGATGAGATTGTGCAATGAAACTCGTAAGTATGGTATCTCGACCTCAATAGGTAAGATAGCTTCAGCACCATAGACCAATGAATAAGGAGTTGCACCTGTAGGGGTCCGAATGCTAGTTTGATATGCCCATAGCGCTGGATTCAATTGAACATGCCAATCACGGCCGGCATCATTGACTGTCTTCTTTAGGATCCTCAATATGTTTTTATTGGATGCTTCGGCCTGACCATTGCCTTGTGGGTAATAGGGAGTGGAAAAGCTGTGTTGGATATGAAATTTCTCACAAAGCTCACGGACATCCTGATTTTTGAAAGGAAGACCGTTATCTGTGACAATGAACATGGGCACACCATACCGGCAGATGATGTAATTGAGGATGAATGAGGCGATCTGCTTGCCAGTGACTTGGGTAAGTGGAACAGCTTCGATCCACTTGGTGAAATATTCGGTGGCGGTAATAATGAATTTATGGCCGTTGGATGAAGATGGATGAATCTTACCCACAAGGTCAAGGCCCCATTGACAGAAAGGCCATGGTGTTGTGATTGGTTGCAGTTCCTGGGCCGGTGCATGTATCAGGTCGCCGTGAACTTGACATTTCTTGCATTTCCTGACAAAGTAGTAGGAATCCTTTTCCATAGATGGCCAATAGTATCCAGCTCGCATGAGTTTCTTCGCTAGTGACGGACCACTTGAGTGAGTCCCGCAAATTCCTTCATGTACCTCTTCCAAAGCCTTTGTTATCTCACCTTGTTCCAGACATCGAAGGAGAGTACCATCAAGACCGCGTCGGTATAGGGTTTCGGCAATAATGGTATATCGAGCAGTTTGGTGAATGAAGGTTTTACGTTGGTTATTTGATTGGTTGGGAGGAAGGGTGTGATCGCGGAGATAGGTGTAGAACTCACCGTACCATGGGGATTCAGAACCGACAAGGTGACATATCATGTCGGATTCGGGGATATCATAAGCGGGAATCCAAAGCTGTTCTACCAAGAACTCGTAGCATGTTGAATTCTGTGGAAGATCTAAGAGAGATGCGATGGTAGCCATGGCGTCAGCAGCCCAATTCTGATCTCTTGGTATCTGCTCAAAAGTGATAGTAGTAAATGATGTCTTTAGAGTGTCCACCATTTGCTTATATGGCATGAGTTTATCATCCTTGGTCTGATATTCATCGGTTGCTTGTCGAATGACTAGTTGGGAATCGCCATATACTTGCAGTTCTTGTAATTTCCATTGTATGGCTAGCCTGAGTCCTGTGATCAAGGCCTCATACTCTGCTATGTTGTTGGTGCATGGAAATGTGAGCCTGTAAGACTTCGGGATGCTATCACCCTGAGGTGTGATAAACAAAATGCCTGCCCCTGAGCCGTGCCTAGTGTATGAACCATCAAAATATAGTTTCCATGGTTGTACTTCTGTGATCATGAATATCTCTTCATCTGGAAAATTGGAAATGAGGGGATGATCGCCTATGAGTGGTGCATCGGCCAACTGATCTGCAATGACCTGCCCTTTGATAGCTTTACGGTCCACATACTCGATGTCAAATTCACTTAGAATCATTACCCATTTGGCCAAGCGACCTGTCAATGCTGCTTTGCTGAGTAAATACTTGAGTGGATCAATCTTTGCGATGAGTTGTACCTTGTGTGTCAACAGATAGTGTCGCAATTTAGTGGCTGCTAAGATTACTGCTAGGCAAGCTCGCTCAATAGGTGTGTAATTGAGTTCATAGCCAACCAGTGTGCGAGAGATGTAGTAAACAACACACTCTTTGCCTTCTGCATTATGTTGTGCCAGTAATACACCTAATGCTGTACTTGTCGCTGAGATATAAAGTAACAACGGTCTACTTGGATCTGGTGGCATCAACAATGGTGGATTCATGAGATAGTCTTTAAGCGCCTGAAATGCTTACTGGCATCGGGCATCCCACTGAAAGCGGATGTTCTTGTGTAGCAGGTGTGTGAATGGGTGACACTTATCAGCCAATTGTGCAATGAATCTGCGGATGGATTGAAGCCGTCCTTGTAGTGTCCTTAGCTGACTGATATTCCTTGGAGGTGGCATGTCCATGATTGCCTTAACCTTTGCTGGATCGGCCTCAATACCTTTGCTTGAGACAATGTATCCTAGAAGCTTCCCGGAGGTCACTCCGAAGACACATTTCTTTGGGTTGAGTCGAATATGGTATTGTTCCAGTCTATCAAAGATTTTATCTAAGATGTGAAGATGTCCTTCTCTAGTAAGTGATTTTGCTAGTAAATCATCCACATAATCTTCCATCATAGTATGCATCATGTCATGGAAGATGGTGGTCATTGCTCTTTGATAGGTCGCTCCTGCATTCTTTAGACCAAAAGGCATTACATTCCAGCAGTATGTGCCCCATGGACATGTGAAGGCTGTCTTATGTTGGTCCTCTGGTGCGATCTTTATTTGATTGTATCCTGAAAAGCCATCCATAAGTGAAAGCATGGCATGTCCTGCTGTCAAATCTACTATGATGTCGATATTTGGTAGAGGGAAGTCATCCTTAGGACATGCCTTATTCAGATCTCTGAAGTCTGTACAAATGCGGATGCCCCCTTTTGGTTTGCCAACTGGTACAATGTTGGAGATCCATTCTGCATAATCAATTGGTCTAATGAAACCAACATCCAGGAGTTTCTTGAGTTCTGTTTTGACTAGCACGGCAATCTGAGGATGCATCTTACGAAGCTTCTGCTTGACAGGTTTGGCTCCTTTTGCTACTGTGAGATGATGCATGACTAAATCAGGATCAAGCCCAGGCATGTCTGCATATGACCATGCAAAGTTGATCTGGCGCTGCTGGAAGAACTCGATAAATTGAGGCTGTTCCTCTGGAGTGAGAAGAGATGCCAGATGTATGATATGAGGGTTTTCAGGAGTCCCCACATTGTATTCTTTGGTCTCCTCAATGAGGATCGTTGATCGTTCCTGTTGTGTATTAGAAGGGAGAATGTCAAACCCTTCATCCTCAGGCGCCTCAGAGAGGTTTTCACCGTTGGATACGCTCTTTCTTTTTACTTTTGTTGGATCAAACAGTGCCACAGTGTGGTTTTCATTGGAAGATCCATGTTTTAATGTTATATTTTTGCAGCTGAAGGGTTTGGCATCTGCCCCGAAGTATGCTGCGCTATTAAGTTCAATGGTGAATCCAGCTTTGTGATCCCCGCTTGGTAGATTATCCCTTAATTCCAAAAAGTCAATGATAGCCTCATTGTTTTGGAAGAGGTCAAGACATGGGGGATTTGGTTGATTCCATTCGATGAGTTCAGGGTGGATAATGGGCATTACCTCATCGATTAAGTTAAGTTCATTAGATGTATCAGTGAGGGTTAAGACAGTGTGGTGAAGGTCATTGATGGTACTCTCCCTGTTAGAATCCGGCGTAGGATGAGACGTAGGGTCTGTGGAAGATGTTTCCAGCTCAGGTACCCAAGTGGTTTTTATCTGTGCTTCTCCGTAAACAGGGATGTCTTTGCGTGGTGGAGGTGGTGATGTGTCTTCCTCATCTGAAGTGTTAAGCTGTACAGAATCAAATTCCCACTCATGTGAGTCAGTCTCTGAATCACTTTCCAGCATCCGATTGCTATACCATACTGGGATGTCGCTGGAGTTGAATACTGCAGGCGTGATTGGTTTATGGACCTTTGTAGTAATCGGTGTTGTAGGAAGTTTGGTGGGGATCAAGGAATCTGGCACAAGGAGTAGTGGTAATATTGACTCAGTTGCTTTTGCTGATACTGTCGGTGCCATAGATGCTGCTGCGGGTTTTGATAGAGTTGCTGCTGCTACTGGTATTATTGATGTGATGGGTGCTGCGGATGGGAGTATTGGTTCGATTGGTGGGATGTTTGGTATTATAGATGGTGGTGTTGGGTTTGTGAGCCTCGATGGGGCAGTGGGGATATGGCTTGATGGTGCTTTGATTATGAAAGGTGTCCTCTTTGCAGTAGGTGGGCAAAATGGTTTGCTGGTTTTGCCTTTGAATCTGAGTTTAGGAAGGACTTCTTTTTCAAAGCCTTGGCCTGTATTACCTTTGGGCTTGAACTCTGGCAGTAGCGGTTCATGTCGTCCTTGTTTGCAGGATCCCAAAGCACTCTGGCCATCATACCCCATTCTTTGCATAATGAGGAGGCCTTTACCATACTGTTTCGTAGGAAGTGTAACTTGCGGTTTTTTAGTGGTGATGGGATCTTTATAGATCCATTCCGCTATGTCCTCATCTTGTGTCTCTTCCTCTTGACTCTTTCCAAGGATGAAAGGCGTCAAGGAACATGCAGGCGTGATTAGTGGTTGCTAGAGTAACTGTTGTGGTTTACCATGTGTTCTAGGAGAAGTGGGCATTTGTCCCACACAAAAGAGCTGACTTAAGTTGTATTCTCCAGGACCTTCCTCTGCGACTTTCATCTTAAGCTTTTCTTGCTTGGGTATAGGAGTGTTTGAACTGGCAAGAGAGGCGGGATTTACATATGATGTGGAAGAAATAGCTTCCTTATTATTAGGAACAGTAATCTCCGGTTGATGGCTGATATTATGGCAAAATGCGAAGGGATTTGCATCGCCCAGGATTGTGATCTCTGCACCGTTATGTGGGAACTTGATACATTGATGGTAGGTAGATGGAACGGCTTGCATGGCATGTATCCAAGGTCTCCCTAATAATAGATTATATGGCAGAGGAAGGTCCAGAACTTGACAAATTATGTGTTTTACCACAGGGCCCACTCAGATTGGTAGGACCACAGCTCCTTTAGATGAACGCTTTGCATCATCATAGGCTTTGATGGTGATCTTCTTGCGAGGATCCACTGATTCTATTGCATATCCCAATGCTGTGACCAATTGCAGTGTACAAATGTTTAGGCCTGCTCCATTATCTATCAAGACTCGCTTGATCCTGTGTTGGTTGATAAAGCCTTCAATGTGTAGGGAAGCATTATGAGGTTGTTGGAAAGAAGAGTTGTCACTTTCGGAAAAAGTGAGACAAGGTGATGACTTTAGATTTCCAACCATGGCTTGAAACTGGTCCGTATTCAGGTTTGCAGGGACTGATGCCTCTTGGAGTGCTTGATCCAAGATAGTTTTATGAGATGGTGATAGGCATAATAGCTCTAAAATGGATATGAGCGCAGGGGTTTTATCTAATTGTTCCACAAGGTTATATTGCTTTGGGGCGGAGGTGGTGCCTTGTGGAGCTGCCTTGATGGTGACTTTGCCGCGACGTGTAACAACATTGCAATTTGAGGTGGGATTTTTGAAGGTTATAGTTGCAATTTGTTCACTGGCATCATACAGGTGATTTACAGTGTAGTTATATGTAGCCTGCGTATAATCAGTGGTATCAGTACCTCGCTTGGAAGTGGAAGGACCCCTTTGATCTTGTGATGGAAGTGGATTTTTGAACATCAGATGATCATTATTGGTTGTTTTTGGGTCATGTCCTTCAATCTCAATTTCTCCTCGATCAATGAGATCCTGAATGAGATCTTTCAATCGGTGACAATTACTTGTCTTGTGTCCTCTTCCTTGATGGAACTCACAGTATTCAGTATCTCTCCACCATGTCGGTTTGACCTGAGGTTCATAGTTGGATAGCTTAGGTAGAGTGATCAAATTCTGAGAAATGAGTTGTCGCATCACTGTTTCAATGGGTTCCCCTAAGGGAGTATATGTGCGTTTTTGTTTTTGTTGACGAGGTCTTGGTTCATCTTGAGATGTGATGCGACCTTGATTAGGAGGAACATTTGTGTTATTTTGAGGTGGAGGATTTTGTCTTGCAAATCGAACCACAGGTTGTGCATTTTGGATAGTTCGAGCATCCACAACCCCATCGTTGACGATATTTTTATTCTTGTTCCAGAAGTTTGGTTTATCGCTATTGAAGCGCGGGCGAGGACCATCTTTTGGCTCATTAAAGATTTTGATGAGTCCTTTCTTGATGAGTGCCCTTTCACATTTTAAACCCTTGGTGATCATATCGTTAAAAGAGTCTGTGTCTTTGACATCCAGGTGAAATTCCATTTCTTCGTTTAAGTTGGAAATGAAAATTTCCACTAGTTCTCGTTCAGGTAACTGAAGAGAACGTCTGCTAGACATTTGGCGCCATCGTTGCAGGAATACTGAGAATAGTTCGCCTGGTTTTTGTTTGGTATTGCACAGATCAGCCATGGTGATGTCGCGTTCAATGTTATAAGAGTAATGAGATAGGAACTTCTGGATGAGTTCCTCAAATGTTCTAATGCCACCTGGAAGTCGGGAAAACCATGATGTGGTTGTTCCTCCCAAGCTTTGGGGAAAAAGGCGCATTAGGTATGTGTCCTCATAAGCCACTTCAAGACAAGCAGAATGAAATTCTCGGACATGATCACGGGGATCCCCCTTTCCTCTATATTTTTCAAATTTGGGTGTTTCAAACCCGCGTGGAAAGGGTGGCATATAAAGATTCCTATCAAACGGATAGGGACAGATGTCGTTAAGTGAGAATTGATTGGTCTTAACACCACTATGAAGTTGTTGGGCGAGATTCTCGACTTGTTGCCGCAACATCTCCATTTCATTTGGAGGAGGAGGTGGTGGGTTACCTCGAGGAATGTTATATCTGATGTGATCTCTACCTCTTTCCTCCTCATGGCGACTTTGTCTTTCTGATGCATGTCTTAATTGGGAAAGATCAAAGTCGGAGGGGAGTTTGGCTCCTTCTTGAGTGAGTTTTAAGAAGTGAGCATCCGCATTACTCCTGAGTATTTTGTCAAACAGTCTGTTAAAGAGAGGGTTATGCTGGGCCCTCTCTATTGTTGCAGGAGTGGGAGTACTTGGGTTTTTGTCATTCACATTTCCTCCAAGTGCTTCTTGAAATTCATTGAGGTTGTCCTCTTCTTCCTCAATTTCTATTTCTCGTTGCCTTGATCGGGATCGGGTTTGAGCCATTTTGTTTACAAGTTTGGTTTTGAAGTTGATTGAAGATGATGATGAGTTGTTGATGAAATGAAAGATTGATGGTTGGTGATTTGTGTTTGTATGTAGATCTCTAGCACTTTGAGATAGATGTAACCAAAATTCCTTCTTTGAATTGCTTGCTTGTTTTGATAGATTTTGGATGTGATAAGGTGTAGAGAAATCTGAGATGTGTTACAGATTTAGACTACCTAGCAATGAGAGGATTCACTCATGAACTAGTTTTAACCTGCGTAGATGTGTCTCTTAGGATGAGCTTATCCTAGATGTAGAAACAATCTAAAAAGTGATGTGATGTGTTTGATTTCAAGCAATATCTAAAAGAGAACTTGGGACAAGAACCTCTTAATGTTTTGAGAGTTTTGGGATGAATTGATGATGGAATAATGATGTATGAATGAGATGATGGATGTTTTGTTTTCAACTTCAATAAAAACTTTGTGTTACAAATGGAACAAACTCTACTTCTTCCCTTTCAGGCGTTGGTGGCATTTCTCGAGCTGTGTTGTAGGTGATACAGATGTTTGGGAAGAAGTTGGGATTAATCTTTCCTCCTTGATTTTTGTGATAACTCAGAGCTCTATATTGCATAAAAGCTCTGCGGTTCAATGATTCGGAATCAAACTCGTTTGTTTTACCTTGAAGATAGAGACGCATGCGATGTAGAAAGACTCTATGTGAGACAAAGATTTGTCTATTGAGATAGAAGAATTTCCTCCTTTTGATCAAAGCCTTTGAGCTTAATGGTCTTCTTTTCAAGGTAATATTCTGATGACACTTCTTCTTTCGCAAGATGTGAAGAATGGTCATAAATTTTGTCTCTTTGTTGTTTGTACTTTGTTTTTGGTATTTTTGTTTGTTTTTGAGAAATGTTGGATGACTACTGTGTTTTTGGGATTGATTTTCTGATTTTTCTTTGACAAGGAAACAAAGCAAGCACACAAACACAAGAATGTTGCCTCAAAGGCACAAATGAGTATGGGTCTAGATCAACCCAATCCTTGGACTTGTTTTTGACCCTTCCTTTAGATGTATTTTAAGGTGTATTTCCAAAGCCTGAAGTCGGCTCAATTTGCACTTGGTCTTTAAAACGAACACACTTCAAACACTTTTTATCCCTAAGGTCAAATGGCCAGTTGTGATAAATTTAGCCCACATCTTGATATTTCTTCGACTTTGGTACTACATACCTTATGAATCCCGCCGTGGCAGGTAAGGATGTGATATACTAAGTCTTGCACGAGCATAACAAATAGATGATCCCTATGATGGGGGAGTCACCACTTTTATCAAGCCACAAGCGACTTTTCAAAAAGCTATGTTTCTACTCAAGGAAATATGTATGGTGAGTATCTTGGGAGCAAAACCATCTATGCTCTTGCACTAAATTATATCTCAAATATCCTCAATCAATAGAACGGGTGGGCTACTACTTTAAAGGTGTTTAGTCATGTTCGATGTTTTTGGACATAAGTTCATTCTGCAGTGACTCACTTAAGAGCCTTGTAACTAGTGGTGGGGCCCATTTGTCCTTTCGACCAGTTACACTGTAGGAACAGCTATACCCAAGGCTACAGCTTTCGCTCACACCTGATTTCTATAGCGGCTCGAAGGATTTACCGCTCAAGGTCGTTCCCAAGAGTGATGTGTCTCTTGGCAGGCCTCTCTTAAAAAGATAAAATTTTGAGTGTTACTAACACTTTTCTCTTGCACCTAGGACCACGAAAGCCAAGGGAGAGGATAGTGTGTGTTAGAAGTAGGACCACTCAACCAACTCTTTGCACAAGTGTGCCAAGTACGAAAAACACTTGTTCTTTTTAATCTATCATTGCAATGTGATCTAACTATTTGGAGATGTTGCTCCAACAATCATGGTGTTCTTTTTAATTTTCAAAGGCAATTGTTTGAGTAAACTAGAATTTGAAAATCCTGGTCAACTTAATGAAAAACACGTTTGCATGAAGTAAAATTGCTTTGAAAATGAGACAAGTTGATTGTGAATTTTATTTGCACCAAAAATGGAAGTGTGGATTGTGAGTTTTATCTTGATGCAAGAAATAAAATTTGCCTTGTTGATTTTAAGCACCAAAACGAAGTTTGTTTCCTAACTTGCAAAAAAAAAAAGTTGTTTTTGTATAAGTTTCTGGTTCTTTTTACCTTGGAACAATGAAATTCTTTTTAAGAGCCCCAAACAAATGTGTGATTCTTTTTTTAAAAGCCCAAATTTGAAATGTGAAGTTAATTTTAAACCAAAATAAAAAGTGAATTCATTTTTAAAACCAACTTCAAAAAACAAGTTAGTAAAAAATATAAATCTACTTTTTAATCTAATTTAAATCTGCACAAAAGAGAAAAATAGTTAGTAAAATCCGCCTATTTGGTGGGCTTCTACAAGCCTAATTTTTTTTTTTTTTGGTTACAAGGTGATTTGTACAACGTTTTGTTACAATAGCGCTGGTCTGCGTTTGAACAGAGGCACTATTTAACACAAACGCACTAAAAGAAAGGGAAAGACAGAGAAGGGAAAAGCACTGAAACAGAGTGAATAGCGCCAAAATAATGTCAAACGCACCAAAACAGTGTCAAAAGCGCAACCTGTGTGACATTTTCAACATTCAAACATGTTATTGGTTAAAAAAAAAAAGTTGATCTTTTTGGTGTTTGGATTCACGTCGGGTTCACCAAATGATGCTCTGCAAAAAGGATTAGAAAATCTGTTTGATGGCAACACACACAAGAGCACAAGAAACAAACGTTAGTGTTAGCAACAAAAGATTATCCTAAACAGGCATATCAAGAGAGATATTAAGCATGAAATAGAAAGCATATAAACATAGAATGAAATAGCTAATCAAGATGCTCATAGTTGCTCCTCCCTTGTTCCTCTCCTCTCCAAGTCCCAAATGAGTGTAGCTCTCAGCTTTTAGCACTAGCCATGGATGCCATATGGAGATTCAAGATGGTTGAATATGATAAGCAAATACTATGCAAAAGTAGATAGTGATGCTATGAAAAAGCTCTATGCTAATGCCAGTATAACAACAATACTCTAAAATGCTTCCTTTTGCTTGAGGAGAAGGGTTCTATTTATAGAAGAAATGGGGAAATGAAGGGTTAAGATTGAATGGTTTAATCAAGGGCCAAGTTTGAAAGTTGGGGATCCATGTGCACAATTGGCACCAATAAAATGGTGACAAGTGTCAACATAGAATTGGGTTGAGAGAAGAGGTTGGAGGCATTAAAGGCCTGAGAAGACATCATGGTTATCTAGAAGGTAAGGGTCAAGTCTAAATTAAGATTACCCATTGGATTAAGAGTTAATCCAAGGATAAACCTTTGTGCAAATGTTTAAGAGATAATCATGGTCAAAGCATTAATGGCCTGATGAGACCTTTGGGTTGGGTAGAGGTTGAGTCAAAACAAATGTTTTAGCCATGTGGGAGGGTTGAATTAACCATTAATGGTTATTGGAGACTTTGGGGATTAAGTGGTTGAAGGTTGAAAGCTTTCAAAGGTTATCCAAGACTTTGAGGGTTAATTTGTTGAACACACAAAGCATTAATTGCTTTTCAAAGACTTTGGAGTCTTTGAGAAGTGACTCCATTTTGCTTAGGAATGTGACAATAATTAGGGGATGGATTAAGTTAATTAGGAAGGGGTTAGAAGAATCTAGAAGGGGATTAGATTTTGCAAGTGGATTTGGTGGGTGAGGGAAAATAGGATTTTATTAAAATAAAAATTCATTTATTTCAATAAATGTGTGCAAGTATTTGGATAAATATTCAAATAAATATTAATTTATTTAAATGAGAAAAAGGAAGATAAAGCATTAAAATGCTTGAAGACTTTGAGGGGAACCATTAAAGGCTTGAAGACTTTAAGGAAAACCATTAAAGTCTTAAGAAGACTCTAGAAGGAAGCCATCAAGTTTGAAGACTTTAAAGCCATCAAGTTTGAATACTTTAAGGGAAACCATTAAAGGTTTCAAGTGGGTGAGGATAAATAGGATTTTAAATAAATAATTTATTTAAAATAGTTGTGCAACTTGCTTTTGTAGGAAAATACAAGTGGGTGGAGGACAAAGGTGATTTAAATAAATGATTTATTTATTTAAATGTGAGAGGTGGGATTTTGGGGGATTTAAATAAATATTAATTTATTTAAATGTGAGAGGTGGGATTTTGGGGGATTTAAATAAATATTAATTTATTTAAATGTGAGAGAAGATTTAATTAAACAAATATGATTTATTTATTTAATTAATGGTATGAATTTGGTTAAGTGAATTAAATCAAATAAATTGAATAATTTATTTAATTAATAGGAGAAGAGGGTTAAGATGAATTAATTAAATATTAATTTAATTAATTATTAATTGATGGTTAAATAATCAAATAAATACTAAGTATTCATTTAATTAAGTGGACAGATTTATGTGACTACACTTACTATCAAAGCCTCAAGTGCCGCTTGAGCATCTTCTTTGGTGCTCTCATGTGTTTGTTTCCCTAACTCAATCTTTTTTATTTGATAATCTACCAATTGTACTTTATTAGCAGGTTTGTCTAGAGGTGGAATTGCTACCTTCACATACTTGTTCTTTGATTCATCCACCATTACTCTTGAGAGAGCTTTAGCCTTTATAACACCTTTTGGCTTCACAAGAACTAGTTGACCAAAGTCAAAGTCATTTGGAGAGATGACTTGCTTTTTCCTTTTAGGTGCCACTGTTGCAACCAAGGAGGAAGGGTAGGATCTGTCTCCGCATGGGTGCCTGTAGTTTGGATAGACATGGTTTGCTATGACACAGTAGCAACTACAATTGGTTTAGTGTGTGTCATGACTGCAGATGGGTTCTCTAAAGATAAAGTACTTGGGAGGGCGTTTGGCATGAGCTTATCAAAATCAATGTAGGCTGGATCAAGCATGAAAGTAGTGACTTCTGACAAACTAGGGAAAGAGGAAAGAGAACCAAAAACATTCACCACATTATCCTGAGGGTTATCCAAGATTGACTCACTTGAGGTTGAAGAGTGGACATATATTATTGGAACTACATTGTAAACGATATGAACAATGAGTGTGGACACAACAATGGAAGTGGTAGGAAAAGAAGAAACAAGTGAAATTTGGTGAAAATATTGTACATTGACCATAGAGGAAGTAATGACTGTAGTAAGAGGAGCTAAAACCTTTGAAACCACTTCATTGGTAGGTTCTATTTTTGTTGTTGCAGGAGGTTCCGAGAGGTCTCCTTGGTAGCCTTCTTCTTGTTCTTTTTGTGCTATATTTTGCTCAATGTCCTGCACTTTAACTTGTTCCGATGCCTAAGTAGATGTTTCACCCTTTGCTTTCTTCATGTTTTTTCCCACGATGAATTTGAGCTTAGGTCCCTTCTTTGGAGTAGAGGGATCTTCTCTATTCTTGGTCCTTAGCACTGATTTTTTCCCAGAAGGTCTTGTAGTGCCTTCTTCTAACCTTGTCTTGAAAGGCTTCAATTTGATCTCTTTCTTTTGTTTCCAAATGTTGGTATTGGCAAGAAACTGGAATATTTCACTGATAAAGGTTGATTCCTTTTGAGACCATTGGATCATGGGAAGTGGGGTCTCAACAATCTAACCTTGCACATATTTAGGATCAACAATATCATCTTTTTCCTCCATTGTGTCAAGAATGTCTGCCAAGTCGAGATTCTTAATTTTTTCCAGTGTGAGTCTACTATAGTCTAATCTCCTCACATCTTCATCTGTTTTGCATTCAGCTCAGATATTTTCAATCTTATGTACATGAGTGTAACTCTTTTTGAGTCTCATGCCATGGTAATCAAGATCTTCCCTCCTCTTGAATCTTTTCATGGTGACCCATTGCATGTCAATCTTCATTTGCTTGGCTTTGTATGAAGTGGACACTATGTAACGGCCAATTGAAAGGGAATTTGAAACCGACTTTGTGTGCCTCAGACTGTTGACCATGAACAATTGTGATTTGCTGACTTAACTCAACGAGGATAATCTTGTCACTAGGATACATTGGCAACATAAAGGGGGATCCTTCATAACAACTAATCTCGATGTGTATGAAAATGTAGGAAATTGAAGGAAAAGACATCCATATTTCTGCACAGTGTTCCATGCATCTTTTGACACTCTTCTTTTCTCCAAGCCCTTATCAAGTGAGCACACGAGTGCACCAAATAAAGTATCGTTGACCCTTAAATGATTTAGGCTCTACTTGAAGGTCAACTGGGGATAATATCTATGAATAGGGACAACATTTTTGTCTCCCTCTAATGTAAACCCTGGAAAGTGTCTCATGGACACAATAGCATACACTAGATAAGAAGTCATATAGAACTTTAGGGTAGTAGTCACTTGGGACAATTGTTCACAAATAGACTCACTAATTAACTCTCCCCAATAGATCACATCCCTTCCCTTTCTGATTGTTTGGATGAACTGATACATCCATTCTTAGAAGACATTTGAATCATGCAGGCCTCTGACCTTGCTTAGGAGAGTTACCATGTCTCCTATTTCTTCCCTAAATTCACTCTTGTAGAGGAACTTAGGCCATCTAGTGATTGTTGGTCTAGATGCCTCTAGCGAGTTAGTGCTTATGCTCTTCTTGCACTTATTTGTATTCTTATCATAATAATCCTAAGTGGACTCAAAGAAGATGTTTGCATAGTCTTCTACATCCAGGCACTTGAATATTCTGTCAAAGAATTCAACATCCAATTTGAGAATCATTTTCCCATTTGAATTTTTCACACTTCTTGTTTCTTTATCAAAACGAGCCGCTGCTGCCAGGACAAATTCTAAATCATGAGATGCAACCAGGAATGATGCAGCTAAGTGGAGGCCACTGTTAACAAGTACTAGCATGTTCAATCTTTTTGGTTGTCTCTATGTCCGTTCCAAGAACTCAGACATATCTACATGCTCGATTTCAGCATCCTTGATGTCTTTGACATTTGAGTCAAATATTTCTGGTATTTGAACTTCATGCTCTTGCTTGGAGATGGCTCTGACATTTGGAGCTACAAGTTTGTCTGACAAAGTCTTCATAGAGTTAGAAAAACTCACTGTTTGATAAAACTTGTAAATTGGGTCTCAAAAACCGATTTACAACAAAGCAAGGCTAAAGCTTGCTATTTGGGTTTCAAAACCTGATTTGCAAGTTACTATGGCAAAACAATAAAATGGTGTAAATTGGGTTTAAAAACCCGATTTGCACCTAGGGGTGTCTAACATGCAAATCGGGTTCTAAAACCTGATTTACATGTGGGAAACAATTTAGAAATCAACAAAATATGCTCATCGGGTTTTAAAACCCGATGATCAATTTGGAATAAGCCAAAACACATACACACACCCACACATATATGTTCATCGGGTTTTGAAACCCAGTGAACATATTTAATCATTGAGAAAACCAGTTCATGTGTTGGTCAGGGTTTGAAAACTGACCAACACCTCATGTGTGTTGATTGTTTCAAACCTCGATCAACATGTAATGTGTTGATGTTTCATAAAAAAATGGGTAGTACGACTTTAGTTGTTGGTCGGGTTTTAAAACCTAGCCAACACCTTAACACAGTGTCGAGTGGGATTCACATTCCGCCCAACACAAGTTACGTGTTGGGCAAAATGTGAACCTTGCCCAACACAAGTGTTTCAAGGGAAAAACATAAACTTGGCGTTGGATGGGATTTTCACCCCGGCCAACATGAAATGCATGTTGGTTGGGATGAAAATCCCGCCCAACATGAAGAATAAAAACATAAATCAATGCAAATGAAAATAAAGAAGGAAAAATGAAGGAGGAACGAAAAAGAATGAAGGATGCCTGCAAAAATAGAAAGCCAACCTACAAATGCAAAAAACCTTTTGCGACTATCGGGCAAGGAAAGAGCACAAGAGGATAAAGAAAAATTGACTCATGTGAAAACAAGATTGCAAATGATCACAAAAAGACTTAAAACAATGCATAAAAAGAGTTCAATTTGAACAAACAAATCCTAACATTAATTACATACGTGCACAATTTATACGTGCACTTCAGGTTTTGAAACCCGATGTGAAAACAAGTGCACTTCAAGTTTCAAAACTCAAAGTGCAATTTTTTGCTAAATGATTCAAAATTTCAAAAGGCTCAGAAAGTGTAATTTCGGGTTTTAGACTTGAAATTACAAGCCTAGAATCACTTTGTCTAATTCTACCCTCTTCTCTTTGTGTCCACCCTATTAATCATACATATATACATTACTGGCAACAAATCTCTATTGAATATAATGCCTAAATTCAGTTCTAAAAGTGTAGGGTTTTGGAAAGGGCCTACACAACATCTAAATAGAAAGTAATATCTAAACATCCATTATTAGATCATGTGAAGTTGGTTACTAGATCATTTATTGAATTTTAATAAATTTTTAGAACCGACCAGTCACATGCTTGACTTTTTTGTATTACTAAAAGTGTTGTCAAAATTTTCAACATTTTAGATTTTTTATGAATATTATTTTGCTTAATTTTATAGTTGGCTATTAGATACATTTTTCTAAATGAATAGTTTTTATTATTCAATTTTTTGACATTCAATTCATTTAAAAAAAATCAATTATAACAATTTTAGTTTTGTCTTTCAATATTTCCTATGAATTTTTGCATATCCAGCGTAGATGGCAATAATTAATAAGTCATTTTATCTTTTACTCTCCATAGATGGCAATGATTGATAGGTCATTTTATGTTTTACTCCATAAATATTGCCTTGGTGAGATAGCTAGTCCATGACATTATATTTATTTTTGAAGTAGTTATTAAAAGATTAATTGAGTTTTAGATTTTGACCAATCAAATGTTTTAATTTTTTACATGATTGATGTTAGATATTATGTCAACATTTTCAACATTTTTTTTTTATAAAGGAAGAAATTAGATTGGTTGCAATTGTTATTCAAGAATGGATACAATGTAGATGTTAAGCTGGACTAGTGCAATGAAAGAGGTATTTCCAACTATTGGGAATAAATCCCTAAGACATATGATCAATATATCTAAGATATTTGAATGTCTTAGGATCATGAAATGAAAATAATTATGCTTGTCATATGATTCAATTAAGAAACATTAAAGGAAACACGAGGAAATACACTAGTCACAGATACACAAGACATGAATTTATGAGAGACTATTTGGAAAAACCCACTAATGAAAGGATATTTAAAATTGTGTTATTTAGGAAAGTTACATCCAATACAGTGAGTCCCTTTCATGCAATCTCAAACTATAGACTAGCATTATATAATCTCCACTTAGGATTTCACACCCTTAGGATCCAACCACATCCAACATCTAACCTTAACCAATTTTACAAGTAGGTAGGTATATCTATTTGAACCATCTAACAAGGAATTTTAAATATCTAATTATCTAAATACCATGTAGAATACCAACAATCATTCAACCATCTCATAACCATATCATGACATGAATATGTTGTACATTAAATGTAACATAAATCCTCCAAATAGACAATGAACACATGTAATAAGCCACTGCTATTCAAACTTGGCCAAATGATATTGACCAACTTCTCTTGAAATATGTATATGTCTTTCTATATTATACCTAGACATTGGCCAAGGCTTGTGTTAGCATAGACAAATTCTTGTTTGATTCTAGCTTCTTGTGGTACCTCAATGCTTCTATTATAACAACACCATGCTCTTGATCATCACTACATGCACTTTAGTATCACAAGTTCACTTGCAATATCATTCACATGTATAATGACATAACTATAATTTTGTAGTTATGAGTTCTATTCTAAATTTTTTTATAGTTGGGAGTATAGAAACATCAGACTTATACAAAACTCCATGCTAAACTACACACCTAAAAATTACCACAACCTTCTACAAATCATCACTATTGTTCACTAATATACAAGACAATTATTAACATGAACATAGATCAAAGTATAATAACTTCTTCGAACAAATCCTTACCAAGGACTTCTTACAAATAAATAACATACCAAAGTTCCATTCTCCCACTTGATATTCAATTTAGGAGAACTTATAATATCCCAAGGAGTTAAATCCACACGTGAGATTCAACTTAACCCATCTCATCCCTAAACCATAAAAAAATTACTAGTACTCATGTTTTGTTAAAGTAGTAGTACTCATAGGCTTTGTCAAAGAATTTACTTGAGTGTCAATTTTAT
The DNA here is from genome assembly GCF_030272615.1 of Cryptomeria japonica. Lineage (NCBI taxonomy): Eukaryota > Viridiplantae > Streptophyta > Pinopsida > Cupressales > Cupressaceae > Cryptomeria > Cryptomeria japonica. The sequence continues at coordinate 130,208,711 of NC_081412.1, forward strand.
TGATCAAACCTTTTTTTATCTCAATAATCTTCCTAACAAAATGATATTGCACATTTACATGTTTAGTTTGAACATGGTAAATAAGAGTCTTAGCCAAACAAACTACGCTTTGAGAACCATACTTCAAGATTATATGACTCTTAGAACCAATTAGTTATTGCCTAGCCACAACTTGTTTACAACCATGATTGCTACCATGTACTCTACTTTGGTTATGGAAAACACAAATTTCTATTCTTGCTCACTCATCCAACTTATTACTCCTCTAAAAAGAACAAAGACATATACACTAGTTGATCGCTAGTTATTAAAATCTCCAACCCAATCATAATATACAAATTCTTGTATATTTGATACCTTAACACCATTAGTAGAAACACAAAATAAAAAATAATAATCTAGAGTTCCTTTCAAATAGTTAATCTTAACTTGAACCCAATGTTGTTTGCTAGGATTTGACAGGAAGCTACCTAAAACTCCAATTTCTTAGGTGAGGTTTAACCTTGTATAGATAATTGTATACATAAGGCTACCTACTACACTACAATGTAGAATTTTATTCATGTCCTCCAAAGACTAAAACTTATGACACTATTTCAAACTTAACTTAGTACCTACTAGTGAAGGAAACTTACATGATTATTGTCTGCATATCAAACCATTGTAGAATATTCTCAAGATACTTCTCTCGTTTAACCATAAATTATTGCTAGCCCTATCTCTATAGATCTCCATATCAACCAACTCCATAACTAAAAGCACCTAGGTCTTTTATTTCAAACTAATATCCATTTGATCCTTGAGTTCTGTAATCCTTGTATTATTGTTCCCAATGATAAGAATATAATCAACATATAAAATAATCATTAACACTTGATCATCCAATAGCACATACTAGTAAAGGAATACTTACATGATTATTGTCATGCATATTGAACCACTAGAGAATATCTAGAAACACCTCATTTTTTCATCTCAAACCTACTATCCAATTGATCCTTAAGTTATCCAATCCGTGTATTATTGTTTCTAGTGATAATATAATCAACATATAAAATAATGATTAACACTTGATCATTTACTCACTTGTAGTAGATAAAGTGATCAACTTGAATCCTTACAAAACCCAATTGTAATGCATATGAATCAAAATTTTGATACCATATTCATGGTGACTATTTCAGCCCATACAATTTTTTTTATTATTTTATGATTTATTTTATTTACCCCTTACCTTGAATTATATAGGCTAAACTATACAATTTTTCTCTAAATATTTATGCAAGAATGCCACCTTAATATATATCTGCTCCACTTCAAAATAAAAAATTGTAGCTATGGACAATAACATCCTAATGCAATTTACTTTAGGAGAACAAAAAATATCATTGAAGTCTATTCCATCTACTTGGAATACCCTATTTCTACCAACCATGACTCATACATAATAATGTACCATCTGTTTTCAGGGGTAAATTAAGCATAAACAATATAATTAGATTATCAGAGCGAATCACCAACTCAAATCTAATTAAAAATTAATCCTACATGACAATAGAATAATGAAAAATCAATTGAAATAGAGAATGAACTCTAATTAAACTCCCTCAATTGATTTGACAAGGATTCCATTGCTCTTCTCCGAATTGTGTATGAAGGTGGCTCTTAGGTATTGCACTGGGATTCTTGCATAAAGTAGACAATTGTTTTGAAGACTGTGATTATAGATTGATTTGAGAAAATGATCTTGTTTGTATAGATTTTCAACACAGATGGGGAGGGATTTCGAACTCAATTTTTGATTGGGAGTGAACTGATTTAGATTGATCAGTGAACTCATCTTGACTGATTTGTTAACTTAATAGATTGAATAGTCAACTAGATTGATTTGCCAAATGACTCAACTGATTAGTCAGTTGACTGAGTTGATTGAATAGAAGACTGAATTGATTGGAGAGATAAGTGGATTGATTGATCAGTTAGAAAAAGTGATTTGGAGTGAAAAGGGGTGATTGGAGAGTTAACTGAGTTAACTAATTAGTCAACTAATTTGATCAATCAATTGTGATTTCAACATGTGCTATAGGATTTTGAAATTGAATTCGATTTTCATTTTCAATTTGGATTTGAATTTGGACTTTCGAATGCTGAAATGCACATGAAATTAATTGAAATTCAGATTTGGTGAAATGTGAATTTGATGATTTGAAATTAGATGAAATTAATTGAAATTCGAATTTGGGGAATTATGAATTTGAGAGAAATGTTTGAAATTTGAATTTGGGGAATTGGAGGAATAAAGTTAATTAATTGAAATCATTTAAATGAAACAATTTAAACATTAGAAATAAGATTAATTAAATAATAAAGATTATTTAATTATGGAAATTAATCACAATTAATTAAATAATTAATATTTAATTAATATTTGAGAAAGGGGTTTGATTGATTAATTAATTACAGAATAGAAATCGGATAATTAGAAATGTTGAATGAGCTGATTGAGTTAGTTTAGAATAATAATTAGCTTAGTTAAGTAATTAAAGAATTACTTAATTAATTAGGACAAATAATTAGTGTATGATGAAAAAGACATTTTTCAGTGTCCACATTTTCCCCTCTTTAACACAATGTCGAAATGACGTTGTTTCAAAGAAAACGATTTTTTTTCTGCCTTAGTATGCCTCGGTAACACTTATAGTGTAAATATGCCCCCTCGAAAAAAGTGGTTGAAAATTTTGAAATTGAGATTGTTGGAATCCAAGAACACTGGGGGGGGGGGGGGGGGGGGAGAGAGAAATCAGTGTTCTACCAGTGAGATCAATTTTAACCTTATTAACAAAGTATTTCAGTAACTGGTAACCATAAAAGACTATAATAGTAAGTATAAATGAAGTGACCACAAGAGCATACACCATAACACAAAGATTTATACGTGGAAAACCTCAAAGAGGAAAAACCACGGTGGGATTGGTGACCCACAATATCTATCCACTGGCCAAATGAATAAATATTACAATAGGGGCCTTCACATGCAGGAAGGCCAACAACCTAGATCACACTACTTATCACAAAAGGAGCCTCACTGACTACAAACACCAAATATGGAGTTACAAACAAAATTCAGAACTTAGAGATTTCATCTACTATGCTGGATGAGTTCCGGTTCAAGAACTGTCTGTACCGGTTTTCACCGTGTCCTCCCTTACCGGTAATTTACTTTGCATCCCAAACCTCTAAACCAATAACCAAGACTGACTACAAAATATTATATTCGCATTCAGTCAATCAACATCAATCGCACAATATCATATCACTATATATCACATCTCTTTGTATATATCCAAAATAACCTAACCAAACTGACTTAAATACCCTTCCCAATCACAAACATAAATGCCTTATGTCGGCTTACAATGATATTACAAGTTATTTACATGTTGGCATAGACAAAAATAAATGCATTAAACTTCGTGACCGATGCCGCTGATTGCTGCCGGATCAATCTCCTATGCCGACCTCATATACCTGTTCCTAGTTTGCCGATTTTCCTGAATGCCAGTTGCCGAATCATGAATACCGACGAGTATCAGTTAAGTGTCCAACCCAAAATGATGTGTGTTGCCATCAATGACAACACAACTAAACCATATGAGTTTCAATTGCCAACAATCTCCCCCTTTGGCATTGATGGCAACACTCATGTGAAAAATAGATCGCTGAAGTGCTATCCTGGATCCTCCCAAAACTGACCCTACTCGCCTTGAGTTATACATTAATTCTTATGTCCCTTAACATTTTTCACATAAACCTCTCCCCCTTTGACATCAATGACAAAGGCCAGGGCAAATAAATGAAAGAATGATATCAAAATGTGTTTACCGGATCTAGATGTACTTGAATATATCCGGGTAAGCACCCTTAAAAAATCCTAAGTATCCCAACTGGTTTTCAATGTTCCCAAAATAGATACAAACCCTTTAAGAATGTATTTATGTAGTTCTTCTTCTGTTAGATCTGCCGGTGTGGGTTTATTCATCAATTCTATACTTTCTCGCTTATGAAGTAACAAAGTGTCTAACCAGGGACTAACCAATCCTCTCAATTCCTTTGCTCTCCAGATTAATCTATCCATATTTCTCTCCAAGGCTGATATCTCAGATTCTGTAACTAAAATTTGACCATCAATAGCGTTGGTCAATGACTGAGTACCATCAAAATTGTTAGCCAGATGTTCCAACCTGACCTTTGCCCGCTTTTTATTTTAACCTCCAAGTCAGCTGTAAGTTTACTGGTGTTAGTACAAGACCTATATATACAACTGCACTGATTAAGAGACTCATCAATCTTTGTTAGTTCCTCTGTCATCTTGACCTTGTCTTATGTGATCATATTGTCATAGGTGACCTTCCTAGCTGCATTGTACCTCTCTATTAAATGCTGGTTTGATATCTGTTGAAGAGTTTGAAACTCTTTTGTAATGTGTTTTGTCAAACTCTTAAGCTTACCAGAGGGGCTGGCTACTAGACTAGTGTACCCTAGAAATAGTTGTTGCAGAACCGGAATGGACTACTCAATGACTTGCTTGTCTTACGATCCTTCCTTATCTTCTGAGCTGCAACAAACATCAATTCAAAACTGCTCAGTTGCTCAATATTCCTCTATCCAAAATCAACTTGACTGGATAAGCCAAGTGCCAACAATGAATGACTAGACTCTCCAACCTACTGACTGGCACCGGTGGCTTCACCACTTGGTGCAGTAACCTGCTCAACCTTAGCCTCTTCTATATGTATATTTGTTGCCGGAGGTTCAATATCCTCAACCTTCTTATTGTCTATATCCACATTAATAACCTCTACATCCGAAATGTTCAGTTGCGGTGTATCCTTCTTTGTTGGCATATGTGCAGAGTATGTTGACATGATGATATTGTATTTTGTCATTGATGTCAATATGATGAAGAGTGAACCGGTATATTGAAGTAAGCACTTGCAAGAGAACCGGTATATGTGAAAAGTGAAGCAGTATGGCTGTCCAAGTGAACCAGTATGTTGAAATGTGAACCGGTATATATGAAAAAGTGAAGTGGTATGTTTGGCCAAGTGAACCAGTATGTTGGAATGTGAACCGGTATATGGAATCTTTTATATCAAGGTTTCATATGGTATGACTACCGGTTGGTAGTCTTAGCTTCAGGGTTTCCAGTTGAAGTATTCTATGCCTGTGTGATTCAACCGATGACATTGAGTGATGAGTTAGCATTGTAATGAAGAACAGATTGTGTTGCCACGTTAGCCTTGTGCATGTGAAGGATCTTGCATGAAGGATATTGATCCTATCTACCTCGAGAATGTGCTAAGTCTCTGCAAACGGTGGAGAACGTGTGATGGGTTATCAGCCTCCAAGAAGCGGTGAAGAATGAACGATGGAGAACATCTTGAGATTTGTTCAAGACTGTTGTAATCAATGCAATATGATCAACGGTTAGGATTGAACCGACTAAATTGCTTAACCTAAATGTTTAGGGTTTAGGGTTTAGGGTTTATGCTACCGACCTATCTGTTTCCTATAAGGTCGATGTTGTTTTTCATGTTGAGGTTGTTGGCAAATGTTAAGTGTGTATCTAAGTACAAAGATACGTGATTCTTGCCAGACCAGATATGAGAATAGATACCTGCAGAGTGTGAGTGTAGAAGGAAGGAACTAAAGCGATCTGCATTGGCATTGAGTGCTGTTACCAGATCATTGTAATACCTGTTGACCTCTAACTACTTCAACAGTTGGAAAATCCTTTAACAGGGTAGCTTTAACCGGCTTGCTGTAAATCCTTTAACAGGGTGACTTAAAATCATTGAGTTCTAAAAATCCTCTAACAAGGTAACCTTTAACATGGTTTAACCCTTAACCGGGTATGTTAGCCATCCCTTAATCGGGTGATCCCTAGCAGGATCGGTTCCTAACAGAACCTATTGTAAAGTCTTTAATTGGACGAGGATCCTAACAGAGCGGACTTCAAAAGGGTTCAAAGAACAGCTTGTGGGTATTCATCCTCACCGTGGTTTTTCCCAGTTGGCTTTCCACGTAAAAAATATCTGTGTTATGTGTGATGCTTTATCATGTGATGCTTTGTTATTCTCTGTTAAGCGGTAAAGCATGTTGAACCAGTAAGTCTTTATATTTCTGTTGTATTATTACTAGTGTATGCATATGGGTGAAGTGAAAATAAGATGGTAGATTGTGTGGAAAGCTGAGTTACCGGTTTATGTCTCTCACTGTGCTTAACTGGTAGTAATATGGTTTAGACCAGTGTTATTGCTTGCCAGTCACAGTGCAGGGTTCTCAGTCAAACCAGTTCAAGGAAAAGTGTTTTTATCAGTACTGATTCACCCCCCCTCTTAGTATCAATTTGGTACTAACTGTTCATCATTGATTCATCATTCTTATCATGTACAACTTCAATGTTATCTACCGGTTTCTTTATATTATGTATAGGTGATACTGCCGGAGGAATATCCTCTGTTAGTTTCTATTCCAAAACTGGTGAATCCAAACCTAATATAACTTTCCCCTTACCATCAACTGAGATGTCTTGAATACTAGACTTAGGAGGGAATACCGGTGGAGTAAAGAAATCAGGTTTATCTACAAAGAAGTTTACCCATGCCTCGTGGGTCTCCTTAACTATTTTATTTATTGTACCTACCATGAGACTCACATGCCGGTGTTTGCTCTGAATTTTTTTTTTATTTGCATATTCTAGACACTGCTGCATCTCCTCATCAGTTATAGCACCACAAACAGTCAATAACTCGTGCATATTTATATATTTATCCTCTTCAACTGCAAACAATCTCCTAGCATCTAGCTTATTGTACAAATATCTTGGTATTTGTTTTTCAATCTCAAGTAATGCTTTCTTGTATATATCTAAGTATAACAAAACTATTTCCTCAATCTCGATTTGTTCCTTATCATCCATATGTACATAGTAATGCAAGATATTGCTCAAAATTCCATCTTTAGTTATTTGATCAATCAATACAACAATTGAGAGAGGAGGAATGACTTCAATACTCTTACCGGATTTGAGAGTTATATCTATATCTGATTTCTTCTTCTTACCGGGAGTAGAAGTAGACTCCTTAACCGGTTTTCTCTTCTCTATGGGTTTCCTCTCCTTCAAAATTTTCTTTGGGGCTATCGGAGGGGTGACCTTTACTTTCCATTTCTTTCCTTCCTCAAGCTTCTTCCTCTGTATCTTGATGTAAGTCTGGGGAATCTCCCCAGGCACAACATCAGTATCAGAACCAGATTCAACAAGGGTAGTATAAGTTTCTGGTTTCTTCCTCTTCAATACACCCTTGCTGGCTATTGCTGTCAGTGGATTCTTAACTGCTGCAAGAGATGACCCTTCTACTAGTCCAATGATTTGTTTGATTTCAGAGGACATTTTCTCCACAACTTCCCCAACCTTATTGATTTTTCCTTCCCTTATATTCTTTAAAACCTATCTAAACTTTGGATTCCTTTTGCTTTGCTGTCCTAAAGGTTTTCTCAGCTTCATCAACCGGGGCATCAATATGACTCCTGGCATATAAGTCCAAAATATTAACATCAACCTCATAGCCCATCTTAGTGATCCAAACCTTTCGTGGTTGCACTGCCTCCATCAATGTTTCATCCTTCTTCACCATAAAGCAGATTTCTGTAGAGTACTTATCAACAATATGTTTAGGCACTCTTTCTCTTTTCTTCACTATCTTGTGAAATGATCTCTCCTTGTCCTGTCCCAAACCTCTTATAGCATTTTTGATTTGTTTCCCTACTAGCATATCAATTTGCCCATTGTGTTTTACCGGATCCCGGTAACTCATTAAAAAAAAAGCATTATGCAAACAACAAGGTTGCCATACCGGAAAACACCTTTCTTCTTACCCTTAATCTTCCCTAGGTTTAAAATTAGCTCTTCACACATCCATTGACAAAGATCATACCTATCATTTTATTTGACTATCTTATGAGCACAATAAATGCATCAACTAGAAATAGAGTTCAATCAATTTGATTGGGTTACCTTGTAACCGATGATCATGCTTGCAAATTGAATAGCTTTGTCTCTGATAGTGCATATCCTCATTGACCAATTGTCAAAAGTTGCACCAGTTAACTTCTCCACCTCATTGTTAGATATTTTCTTCTTTTTGAGAGTCTGACTAGTCTGGGGCAAATCAGTGATTGCACGAATAGCCTCATTGGTGATTTTGTAAGGTCGGTCTAGCCACATGAATTCCCTATGGACATAGCTCAATACATACCAGATCATTTCATCTTCAAATTCTGACATCTCCAAAATGTCTGTGAAACCCTTATCCTTCAGAATTTGGAATTCCGGTTTCATCGATCCCTTCCTGTCTAGCAGATTTGTCATGTACATTGTTTTGATTTTAGTAGAACCTAAATCCTCTAGAGTGCAGTGGATATATGCACAAACATCTTCAATATACATAACTCTGTTTGGAACCCTAGAAAACGCGCCGACCGAATAATCAACCTTCACAATCTAAGGGCATTGCTTGAAAACGGGGCATGGATGATCCTTGATGTCAACAACAATAGGGGTAGCCACACCTACTAGAGTAGGATCTGATTCAAAAGCCATTGCAAATAAAAGTTACCTCGGAAACAGATAAAATACATCACAACCTATGCTGATGAAATTCTCTTGATCGCCTTGAATCACCTTAAACTCACTCTGCTTCGATCTGAATGTTGTATGATCATAAATGAACCAACATTTCCCTTTTATTTTGCAAAAACCCTAATTTCACATTGACATAAATACGTGTCGACCTATCATACTGGATTCAAAATCCATAATGTCAATACCAGAAAACCTTCAAACTGACTTCTCCAAGATCCAAAACAAGCTTTCAGACTGCTACTAGGGGCAATGCAAGATCTATCATTAATTTGCCTCCCCATAAGGCTAATGCCTTAGTTACTGGATGAGTTTCTTGCCAATGCAGAAACATTTTGCTCTGTTGGTTGAGTAACTGGGTTGTTTGTCTTTGCTGGTTGATCTTCAGGTTTCCTAACCCATTTCTTCTCAGGCTCCTTTCGAATATCATCAACTTTTTGTTTTCCTTTCTCATCATTTCCTACCGGATTGTTCTTGGTTCTGCAGAATTTAGCAATATGTCCTATTTTGTTGCATGCATAGCAAGTGACATTATTTTTTTGAATTGATTTACTGTATCCTTGATCATTCCTTGACCTGCATTGATTAGCCATATGTCCAAACTTTCCATATGCATGACATTTCATGTTCATTCTACAATATTCTGTTTTATGACCATACTTCTTACAATTTGAACACTGACCGAGAACTGCATTATTATCTCGATTTGCTCTATTTCTGCAATGTCTTGCCATATGACCAAATTTATTGCAAACAAAACATCTACCATTGAATTTTCTGTGCATTGGGTTGCCTTACCAGTGATTTCTGGTTCTGATTGATAGGTCAATTCTCCTTCTGATTGGTTGCTTCAAATTCATTTGTAGTACCAAAGCTTTCTCCATGCTCAAATCCAAGACCTCTAGTGTCTCCCTTGCGCGTTTGATCCTTCAGTAGCTCATCAAGCTTTGCAGAACTGTCCTTAAACTTGTCTTTGTATTCATTTGAAGTATCTAGATCTCCCCTTAGGACTGTTATCAATCTTTCCAACTCCCACTCATTATTCAGGGATTGCACCAGCTCAGTTCTCAACATATCATTCTCATGTGCCAACCTAATGCATTCCTCAAATCTATCTTTCAAAGATTTGCCAAGATTTTCTACATTCTTCTTCCGGTCTTCAATCTCCTTGGACATCCTCATAGTTAGGGCTTGCATTTCATTCTTCATGACACTATTCTCCCAACTCAGCCTCTGACATTGTTCTTTAAGGGAATTCTTTTCTTCATCATCCCGATTTTGTAAAAGTTCCTTCCTTCTAGCTTGAGCACATGTGAAGAAGTCATCGGCAAGGAGGGACCTCAAAGAGATCAATCCGAACCGACCAACAAAAGTAAACACAACAAAAACACAAAGATATGATGTAGGCAATGTAGAGTAGATTGATTAATTGCATGAAATTTGATTACATCCAATCGGTTACAACCAGGTTACAACATACCATTGCTCAGGCATAGTAGAATAGGTCACAACCGGGACCTTGAATCGAAAGACCTATCTTCTATGCACAGTCTATGTGAGATTCTGCCAAGATCAAGAGGCAATGGAAAACACAAATAAGAGAGAACAAAATAGATGATAGAAATAAACTATATTCTATCAAGATGAAAAATATGATCAACTGGATCATTAAGCATTCAATTACAATGAATATGAGCCTGCTTATATAGACAAGGCTATATGGATATGTGGGCACACAAACATGACATGTGGCTCAATAAGAAACAAGGGTAGGTAGGAAATAGGTGTGGGTAGGTAGGAGAAACAATATAATATTCCACATGAGGTGGATCACCCACTGAATGTGGAGTGTAACAACAAGATCAACACCATAAAAGGTGGAAATTCTCCTACACACACTATCCCAATGTGGCACAAACACCCAAGTGTCTCATACCCAAACTACTATGAAATTCATTTCCTAAGTAAACTTAAGTAAAGTGTAATAATATCCATGATGAATAATTATTTACACCAACACCCCCCCTTAAGTGCAACTTAGGGGAATGCACTTAAGTCTACAATGCAACTAAGCAATGCAAGATGGGTCCTGACTACGAGGCCATGTTAGGTACCCATGTACAAATGCAAATGCAATCTCCCATAAAGTGAGGAAAGAGAGAAAAACCCAATGGGAAAAAACCCTCTCCCAAAAGAGAGATGATGAAAGCACACAATGCTCTCAATGATGAATGAGAAGAACAAAACTGTGTCTCCCCCACAAGAGAGAAGAAGAACCATGAAGCCCCCACTCAATGTTGAATCTCCTGCAAGGATGGTCCAAGATGTTGACCAAAATACCTCCCCAGAAGGAAGAAAGAGAGCCAATGCTGCACCAATAATGTCAAAGTGTGACAAAATCAAGTACCAAGTCGATGACGATGAATCACTCGCTGCAACAAAATGAAGATCAGGCATGGAGACAACCTATTGTGAGCATCATCTGGATACTCAAAAATAGCAGAAATACTGGTACAATCCAAGTCTCACGGGAGCCATGCACAAATGTGTACAATCTAAGTCTCAACTGGAGCCATGCACCAAGTCTCACAAGATATTCCTAATCTACATCTACAAGATGATTACATCAAATAGTCACCAATGACAAGATACAAAGAGGTGTGGCACTTTATGATAGTGCGAGTACAACATTGCTCATGCAAGAGCATGCAACATGATAGTGCAAATCTGGAAACATGAAGATGATGCCACCAAAAAGCTCTGTAGAATATTGCAGAAAAAGATACCTTCGATTGGGATGTGGCCAAGAGATATAAAGGAGCAAATCAACCCCCCCCTTGATTGCCGGTTGGAAGCACTGCAAGACATGTGTGAAGTGACAAGAAAAAAAGTGTTCCCAATTTGACTTATTAAATGATGTTTATGTTTTAAAAAGATTTTAAAAATCTGAATAAAAACAACTTATTATGCCCACACAAAAAAACTTTATTTAAAAATAAAGAAAAAAAATGCAAAAAAAGGCGATAGTCATTTAAAAAAAAAAAAAAAATGATATTAAAAAAACTTTAATAAAAATTTATTAAAGATAAAAAAACTTTTATAAAAAAGTTTATTTTTTTAATTAAAAAACTTATTTAAAAAAATAAGAAAAGTGAGTTTTTTTTATTTATTAAAAAAAAATAAAAAATCATACCCCCCTGCGGGGACCACCGCAGGTGGCTTGCGGTTACTACAGAGCCTGCGGGCCGCAGCACTTTGCGGTACCCGCAGGTACCCTACGGAGGTGGCTACAGGTGGCCTGTGGGCCCGTATAGACCCCCCCCAAAAATAATTTTTTTTTTTCGGATTTAAAAAAAAAATTAAACAATAATAACGCCCCCCCTAAATTTTTATTTTTTATTTTTTAATTTTTCAAAAAATTAAAAAATGGAAAAATAAAATAAATAAATAAAATTTCAGACCTGTACCTGCAAGTCCGTACGGCGGGCTGGGAGGGGGGATTTTTTCAACTTGGGGTGACAGAGGCCGATTTCGACGAATTGACAGTCGATCTTCGGGTTTTTGGGCCTTCTGAGCGCAATGGAGATGACGGATTTGACACAAAATGCTCCAAAATTGTAGATCACTGCCGGGACAAGTCACCACCCTCCACCTTCAAACGACTCTAGATTTGGCTTCGGATGTCGGATTTGGACGAAATAAAAGGCGATCCTTACTTTCTCGAACCTCTTCAATCCAATGGTGACCTCAGACCCAACCCAACAAGCTCCAATAATTACCTGCAATAGAAAGCTCCAAAATGCAAACCCCAAAATTCTCTCAATTGACAAACCAATGGCACTCTAATGGCTCTGATACCATGTGAGATATGGACTAGCTCTAATACCATGTGAGATTCTACCAAGATCAAGAGGCAATGGAAAACACAAATAAGAGAGAACAAAATAGATGATAGAAATAAACTATATTCTATCAAGATGAAAAATATGATCAACTGGATCATTAAGCATTCAATTACAATGAATATGAGCCTGCTTATATAGGCAAGGCTATATGGATATGTGACCACACAAACATGACATGTGGCTCAATAAGAAACAAGGGTAGGTAGGAAATAAGTGTGGGTAGGTAGGAGAAACAATATAATATTCCACATGAGGTGGATCACCCACTGAATGTGGAGTGTAACAACAAGATCAACACCATAAAAGGTGAAAATTCTCCTACACACACTATCCCAATGTGGCACAAACACCCAAGTGTCTCATACCCAAACTACTATGAAATGCATTTCCTAAGTAAACTTAAGTAAAGTGTAATAATATCCATGATGAATAATTATTTACACCAACAGTCTAGCTATCTGATCCTCTGATTTATTCTAAATTTATTACATTCTAATGTGTAATTACAAATATATATATCAATCCAAAGGATCCAATTGGCCCAAAAGGGATCAAAACTTGAAGAATAAGACCTAACATGAAAATTACGAAGGTCGGCCTCCGCCAAGAGATTCCTCCGGAAAATTCAAAGAATGAAATGTAGAAGGTCGACCACATGCCAAGGAACATCGAAATCAATGCCCAAGGCTCCACAAGCTTCAAAATGGGTTCCAGTAGATCACCAAAATAGGTCTCAAGCAACCAGTAACAAGAAACTATCATGAAAATCGGTAGCGATATCTTGCCAAAAAGTGATCCAAATGTGTTGCGGTCTGAAAGCAAGAAAGATGATCAAGTCTTCAAGTAGAATCCAACTCCATAGGATTTGGTGAGCCAAAACCAAGATACACAGAAAAAAAAACTAAAACTGCAAATAGAAAACAAAACAGAAAGGAAAATATTTTTGGTTGATGCAAGATTGCTGTGAACCGGGGATGCTCATGCATCAGACATCCGGGGTTATTGAAAAAGTTAGCCTCTCACTATGCTGGGGTAAGAGGAAAACCAAGATGGTCTACCTATGCTTGAGAAATCCAAGATGAATCTTCAAATGGTCTGTCCTTCCACTTCACAAGATATTCCTTATATTGACTACTCCGGGTACTACGCCCAATCCTACTATCCAAAATCTCTTCAATCTGATCTGGTTCCTTCCAGGGAAACTGTTTCTCCAAGTCTGTAGCATTGTCCTTACTGAATTTTGGTTTATGGTACTCATGAAGATCTATAATATTGAATACAAGTGAAATATTTAGACTATCCGATAGCTCCAATTCATATGCATTTCTAGAACTGAACTTCCTCAAAATCTTACAGGGTCCAAACTTCTTCATCTGCAACTTATTATAAGTTCCAATCAGGAATCTCTCTTTTCTTAGATATACCATCACTTCATCACCAACTTCAAATTCCTTATGTCTCATTTTCTCATCTGCCTTCACCTTATATTTGCTGTTCATGTCTTCCAAATGCTGTTTAACCTAAATATGCAATGCTGCCATGTGCTTTGAAAAATCTTTTGCTTTTGAACTCTTCCGATCTTCACTACTAATGTCTCTCAATTTTGCTATACCTCTAGGGTGCACTCTGGTAACAATCTCAAAAGGTGTTTTTTTCAGTATTTCTTTTCACTGAATTGTTGTAGGGAAACTCTGCTTGTGCAAGGATTAAATCCCAACTTCCAGTTTTATCTCCCATTAGACATCTCAACAAATTTCCCAAACTTCGGTTAACAACTTCTGTCTGTCCATCTGTCTGTGGATGAAAAGTAGAACTGAACTTCAAATCTGTATTCATCTTCTTCCAAAGTGTTCTCCAAAAATAGCCAACAAACTTAGTGTCAATATCTAAAACTATGCTCTTAGGTAATCCATGCAATCTGACCACTTCCTTGAAAATAAGGTCTTCTACATGTAATGCATATGATGTCTTCTTACAAGGTATGAAACGAGCCATCTTAAAAAACTATCCACTACCACAAATATAGAATCTTTCCCTCTTGGTGTCTTAGGCAATCCAAGTACAAAATCCATGCTTATATCCTCCCAAGGTCTTACCGGTACTGTCAAAGGTTTATACTATCCCACATTCTGACTACTACCTTTTGCAACTTGACAAACTCTACAACTTTGCACATATCTCTTAACATCCTTATGAATCTAGGGCCAAAAGTACTGCTCACTCACCAATGCAACTGTTTGGTCAATGCCAAAATATTCGGCTAAACCTCCACTATGTTTCTCTTTTACCAGGTTATCTCTCATGGAACTCTTAGGTATGCACAACTAAACTCCCCTAAATAACATCCCATCCCGAATGAACTAATCCAACCATTTGCTTCTATCTACCATTCTCTACATGCTTTCCAAGGTTCTGCAAAATCTGGGTCTTCATCATACAAGGTCTTCAAATCTTCAAAACCTAATACTGTCACTCTCATCTCTGTCAGCAATTTCCCTTCTCCTACTCAATGCATCAACAAATTTGTTAGATTTTCCACTTCTATGCTTCAACACAAAGTGTAACTTTGTAAGAATTCTACCCATCTCATATGTCTTTGATTCAACTTACTTTTACTATTCAAATACTACAAAGCTTGATGATTTGTATACAACACAAAATCCTTAGGCAACAAGTAATGTCTCCATTTCTTCAAGGCTTGAACTATGACATAAAATTCTTGATCATACACTGAATATCTCTTCCGTGCATCATTCAATTTCTCACTGAAATAGGCTACTTCTCTCCCTTCTTGACTCAAGACTGCTCCTATTTCTATTCCACTTGCATCACAATCCACTTGAAATACTCTATTGAAATCTAATAAAGCTAACATAGGCTTCTCAATCAGTTTTTGCTTCAATAGTTCAAAACTTTTGTTTGCTCCGATGGTCCACTTGAATTCCTTCTGATCTCCTCTCATGGTCTCAGTCATAGGGTTACAAACTGAACTACAATTTTTGATAAACTTCCGGTAAAAACTAGCCAACCCACGAAATGATCTTACCTTCCCAATGCTTTCCACTGTAGGCCACTCAACAATGGCTTTCACTTTCTCAGGGTCCATCTTCAAACCATCCTCATATATCAAAAATCCCAAATAGACTAACTCATCCTTTATGAAAGTACACTTCGTGATATTGATCATCAACTTTTCTTCTCTCAACCTTTGCAAAACTTATCTTAAGCGCAACAAATGCTCCTCTTCTATCTTACTGAAAATGAGAATGTCATCCAAATACACAATAACAAACTTACCTAATAATTTCTTCAATACCTCATTCATCAGCCTCATGAAAGTACTTGGTGCATTAGTCAATCCAAAAGGCATCACCAACCATTTATATAGTCCTTCATTTGTCTTAAATGTTGTCTTCCACTCACCACCTTCTCTGATCCTGATATGATGATATCCACTCTTCAAATCTATCTTTGTAAAGTATTTTTCTCCACTCAAATAGTCCATTATGTCATCCATCCTAGGCAAAGGAAACCATTATTTCACCGTGATCTTGTTTATTGCTCTTGAATCAGTACACATTCTCCACTCTCCATTCCTCTTAGGTACTAATACTGCTGGTAATGCATAAGGGATCAGACTCTCCCTGATCAAACCTTTCTTCAACATCTCCTGCACTTGTCTATTTAGTTCTTCATTCTCTGCCGATGTCAACCAATGTGCAACTTTGTTAGGCAAACTAGCTCCGGGAACCAAGTCCATGCAATGACTAATACTTCTAACATGTGGCAATCCATTAGGTACATTATCTAAAATGATGTCCTCATATTCTATCAACATATCTCTTATGTCTTCCGGGTGTTCTCCTTCCAGTTTCGGTCTCTCAATGTTCTTAGGAATTAAGGAAAAACACACATTCTCACGTCATAGTCCATCCATGAATTTCCTTCCATCTACTAAATAGATTCCGACATTCGTACAAACTTCATTCTTCAAAGATTCCTCCAAAGGTAACAAGGTTTGCTTCATACCATTGGCCACAATAGTGTATGCATTCTTCCTTCCATCATGTATTGCCTGTCTATCAAACTGCCAAGGTCTACCCAACAAAAGATGACAAATATCCATAGGCATAATATCACACAAAACTTAATCATGATAATTCCCAGTTTTCAATTTCACCAAACATTGTTCACTTACTAACAACTTATGTTCATCCTGAATACATGCTATCTGGTAAGGCTTAGGGTGTTTTAATCTCTCCAATTTCAACTTATTCACCATCTCTTCTAAAACAAGATTATCTAAACTACCACTATCAATAAAAACTTTACAACACTTATCGGATACCTTACATATGGTCTTGAATAGATTCTTCCTCTACAAGGGCTCTTCATCTGCTCCAGTATGGCACACAACTCTCCTCATCATCAACAATTCTCCATCTTCCGGTTTATTGTCTGATCCGGTGGGGTTTTCTTCCACCACTGCTTCTCTTCTGGTAGCCTCTATCTTTTTACATTCTAATGCATGGTGTCCTTCTCCTCCACACTTAAAGCAGGTTCCTCTGAATGTCCTCTTGTCTTGTCTTCCAAAGTTCTCATTCTGGTAACCATTCGGTTCTCTCCTCCAGTAGAAATTTCTATCATCCTTTCAGTATGAATTACCTTCTTTTCTCACTTTCATGTCCTTGTTTTGATCTATACTGGTTCCTCTTCCTCCTTGAAATATTCCTCTAGTAAACCTTCCACCTCTACCTCTCTGTCTCTGCTCATGTCTTTTGTTCAATTTCTCTTCAGCCTTTAGGGAATACTGGTAAGCCTCTTCAACACTCTCCAATTTCATCATACCAAGTTCATCTTGTATAGACATCCGCAATCCATTCAAATATCTTGTAATTTGTTCAACTTCATCATCAACATGTCCGGATCTAATGTTCAACTTGTAAAATGCTTCGGTGCACTCTTTCACACTAGATTCCTTCTGTCTCAGATTCTGCAACTTCCGGAACAAATCCACTTGATAATTCACCGGAACAAACTTTGATTTCAACTTAGCAATCATCCTATCCCACATCTTGATCTTCTCTTTACCTCTTCTCTATCTGTCAACTTGCAAATGCTTCCACCAAAAGAGATGCATGACCTTTTAACCGAGTATAGGCATATTTCACCTTCCTATCTTCTACAGTGTTTTCAAAATCAAAATACTTCTCCATCTCCAAGATCCAATCCATAAATTCATCTGAATCTAGCTTCCCATCATATTTCAGTGGGGTAAAATGAGGTTTAGTTTTTTCCCTACTCAAAACCCTTAAAAACCTTTCTTCATCCAGATCAACCATCAGTAGGTTTACTTGTTCTACCGGGGCTTCTTCTCCTTCATCTTCACTTACATCTTCAATATGTCAGCCTCTTCTCTGGGCTATCTCCACAAACTTTAACTAGGCTGCTATTCCTCGCGACATCTCCATCACAATAGGGTTTGCATTCCCACGCGCTTCACAATTCCTAGTTCCTCTTTGCGCCATCGATTCACGCTAGTCCTCTGTAATTGCAGGTCGGATCCGCAATCCACCACCCTGCAAAAAAATTTAGGACATGCAACCTCCTGAATGAAAATTGGCTCTGATACCACTTGAAGCAATCAAGGTGAGGAGGGACCTCAAAGAGATCAATCTGGACCGACCAACAAGAGTAAACACAATAGAAACACAAAGATATGATGGAGGCAATGCAAAACAGATTGATTAATTACATAAAATTGATTACATCCAACTGGTTACAACCGGGTTATAACATACCGATGCTCAAGCCTGGTAGAATAGGTCACAACTGGGACCTTGAATCAATAGATCTATCTTCTATGCACAATCTAGCTATCTGATCCTCTGATTTGTTCTAAATTGATTACATTCTAATGCACAATTACAAAATTATGTATCGATCCAAAGGATCCAGTTGGCCCAAAAGGGATCAAAACCTGAAGAACAAGACCTCACATGAAAATAACAAAGGTTGGCCTCGGCCAAGAGATTCCTCCAAAAAATACAAAGGATGAAATGTAGAAGGTCGACCACATGCCAAGGAACATTGAAATCAACGCCCAAGGCTCCGCAAGCTTCAAAATGGGTTTTGGTAGATCAACATAATAGGTCTCAGGCAACCGGTAACAAAGGAACAACCGATAACAAGAAACTATCATGGAAATTGGTAGTGATATCTTGCCGAAAAGTGATCCAAATGCGATGTGGTTTGAAAGAAAGAAAGATGATCAAGTCTTCAAGTAGAATCCAACTCCACAGGATCGGGTGAGCCAAAACTGGGATACAAAGAGAGGAAATTTGAAACTGCAAACATAAAACAAAACAAAAAGGAAAATGTTTTTGGTTGATGCAAGATTGCTGTGAACTGGGGACGCTTGTGCATCAAGATGACAACCTCTCCTGTAGAATAAGAATGAATTCCTTTGCAGAGTTCAACTCATCTTGCAACTTCAAGCTCTTCATCCTTTCAACATCATAGTCTTCAAGTGCTACTTCAAGTTATTTTTCCATACTCATTCCATGGATTCCGGATTTAGGATCTTCCTTAAGCTATTATATTTACTCCAAGGTACTAGGCTCTGTACCAATTGTTGGAATCCAAGAACACTGAGGGGGGGGGATAAGTGTTCTACCGGTGAGATCTATTTTAACCTTATTAACAAAGTATTTCAGTAATTGGTAAGCATAAAAGAATATAACAATAAGTAGAAATGAAGCTACCACAAGAGCATACATGATAACACAAAGATTTATACGTGGAAAACCTCAAAGAGGAAAAACCACGGTGGG
The DNA here is from genome assembly GCF_030272615.1 of Cryptomeria japonica. Lineage (NCBI taxonomy): Eukaryota > Viridiplantae > Streptophyta > Pinopsida > Cupressales > Cupressaceae > Cryptomeria > Cryptomeria japonica. The sequence goes on from NC_081412.1 coordinate 130,228,150, forward strand.
ATTGGTGACCCATAATATCTATCCATTGGCAAAATGAATAAATATTACAATAGGGGCCTGCACATGCAGGAAGGCCAAGAGCCTAGAGTGCACTGCTCATCAAAAAAGGAGCCTCACTGACTACAAACACCAAATATGGAGTTACAAACAAAATTCTAAACTTAGAGATTTCATCTACTATGCTGGATGAGTTCCGGTTCAAGCATTGTATGTACTAGTTTTCACTGTGTCCTCCCTTACCGGTAACTTACTTCGCATCCCAAACCTCTAAACCAATAACCAAGACTGACTACAAAATATTATATTCGCATTTAGTCGATCAACATCGCTTGCACAATATGATATCACTATATATCACATCTCTCTGTATATATCCAAAATAACCTAACCAGACTGACTTAAATACTCGTCCCAATCACAAACATAAATACCTTATGTCGGCTTACAATGATATTACAAGTTATTTACATGTCGGCCTAGACAAAAATAAATGCATTAAACTTTGTGACCGATGCCACTGATTGTTGCCGTGTAAACCTGCTAGATCAATCTCCTATGTCGGCCTCATATACCGGTTCCTAGTTTGCTGGTTTCTTTGAATGTTGGTTGCCAAATCATGAATACCAGTGAGTACTGATTAAGTGTCCAATCCAAATTGATGTGTGTTTCCATCAATGACAACATAACTAAACCGGATGAGTGTCAATTTCCAATAGAGACCATTTTTTCAATATTGTGGTAGTGAGCAACCATGTGAAGTTTCATGCGATTTTGAGTTCGTTTGACTATGCTACAAGTATGTTGAAGTTTAGTCAGACCAAGGCCATTGGAGAGGTAAAAACCCTAATTTTGAGCTATAAATAGTGATTAGGCCCTTTAATTATCTCATTTGCATTCATTTGATTTTGTGGTGCTCTTGTTGATTTTAGTGCTTTCCTGTGACTTTGGAGCGTGATGGCGGGACACAAAATGAGATTGCACTTGTCCGATTGAGTGTGTTCATATCAGAGACCGCTTGGCACTGGAGGCCCAGTAATTTTTTCAAAAAATTTGCTCTTTTTTTTTCATGTTTTTGTCAGAGCAAAAAAATTTATTCAATGCGCAATTGCATGTCAATTTGTTCGCAATTGATTTAAATGTGTGTAGTTGCATTTATTAATTTGCAATTGTTAATTTGCCTCACAAATGTGTTTAGTAATGGACATTTGTCTTTAGAAATTCACATATGCTTTAACTGATGCACAATTGATTGTAGTGATGCACAAATGACTTTAATGGTTCGCATTTGCTTTAACTGATTTGCATTTGACTGTCAATAGTATTTCTGATTCACATTTGATATTTTTGTGATTTTTCCAAAATTTATGAGTTGATATTCATCATGCGAATATAGTATCTGATATTTTTATGTGTTTCGTCTTATAGGCACATTACCCTATCCTAGTTGGTAGGCAGACGAGACTAGATGGTCTCGAGCATTTATATGAGCTTATCAATGAGGAGACTGCTTTGATAAGATATTTAGGTTTATATCACATATTGCACTTGCCAGAGGTTACAACCAACGGGGCCATGATTACTGCTTTAGTCGAGCGATGGCATTCTGAGACTTGTTCATTTCAATTATCTGCTGGTGAGGCATCCATTACATTGGAGGATGTGTGGCACATTCTGCATATTCCCATTCATGATGGTGTTACCGGACTATGTGATTTGTTCAAGTGCTAAGAGGAGGATTTATCTATACGGGGTTGATATGAGATCCCATGGGATGATCTTGAATATGATGGCCTTACTGTCATTTTGTGCTCTATTGTTGCTGGCTTACTTATTCCTGATCGACAAACACATGGTTTCCCTATCAGATGGGGTAGAGTCATCCAAGACATGATTATTGACAAGCATTTTTTTCCTTGGGGTCCGTACTTATTAGCCACTTTATATCACCAAATGCATGGTATTGTGTAATTAGAGCAGAAATCTATTGGTTGTGGTATCACTTTGCTCTAGGTATGGGCTTGGGAGCATATGGCTATATTTCATCCTATGGTTCATGTTGATCTTTCTGATGAGAAGCTGCATGTCTATAGATACATGGTTGGCATTAGACATAGGGCATCAGGGAACACCCTTTACTAGAGACATCAGATTGATATATTACAATATTTCTCTTGGAGACCGTATCTTGATTGTCACGATTGGGATGACGATGCACAACGTTTACCTTATTGAAGACAACAATATTATCTCATTGGTCAAGATGTTGGTAGGCACAGGGTTATTAACATCCATCTTCCTAGCTAGGTTCTCTGTCAGTTTGAGGAGGTATAGGGTGTGCCAGATGTGACATCTTATTTTGTTCGGATTACACGAGAGATCAAGGATTGGGGGGCTTGTGTACAACCTCATGTTGCTATTGCAGAGTTTGATTCTCTTCAATCAGTACAATAGGGTTGGTCTGTAGGGGTTGCGAATCCTAGTGCCACACCACAATATGATTCTTGGTGGGTACATCATATTCCAGTACCATTGACAAATCCTATGATTCCTATCTCTCCTCAACAGATTTGGCATAAGAGGACACGGGGAGGGAGAGGGAGAGGTAGAGGGAGAGATGGTGGAGGTTGAGATAGGGGAGGCCAAGATAGGGGGAGGATGAGGTGGAGGTCAGATTGGTTTGATAGTAGCGGTAGCAGCAGTAGAGGCAGAGTGAGAGGATAGTGAGGGTGATGTAGACATCAGTGGAGACACCAAGTTTATGAGCAGCTCTAATTGGGATGGGAGTGAGAGTGATGATTCTGAGACATGATCATTTAGCAGTGAAGGGAGTGATGGTGGAGATGGTGGTGGGCAAGATATTGATATGTCCTAGGTTGGAGATGCGCCAACCGTAGAGGGAGGTGGCGAGGAGGAGGGTGAGGATGAGCAGGTTCCGAGAGCTCGGATTAGGAGCCTAGAGGATCTTGTTGTCACATTGCGACAATGGAAGATGGATGATAGGGAGCATTTTTGCAGAGCATATGGTGATTTAGAGGTAGAGAGAGATCAGATTACGATAGAGAAGGATGTGGCAGTGTGGAGGTCTAGATTGATCCGGGATGCACAAGAGCAATACCTTGATCTTGCTACAGGGTCGAGAGATGAGAGATCGATTCATCTTGCTTAGGAGTGTGTATACTGGCGTAGTGAGTACGAGGATGTCGTGTCGGAGGGACAGTGAGTTTTGAGTTATAGGAGATATATCTCAGGTAGGAGATCTAGCAGGTCTGCCAATCATGATACTAGTATAGCTGGGGTCATGGGTCCACCTAGGGCATCTTCGGTACATCCTAAGGCAGGATCAAGCATACAAGATCCACTTGGAGATATGGGCAGTGCCGATTGAGACATTCTGTCTTGTATTTGATTTAATGTATTCTAACACATTTTGAGATATATATGATATGCATTTTGGCGGCATTCTACATGCCTTGTGTTATTTCTATGATGATTTGTCTATTTGATTTGCTGTATGTGTGTGATGCATTCTATGATTCTAGTGCATTCTATTTTATGCAATGTGATGATATGATTGTGAAACTAGTGCTTCTAAAGAATCTAAAATGATATGATATTTATCTAAATCAATCTAATGCAATTAAGCTTGAGTAATAATGCAAGTGATAATACAATCTAATTAATGGACGTAAAATGATATGCAACCTATATGATTTGTTTTTGTTGTGACATAATACATTGTTGATTGTGGATTTAGAATAAGTGTTAGTAAGAAAGATAGATATAAAAAAGATGTTGAAGAGAGGAGAAAATGATGAATCAACTGTATTAACTTGATAGCAAAAATGGATATGATATAATAGGTAGTGATAGTTATGAGTAGTCTTCTTTGCCTTTATTCGTAGTGCAATACATTACCATCATTGAGCCTTATTATGTAACAATGAATCTTAGTACACCAAGGTATACGAAACCAGGATGTATAGATATCTCAGTGCAAGAAACAAACACATAGCAGACAAGGAGTGAACCCTCCATTTTGGGAATTATGCTAAGGGTCGAGGTATGTGTGGTATTCATAGGCTGAATGCTCCTATCACATACACCTACTAGAGAAATTTCCCCAGAACTTCATTGGTTCACACCAAAAAACAACAAACAAAGTAAAGGATCATGCCCATCATGGGTCCTCTAGTCACTTTTGGACATCCTTGAGTAGCATAGAAACATGATCTTTGCCAATTGATAAAATATAAAAACCAAATTGGACAAAACTCAACAGCTAAACTGTCTGTGCCTTTAATTTAGTTTGTTTGATGTGATGGTTGATAATATCTAGTTTCAGAAGTTTTGGATCCCATTTAAGACTGATTTGTCTAGTTTTGAGTGTATCCAATTCTGTCTAAGACATGATAATGATCATGTTGATGTGGATATCGATGATTGATAAGACTTGATCAATTTGGTTGCAGATTTTTGATAAGATAGTTATATCCTTTGTAAAACTTCATGCAAAGTGTTTGCTGGATATCTGCTAGGGTATTTATTTCTCAGGAGATATTTTATTGCAAGTTTTGGTTGTTTATTCAATTTTAAGATTGTTTTTGAGTTTTATGATGTTTAGGGTTTTGTGGATCATTTTTGAATGTTTTTGATTTTGTTGTTTTTTGATTTTTTTTTGTATTTGTTCAGGATCTTTTTTTGATTTTTAGGGTTTTTTCAGGACTTTTTACGATTTTAAAGATTTTTGTGTTTTGCAAATTTTTTTGGATTTTTTAAAGATTTTACTTGAATGCTTTTGATTGATTTTTACAGGATCATTTTTCAATTTTAAAGATTTTTCAGGACTTTATACAATTTGTAAGATTTTTTCAGGACTTTTTATGATTTTTTTCAGTTTTGCCCCCAAGTATGTAGACCTATGATGATGTCATGATGATCTAGGGGATGCATATGTAGACAATGAATTTTTGATATGAGTTATGCTAATACATGATGCAAGATGAAGATGCACTTCCTATTCGAACAAGGGTGAGTGTGTGTGTCTTTCATTCTGAAATGCACTAATTGAATTAAAGGTGTGAAACGTTTCAAAGATAGCAGCTCAATCCATTCTTAGAAGACTTTAGATCATCCAATCTTAACACACTATGTAATCAAGATTTATGAATGGAGGCATGGAAAAATTCTCCATCAATTCTTGAAACTTTGATCTCCTTTTGCCCATGTGTGTGCACTTGAGTTTATCCCGACTCTTATAACCATCAAAGACCCTTGGAATCCTATGTGGCTAGCTACGTGTGTTATTCTAACTTCAAAAGCAACCTGGATAGAGCCTCATTGCCAGCAAGATTTTAGGGCTTTGACGAGGATATACATCATAATCTCTCGAATATTGCTCCATTGCCAACATGCATCCATAGCCCTGATGGAGTTACTTGCATGTTCCCTTAATCAAGCTTTATTGCACATTTTTGCATGATATTTTAGTTATATATCTATGCTATTTTGCCTTGAGATGGACATTTGGCATAACTTTTATTTTTTATTTTGTATTTTCTTGCCTTGACTTGTAAGTAATGAGACCTACATGGGTATGACGATTACAGCAGCACTGAAGTAGAATTTTGGATTTTTCATTAGCCACATGACCAACTTGGTATCTGTAATGACTTAGGGAATTTGATTAATGTTTGAGATATAGAAATCAATAGATTTTGGGTAACAAGGCTCAAAAGTGAAACCTCTACTTAACCATGGATAAAACTCAATCACAAGGCGACATTGAAGATAAATGAGTAAAGACCTCCTACTCTCTCTTCTCTCCCTTAAGTGCAGACAGGCGAATGACTTAGACAATCTCCTTGCTTTATTGATGTAACTATATGAGAAATAAATAATGATATGTAGCTATATGTTGTGCAATTTGAAATGCAGATATGTGTTATGATGCAGTAAAGAAATATGCAAATGTAGTATTGAAAATTTAAATGAACCCATCCCTTAGATGTAATATCTTTTTAGGTGTATGTTGTTCATGGGTTCGGGGAGTGGATCTCCCTCCATTGTTATTAAATGATAATTCATGTTGTAGATTTTCTAACCGTTGAGGTGTGGTTGGTAACGGTATTTCACAGATGTCATTTTCCTCTGTAGTATCAATTCTAGCGTTGGGGGGTGAAAGCATAGAATTTTATGAACTTACCTTTTCTTCCCATTGCTTTCTGTTGTTCACATAATCTTCCTCATTATCGACTATCATGTCTTTGAGAAATGTCACTTGAACTTGCTGATATTCTGTGCTTCTTTCGTTGAGAGATGTTATCCTATCCAACTCTAGAGTGAATACCACTGTATAGATATTATAGGGGAGTTCAATCTCCTCACCCAAAAATTCTTCTATGGTATTGTCATTATTGGTCCATTCTAGCTGTGGTAGCACTTATGATTCCTAGTCAATTGGATGCCAATCCATTTTCTTTGGTTGAAGATTTTCTTGCCTCATACATAATCGATTATGATAATGTTCTATAATGACACAACATCTCATACTTGGATTGAGGAGTTTCACTCTCTTAGCACTTGGATTTTCTTTTGTTGTGAGATCTTGTTCTGTCATCATATTATCCTGTGCTAGTTATATAGTATCTCCTTGGAAAATGAGTTTAATGTCTTCCCCACATGGTTTAGTTGTTTGAATTGATGGTTTCAAGTGTCTTGTCCCCTCTTCCCCCCAATCAATTAGATGTGAATGTACAAGGGGAAATATTTGCTTTCATCTGCTAGACAAGTGTCCGACATCATGCAAACCTAGTTATTATGGACATCTTCATAGACAGTGTCATCATGAATGAGTGGTTGATTGTCATTTGCTATGTCTATTATTCATGGGCTATTGTCTTGAATAGATATAAACTCATAGTCATGAGAATGTGTCACACTTTCTATATATGTCCCACTGTCCAAGGCTGTGTCGCTTATCACATCTTGCTCTTGTAACATAATTTGTTCCTGACTTAAGGATCTTCTTTGTGTCGTAGAAACACTTCTTAAACTTGGTATCAGACGTTGCAATATTTTCTCATCTGACTCCTTTGGTGGAGCTAAGCTTGTTTCCCTTGGTAAAAGTATTGGTAGAATCCAAGGATTAGGCGCATTTGCAGGTGGTGATCCAGTTTCTGCTACCACATTTTCTTGTGAAGTTGTTTCAGGTACCATACTGATAGGTGGTGTCTGATTAGTTTCTTGCAAAAGACATTTGAGATCTTCACCATCTGATTCTGTACTAGGATATGTTGTTGCTTGCTTGCTTGCATGTGATGAAGAAGGGAGTCTCCATGTTGAACTGGTTTTGAGGTATATACTCTGATGCTAGGCTTGGCTTATTTAGTATATCTAGCATTTGTTGTCTTTCCTCTATTATCTTTGTGACATGCTTATACCCCAACCCTTGATTCTTTGGGTTTTCCTGAGGTAAAATGGGTTTTGATCTTCCTTGTTGCTGTAGTCCCAAGACTATGGTACCATCATAGCCATGTTTCTATAAAATTTTAAAACCATTACCATAATGATCTAAGGGTAATAAGGCTATTTTCATGTCATATTCTTCTTCATATAACTAGTGATTGACATCTTCTTCTAGGGATTCTTCCTCTAAGTCTCCCTATTTGATGAATGAGCATGAATCTGAATATTTGACTATCTCCTTTCCTTTATTTTGTTTCATCACAGTATTCTGAGGTTCGCCAAAAGATCTAGGAGAAAGAGATAATTGTTTGACATTGATGTACTGGAGATAGAGTATTCCCTATTACCAACATCCTTAATCTGTAAAGAAGATGTTGTAGGTGTATCTTTTTGTGCTTCTTTTATTGTCAATGAGTCCATTTGTGTAATAAGCGGTGCTGATTGATTAATCAAAACTTGATTGTCTGTGCTTTCTCTTAAAGTATTGTAGTGTTGAAAGGGGATTAGGATCCCCATGCACAATTATTTCTACTCCATTGACTAGGAATTTGATGCATTGATGAAATGTATAAGGTACTGCCTGCATGGCATGTATCCATGGGCATCCTAATAGCATGTTGTATCCCAACTCTTTGTCCAACACTTGGAATTTGATGTCTATAGTAACTGGTAAAATTTGTACTGGTAATGTGAGCAATCCTTCGGAAGGACGTTCCTCATCATCATAGGCCTTAATGTTGATCTTCTTGGTTAAGTCTATGTGAAATTGGGAATAACCTAATTCCTTGATCAACTTAAGGGTACAAATATTTAGTCCTACCCCTCCATCTATGAGCACTCTTCTTATTTTCTTGTTATGAACATAAGCTTCTAGATGTAAAGGATCATTGTGCTTGATTCTATATGTGGGGATGTTTTTCTTTGTGAAGGCCACCCTGGATGAAGAGGTTATAGTACCCACCATTGATTGTAATATACTTTCATCCATTTCTTTGGATACAATTGATTCTTACAATGCTTTGCCCAGAATTGCTTTAAGAGTTGGTGAAATTCTGAGTAATTCAAAGAGTGAGATTTGAGCGGGAGTTTTTTTTAGTTGATCCACAAAATTAAAGTTGCTTTCTTGGTAAGGTGCCTAAGGAGGTACTCCTTGTAATGTGACTTTGGATTTGCGGGTTACCACTACACAATCTCTATTTCAAGGGTTGATGGAGATGGTTGCAACCCTTACCTCCCCTTCACTAATTGCATTGATTGTATAATCATATGCAACCTTGGTGTATTTGGCTGTATTGTCCTGTCCTTTTGATGCATATGCTTGTCCTTGATTATTATTAAAGAAAGGATCTTTGTATATGATATGTTCCTAGTTTGATGATCCTTTATCTATATCTACTATTCAGTCCAACAATAAGAATAATAACTATAGTTAAAGTCTCAACCCAAAGTTTGGACATTCACTCTGTGAAGTTACTATCTCCATAGCTGGTGTTCATTTGATTGTCAACCCAAGGATGTAATACTTGAAATGGGTTTGCACTATATATGTACTAAGTTTCTGTGATAGCTACCTTGCATTACTGCAACAACTAACATCTATGTGGGAAAAGTAAGAATCAAAACAACTGAATGGCTATAGAAAAAACTCTGCATTAACATAAATTTCACTCAAAGAAATACTAACTAAGTACAAAGCTATCAAACAAGAATTACTTTGTTTGCTTTGGCTGCAGGAACAATCAATGGATCTATTTCCAATGGATGCAGGAACAATCAATGCAAGGACGTCTACTGCAGCGAAAGAAGAAAACTAATTTTAACAAAGGCACAGGAACACTCACCAAGTGGCCCCCCTTGGATGAGTGCTTCTAGGCTTCCAAAATAACTCTAAGTGCTCAGAGTAATATATCTTTATTCATTATTTCTTAAAATTTGATACATTATTCAGAATCAAAATAAACTCAAAACACTCTGCAACTTTATTTCTAAATCTTATGCTCTTTTTCTTCTCTTTTCTTTCTAACCTCTGAAAAGAGACCAAGACACTTATTTAAAAGAAAACAATAACTTACTACAATTAAGATCATGCTGATGAGAAGAGGCAGATAACATTCATGAAGGAGAATAGTCAAAGTTAAGCCACTAAAAACGTGGATCTAAACCAAACCACAACCAAAACATAGCATGGCGGTATTACAAGATTGATGCCCACTTGAGTCAAACATAAATGAGTCTTGCACTCCTACTTCTCCTTTGCCGTTCCTTATGCTCATTATCCTCTTCACTGATTTGAAATTTTAGTCGCCTCCTTGAATATCTCAAACTGCAATTGGCATGACAAGAGAACCTTCTTCGCAACACATCATTTATTCTTGCAATTCAAAAGAGAGAACATACAAGCATACACATATCTATTTTAATTAATCATTACATCTATTAATTTCACACATGATATCGCCTATGACATACTGTATGGCAACAAGAATGAATCACATGGCTGCAAGAATAACTAGCAAAGAGAAAACACGATTTAATGGGCTCAATTAACATCTGAAATGCATATAGTCAAACTTTAATACATCATTACCATCCCATCATATAAATCAAAACATGACAAAAACTTATGAGTTATAGGAATAAAAGGAGCTAATATCTCAGCTCATCATCTATTGTTACATCACCTTGATCTATCAGGTCCTGTAATAGATTCTTGAGCTTGTAACAACTAGATGTTTTGTGTCCTTTGGAACAATGATAATCACAAAAATTATTGTCATTCCACCAAGCTAGTTTGAATGTGCCTAGTTCATACAATCTTGCTTCTGGAAATATGATCATGTTTGTTTGTATCAACTTATTTAGAGTAGTATCAATAGGTTCCCCCAAAGGTGCGAAATTTATTTTTGGTGCCATATTTCTTGGAGGTATAATTACATTAGATTGGACTGCATTGGTGGTGGCTATAGTTGCATTATTTGCTTGTGACTGATTCACATTTTGGTTTGGTCCTTGTAATGAAATTGTAGGTTGAGTTATATTTACCACTCTTGCATCAACCACACCATCATTTATAACATTCTCGTTCCTTGACCAAAATTTGGGCTTATGGAGGGGAAAAAGTGAGTCCGGGTGACTAGCGCCTAATCCTACTTTTACCAGAACATTGGGAATACGGAAGAACCTAGGGAGATAACTCACTTTGGCTACTTCTTGTGAGAAAGAGAGAGCCAATGATTATCTCTTAGGGTTTCTATTCCTCTTATTGTATATGAAGAGAAGATGTAAAAAATAGGGTGTGATTGATTAACTAGACTAGGAGATTAACAATGAAGCATATATGAACTGAAATTGCAGAAACTTGTAGGACTGAAAATGAGATACTGAAAGCAGGGAAGGGGGAGGAATTTGAATGTGTACCTAGTGTTGAAAATGAGCCAAACTAACCTAGACAGGGGTGCCACGCCCGGTCGTGTTTTGTTTGACAGAAAGCTGCAATTGAAGGCCTGCAAATTTGATGTTCTGAGCTTCCACCTTGCTGAAAATCACCTGAAAGTGAGGGGAACAGGGTGCCATGCCCCTGTCTTGGGTAGGAATAGGGCACCACACCCCTATCCATGATGATTTTATGATAGATCTAAGGCTTTAGAACAATCCTTGTGCCTTTCAGTGGCCTTGAGAGACTTCCGGATATCCGTACCTGCACCTGCAATTGAAAATAGGGTTTTGGGTGGCTATATGGGGTTTTTCCTTAGTCAAACCCCTATTTTGGTGATTTCCACCCAACAAATAGCCGATTTGTATAGTAAAATAGTGTGTGTAGGAATCTTGTGTGTGTGCAAGACCCTAAAATGATGAATACAAACAATCTAGAGTAACCATATGCTTTAAAGAGTAAACCCTAAATGCTTGTAATTGACAAGGTAAATGTTCTAAATCAATGATGCCAAGTGATCTAAAGAATAAATATAAATCTTTAAATTGATGTAATGAAGCTCATATAAAGACATGAAAACAACTTGAAATCATACCCAACCCCAAGGGAGGGGTACAAGCCAATCGTCAGTCGGTGATCTCCTATTATTCTTAAATGTCTTCAAGGTTCCTAATTGATGATGAATACTTGATGAATGCTTGATGAATTCTTGATGAATGCTTGATGAATTCTTGATGATGTTAGACAGTTCAAATAATTGGAAGACAACTGAGAGGGGGGGGGTGAATCAGTTGTCAAAGATTACTAGAACCATTAGCAATTAAAACTTTAATACCGAAACCCAAAACATTAATACCAGAATAGAAGTTAAACCAATTAAGCATAAACAATAATCATAAAATAAATAACATCCACATGACACCAAGATTTATACATGGAAAACTCGATAAAGGGAAAAACCATGGTGGGAAGCCTACCCATAGTCAGATAATACTTCTGCAGTAAGTATGTGAATTAAAATTGAGGGGTCTGCACTTGTAGGAAGGCCAATAGCCTAGAGCGCACTGCTCATCACAAAAGGAGCCTCACTGACTACATAGAAATATAGACTACAATCTAGAGAAGTGTTGAACTGCAAAAGATAGCATCTCCTATGCCTGAATACAGTTCTAGTTAAGCTCAATACTAGAGGACTAAATACTCTTACATAAACCTAATTCGATCTCCAATGATTGACCAAATCCTCTTCTTGAATGATATTACATTATTCGCACATTACATTCCTTGACCATGACCTCTAACATAGCCATGATGATCTACAATGAGATGTTACATCTATATATACAAACCCTCAACCATAAACAATTAGGTTGGCCACCAAATAATAAACCAATTACATAATTAAAAACCATGTCGGCCTTAGACCAAACAAATAATATCCAACACATCGAGAGGTCCAATCCACATGTTACATTAAAGCCGGTCCATAACCTAGATCAACCTGGACCTATTATAGGTCCATACACTACATAAATGATCTCCATCCACCAAGTGTTGAACATGATCACCAACAACAACTTGAAGTTCCACCAGAAGCTGCACCAACACCACTTATGCAATTCATCAAAGATCTTCATTAAAAGCTCTGCCGGTGAAACCCTTACCGTAACCAGAAACCAAGCTTCTAGGCAAACAAGATAGAATCCAATCACCAGACCAAAACCAACTTACTGAATATGAGCATAAGTATCATGAACAAGCCAATTCCATCACCAAACTATAACGAAGCCTACCGGATCATTGGCAAATCCAAATCAACTAGAAACCACTCAAGCTACCGAGACCAAAAGGGTGCCGGTAAAGAATCCAAACAACTAGTGTTGGAGTCAATGACAAAAAAATAATGCAACACATAATCAATTCCACCAAATGGACAATAGATGGATGCTTGATAGATGTTGTTTAAGACTCCACATAAGCCTCTCTTTCACTACATAGAAGGCTCCTTGTGATCGCTAGAAGGCTTCACCAAAAACTCTTCCTTCCTTTAGCTTAGATTAGATCCCTTCAAATGAAGAAAGAGAGCTCTTATGTATGAAACCCTAGATCTTAATTTTGTCTTTAGGCTCACCTAGGATTTGAATTTACCACCAATTTCTTGGGGTTAAGCTAATATCATAGAATTATGCTCCCGAAATTTCGGAAAAAATGTCGGGGACCGTGTTGCACTTGCACACGGTTTGACCAAATTTGCACCAAATTTTCAGGGCCGTTAGATATGATGATATTAGAGTGAATCCCAAAGTTACAACTGATTTTGAGATGTTTTGATATGCGAAATCAGGCCTTAAAGGTCGAAATAAGACATAATTAGGGTTTATGATTTAATGATTTATTGGAGGAATAAAATAAAAAAGGGGAACACTTAGGGTAAAGGGACACATTTTATAATGTGGGGAGTGATGAAATATGACTTTAGATTTAATTAAATTAATTAATTAAATGATTAAAGAGAAATCACAATGCAAGATGCAAACACACTAAGGCATGTGCTAAACTAAGCATAGAATTGTACCACCCTAGCAAGGGTGTACAATTTATGACGTTATATTGAGCCCCCACTTTAGCGGTCATATGAAACTATGTGCATATGCAAGCTAAAGTAAAGAAAAGTAAATATTCATGTAAAAGTATATATGCACAAGTTGTCAGATGAAGTCCCCAGTGGTATCTGCAGTACATAGTTAGGAACCACAACCTACAAAACCACATGTTAGATAAAAACACAAAATCACCTAAATGCTTACTAAGGAAGGCGATGAAAATTTGAGGGTAGCTATATGGCCCCCCTATTTCAGTTTGCTAATTTAGTGAGTTTGAAATAGGGTATCATGTTTACCACATCGAATTGTGAAAGAACATTGATGACAAATGCTCACAAGAAGACTTGATACATGATCAAAAATTAATGGAGAATAATTTGGTAAGAAAGAGGTCTAAACTTCAATTCCAACACAAAAAAGAGTGTGAGGATTTGAGAGCTCTCTAACACAAGATGAAAGATTTAAATGGAAACAAAAGCAAAGAGAATAAAAGGAAGAAGATATAGAAAGCATGAATACACACTTTGGTAATCCATGAGAGAGAGAAAAGAGGGTTGAAATGACATCAAAGAGATTATTTATAGCAACACTCTTCTAAAAAAAAGGCAAGAGATCCTCATCAGGGACACGCACGTTCACAAAATAGAAGGGTTTATTATAAAAGATACTACTCAATGAAGAAAATAAATTGATGAATGATCAAAGACTTCCAACACCAATGAGGAGTTCCCAATTAAAGATATGTACTTAAGATCCCCATTAGGGATGCTTGTTCCAATATGAGAGAAGGAATTCAAATATGAATACACCACTACAATCAATAAGAAATCCTTATAGAAGACACTACTTCACAAAGGGGAAATTCTATTCTTAAGAACGAGAGATATTTGAAATCACTCTTGCCCCCCATATATAGGGAGAAGAGATGAGATAGAAATAGGCTATTATGTTACTTCCAAAAGTATGATTGCACGTGAAATTGTACCATCGTGAATGATATTGAGTCCCCAGTAAGCGAGCTATCAATATCACATAATGATGAGCAACATAATAACCATTAATGTTATTTAAAGACATGTTAGATTAAATGAGGTATTTGAATATGACATGTTAAATTCTCTACTATAAGTGAGATTAAAAACATGTATAAGATGATGAATGTTAAAAAGTCTTTAGAAAGAGAGAAGTTTATAGGAGAGGAATAGGCCACTAAGTCATACTTTTCTTACACACAAGAAATCTTAAGTTTAATTCATTAGAGCCTTATTCCTAGAAAAAGGGATTTTAAAATAAGTAGAAGATAAAGTCTCATAAGTGGGATTAGAAATATCTTGAGGAGATTCATAGATAGATTTGTTCATCACCAAGATTTCCTTATGAGGGGTATGCATGTTGAAAGAAGTAGAAGATGATTTAATTGAGGTGAGATCATCATCACTACTAAATATAACATTCACATTGAGAGATGGTCTTTTAGATGCTTTGGTGGGCTTAGAGGGATTATATCCAAGTCCAAATGAAGCTTCATGTGTGTTATGTTCTAAAGGAACTTTAATTCCTTGTTCATTTGCACCACAACCATTTCCATTATAGCCACTCTTAGCTAAATTGTGAAAACTAGGACCATAAAGGGATGCCAAATCAGAAAGAGATGGTTGCGCCTCATAGGTGTTAGTGCTATATGAATTAGAGGAAGGACTTGAAGAATTATTTGAATTAGAAGCAACCACAAAGTGGTTACTTAGTTGTTTAGACAAAGTGGGTTTCTCTTTAGGTTCCTCCTTAGATTTCTCCTTCTCAGTCTTAGATTCTTCCAAGATACTCTATACTCTGCTATAAAAGTAGGGTTAAAGTCTAGAAATCCCCAATCATTATTTGAGAGCACTCCTTCGAGAGAAAAGATATCTTTGGGAGGAGATTCTGATTGAGTAGAAGAATCAGGAGTACTAGAAGGAACAAGATCATTAAAGGAAATAGATGTATTTGAAGAAGTAGGAGGATTGGGAGAAGAATGGGAAGTAGTTGAACAAGAAGATCCATATTTTAATTGAGCTTGAAGATTGGTATTAGCTAACAAGGTGTGTGTCTTATTTTCATAAATCAACTTGACTTGCCTATGCAAATTAGAGGGGACAACTTGCATGCTATGAATCCACGGTCTCCCTAATAGAAGGTTACATGTCAAATTACCAGTCATGACATGAATAGGTGTAGGTAAAGTAATAGGACCTACCTTAACATGCAAGGTTATGATACCTAAAGATTGTTTAGCAACACTATCAAAGCCTCGAATAGAAATACAAGCAGGTTTGATGAGAGAACGATCCACATTAATCTTATCCAATAATTCCACACTGCAAAAATTAAGGCCAGATCTATTTGTTAGGCCCAATATGGAAAGCTAATGTACTAAGAGGGGAAGGGTGAATCGGTACTTCAAATCCTTTCTTCAACAATAACTTTACTATTATGCATAAACCAAAAATTGCTGTAACATAACATAAAGCTAAAACAAATAAATAGCAATCATACATGATTCACTCCATAACACATATATTTTGGTTACATAGAAACTCTTGGTTAGAGAGAAAAATTGTGGTGGGGATGGCACCCACAACTTCACTACTGCAATAATAAACGTTGCTCGGTTAGAGCTACATGTTTAGCTATTTCTATTGCTTACCTTGTTAGGAGTATCAAGATCATTAGATCTACCTTGCTAAAGGATTTTACAACACTTATTCTAAATGCTGCACCTAGTTAAAGGCTTTACAATTTATAGACTTTGTTAGAGTCTTTTACCCTGTTAAAGGTTTCTCTTACAACTCAAAATATTACAATAAAATCTTTACAAATATCTGCAACTTCACATCTGAAATGTTATAGCAGATTCTATGTGCTCAAAATGAGATTACCTTGCTTATAACATACCTTGATAATCCATAAAGTAACTCGGTAAACCCTTCTGTTTACTCTATTCCTTGACTATTCTCTGAAATCCTTCTCGGTGACCTCTATGTCTCTAACAGTCACAATACTCACTGCTTCCTTATCTATTACACATGTCTTGCTTCATATACCTCTATATTTGATCCTTAATTCATGCTGTATAAATAGATCTCTTATGTCGGTGATTTGTTCATTGCTTCGATCTTACAAACATGATTTATCGAATGAATAACCATACAAAATATTTCATTGGATAGATGACCTCAAGATCATACAAAATCTTTAAGTGCAATTTCCAAAGTGATAACGGTTCTTTGTTCCTCGATCTTGTAACACGTTTCCCATGTGTGTCTAGGTTCAATGAATCTGGTAACACATTTCACTTGGTGTGTGTTCACTCGGTATATCATTATTGCTGCTAGGTAGACATAGAGTGTTACTCGGTAGACAACTTGGTGTATACTAGGCTCTGTGACTACTTTCTTCTATAACCGACTGCTCTGTGCTTACCGACTGAATATTTCGGTAGTAGTAACCGACTAGAGTATATAGAATGACTTTGGACATAAAACTAATGAGAACTTAGTAAGTAGTAACAATCTCCCCTTTTGACATTAGTTGAGATGTTTGACAAAACTTCTTTCAAAGTCATAACTCAAAAATCTATATACTTACAAAATTTGACTAATCAGACAGTATATACATTTGTCAATAAAATAGTATATTCATATATACTCCCCTTATCAATATACTGTACAAAAATCTGATTATGCATGCATTGTGATCAATATTCTATATTAACTACTCGGTTGTCACTGCTCGATTCACTGCTCGGTTCATTACTTCCCTTGTCAAAATTAACTATGCATTTGGATACTCTGTTCTGCTCGGTATACTCCCCTTGTATACTACACTCCCCCTTTGATACTTTGATACTATACTCACTCCCCCTTTTTGACAAACATCAAAACTTAGTTACCATTCGGTGGAGGCAACTGGTCAAAAATGGATTTGTACTTTGTCTTTGCATCGGTAAGAGCAACAGAGAGGGCATCCTTGACACTATCCATGAGTGAATTCTGAGTTGTAATGTCAGCTAACAGTGAAATTAGTCAATCTAAGGTGCTTCCCTCTGGTTGAGTGGATAGGGAGATAGCCTTGTCGATCTACTCTTGGACGGAGGACAAGTGTGGAATGAATAAGGTTTGAAGAGTCATAATGTCCATCCTTATTTTATGCTCTTCATTCCTAAGTTCCAATTGTTGAGCCATGAGCTTTTGTAACTTTGTATAGAAATGCTGAATAGAATTTGACTCAGTGGTCAACTTATTTGAGAGATTGGTGATCTCTTTCTCAATCACTTCTATTTTATTTTTGATATCTTTAATGAATAAAGAGAATGTACAAAGTTTCTGAAATTAATAAAGAATGTGCTTGAGTTGAGGGGACAACTCAGCAGTAAATTTGACAAGTTTTACTTTGCCAATAGCAATGGTTTTCTGTACCTCTTCAATCATTTTTGCAGTGAGCTCTTTGTCCTTCAATTTGCTCAAATATTCAAATGCGTCTACTCCAGATGTCTCGATCTGATTGAGGAGTTCATCCAGTTGAATATGGATGGCTGAATCTTTTGACACGGTAGCTTCAGGTAGCATATCTGTTAATAGTGTTTTCACCTTCTGAAGTACTTTGTTTTTCTTTTGAATAGCCATTTGTTTTTCCTGTTCTGCTCTGGCTTTGCATAGTTCACCGAATTCAATGAGTGCTTGCCCTTTTAATTTGGATATGTCTACATTTGGCAACACTATTGGTTTTGATAGATCTAATTTGAAACTATGCTTTTTCATTTTCTTTTCTTTAGTTTTCACCGGTTGAACTAATACAATGTCTTGGGAGGCTTGTTGACCCTCGGTAGGTTGCTCGGTAGAGGCAACACTTTTGTCAATGTCTTGAACCTCTGATGTAGCCTTTGGTGAATCCTTGCTCAGGGTCTCAGTTGTAACATTTTCAGTGCTAGAAGGAGCTTGAGAAGTCTGTTCCCCAGTTGCCTGAGAAGTGGCTTCTCCTTCTATAGACTTGTGACCCTCTGTTCCCTATTCAGTATCCTAAGGGGCCTCAATTGAAACAGGCTAAGTGACCGGAGGATAGGGCTGAACTTGTTCCAAAACTAACTCATTGGATACCAGTTTGACATATGCATTCCCTTCTATCATTTCTTAGTTCTTGTGCCTCGGTGTCCATGATATCCTCATCAATTTGTATAGTGTTAGCAGGGTCTTGCTTGGTGATATCAGGATCTTGCTTGGTGACATCAACTATTTCAACTTCAACTTGCTCACCATCATTCTTGATTCAAAAGATTTCCTGCCATTTTTCCTTGGTCTCATTCTCTACATCCAAATAAAGGCCATTCATCAATTTCAAGGCTCTTTGCTTGACAAGGAAGTTTGTCTGGTGGTTTTTTAGATGTTCATTGATCTCATCTACCGACATGTCTAGAAAGAGATCTACCAGAATTATTTCTCTCATCTATTTCTCTAAGTCCATAGCATACTTCCACCTATTATCAATATGTGAATACAATTCTTTTGGAAGAGAATTAGCTACTTCCAATGGGACCAATCAGAATTTCAGAAGTGTGTGGATTACGGCTTCTTCAATTTGTCTCTTTTCTGCATCATATCTGGAGTCATATTTTACATATCTGAATGCTCCAAATCCACCATATTGCTTCAGATTAGCACAAAAATTATCAACACTATGTACATCTTCCTTTTTACTCTTGACAATCTGAAATTTACTTTTGTCTTCAGATTTGGTGTCACTAGACTCTTTAGTCAAAATGAGTCTCCGAGTAGATTTCTTATAAGTTTTTGTTACCTTTGGTGTGGCAACATTCTTTGGTTTCTTACTCGGTGATGCTACAGATGATCTTGTGTTTGGGCGCTTTATTGAAGGAGTCGGTGATACCTTTGATGTATCCTGTTTCTTCCTTTTCAAAATTTTCCCTTTAGGCAACTCGGTGCTCAATGTAATAGCTGCCTCTTGGGCTTCATATTCCTCCTCGGTGATGACTAGAGTGCCCTTGACAGGTGTGGAGGAAGAACCTTCTCCAAATTTCTCCATTAATGCCTTGATCATTTTTGTTGCTTTCCTTGTAGCCTTGGGTACTACAATGCTCATCTTAATTTTTTCTTTAACTTCTTCATATGTACAGTATCTCAGCTTGGTAGCATGCCTTGGTAATGTAAGAAAATCATCTATCTATTGTTGTGTGATGTCAAAATCAATCTCATAACCCATAGGTGGCAAAGATTGAGTTCACGGTTCCACAACATTGACATAGCAGTAGTCGGTGTCCACTTCAAAGCATATATCATCCTTGTATTTCTCTACTAACTTGGGTGGAATTGTATACCTGTTATGCATCTTTTCTTGAAACTTTCTAAAGTAATCATCCATAATATAATTAAAGTTATCACGTAGTTGTTTGATGAAGTCATTGATTTGATGGGTGATTGGTCGGTGTAGCTCCCAAACTACATTACTGACTGATAGAAATAATTTCTCAAAATAGAAAAACATGCATACCAAAAGTGATCCAAACTTCAGTGTGTTTGCCGAGTTGTTCTTCTTTGGCTTCCTTATGGTGTTTAGATTCTCAAATAGGTTTTTCAACAATACTTCGCATAGATCAATTTTCATTCATTTCTTCACAATTTTATATGCTAAATCGACTACTGCACAGGGTACACTGTTTTCCCTTGCCGATTGAAAGAAACAATAACCTATTACTCTAATGGAAAACTTCAGCTCTACATCTATCACATTGTTTAGTTTCAGTCCTCTGCAATCAGATTCAACTCTGGTTAAAGTGATCAATTCCTTTTGTGATATCATTTTTTGAGCTCGAGCATGATCAAAAATAGGGTAACCGGTGATCAAGTGGATGATTTCCTTGGTGATCTTGAATGGTTGCTCTTCTAACCACATGAAGTCATCATGAACTCTTCTCAGAACAAACTTGACCCACTGGGATTTGAAGACTCGCATGTAGGTTAGGGCTTCAGTCAATCCCTTGATTTTAATGTGTTCATACTTGCTATCCAATTTCCCATCGGTACGCAATTCATCATATGTGTCCTTGATCTCAACATGACCTAGTTCCTCAACATGACACTTAGTGAAGAATCTGACATCCTCAACTAGTAAAACCCTATCTGGAATGAGTGAAAATGTAGTTTTATCATCCAATTTAGATTCTACTTTGGGAGTTAGAGAGTATTTCAGTGAGGGCTTTTCAATGTTCTCAACAACAACGGGCTTCTGGATCTTAGGTGCCATTGCAGATTTCAGATAAATACTTAACAAAAGGTTCTTAGGGTTTGAAAACTTTTAAACGGCAGACGCTTTCCACTTAACAAATGTAAAACAGATATTCACAACTGATATGATCAGTAAACTAGCTTGACAATGCGTTGTGATTGATGTAAATACCTTGAATTTCGCTTCGGAGGAGGTTTGATCGCCTTTGAATCACTTTTCTCTACTTTCTTGAAAACTTGGTAAGTGTAAAATGACCACGCAAAAGCTTTAAGTACACAATATATCTTATTGGGCTTCATGCAGTTAGGTCAGAAAACATTAAATGCACTCGGTACCACTTCCTTTTTATGCTTTTATCGAGTAGCCAGACTTCTTGCATATACTGACTAGACAGGCTTCCAAAAGACTTGATAAACATTTTCAAATTTCCTAATGCATCTTTAGTTATGTAGATTTTAAATTAAGTACATGATAAAATAGGAATTGTTAAGATTTAACCTTGAGAGAATGCGGTCCCTTCATACCTTTACCGATTAATTTGGAATAGGTGCACCTAACTCGGTAGATAAGGTGCTTTCTTCATTTGACACAATTTCCTTCTTTTCCCAAATCATCTGTAATTTGCCTTTTATTTCCTCAGTGTCTTCTCTAGGTTGATCTTTGCAATCTCTAGCCAAGTGTCCAACTTTGTGACAATGAAAATATGCCATACTAGGATTTCTCCATGATCTTCGGTTGTTCATTCCAAACCTTATAAAGCAGTTGGCACTTATATGTCCATATCTTCCACAACATTCACACCATATCCTTGTATTGTAATCCCATGGTACTGCAGTATACTATCGGCTAGGATCTATGTGAGTTCGGTAACCTTTAGTATTTGCTCGGTCTATAGACCACATATAGTTCTTTTGCTTAAACCAACACTTCTTGGTACTATGTCCATATCTATTGTAGTTTTTACAAAACCCTTTGAATTTTGCCTTCTAATAATTGCTAGTAGACTTTTTCCTACATTGGTTAGATGTGTGACCATATTTTTTGCAATTGTAACAATAACCATTAGACCTTGTGACATTCGATTGCTTACCTTTTCTGATTTGGCACATGTTGGCAGTATGTCCTTATTTTCCACAGTAGTTGCAAATAAGTTTCTTTCCTTTGATGTTCTTCTTGTTTCCAGCTTGCTTTGATGATTCTCCTCTCTCGGTAGTGTGGATTCCCTTCTCGGTAGAGTCTTTTCCTTTGTAATTGAGTCCTGCAACTTTGTTGGGTCTTTTTGTATTAAGTTGCTCATCCAACATCTTTGATGCTTCATAACTCTTTTTTAGTGTTTCTTTGGATTTCTTCTCTGTTTCAAGTTCATCGATCAACCTTGATGCTTCAAGTTTCAATGCTTGATTCTCATCATCTTTTAGATTTGCTTCATGATGTGCATAACCCGATTGATCTGACAGATTTTGTTGAATCCCAATCAACCTTGTGATTTCATCATTCTTTTCAGATACTAATGCTTCAAGCTGTTGTTTTTCTCTTTCTAGATCTCTTACTTTATCCTCGACTGTCCTCAATGCATCAAGATTTTCAGTCATCTGTGTGCTGAAATGTTCATGTCCTCTTTTCATTGCTTTTAGCTGATCAGTCAGTGCTTTGTTCTTTTCTTTCAGTTCTCCAATCATCTCTCCAGTCTCTTCAGATATACTATTCTTAGATGATGTCTCAATTTGTTCCACTAACTCTTGAGAGTCCTGCAAATCATCAGATAATCTTCTTCTAACTTTTAGAGATTTTTGCATTTGTTTCTACATGTTAGCAATCACTTGATTAACATGATCCAATTCATTTTGGAGATTCACAATTCTCCGAGATTGCCTGTAGCCTTCCATTGATAAGATCTTTCTCTTTAGGCTGTTAAAGCCTTTTCCAAGACTCAAGCTCTGATACCAATTGTTAGGCCCAATATGGAAAGCTAATGTACTGAGAGGGGAGGGGTGAATCAGTACTTCAAATCCTTTCTTCAATAATAACTTTACTATTATGCATAAACCAAAAACTGCTATAACATAACATAAAGCTAAAACAAATAAATAACAATCATACACGATTCACTCCATAACACATATATTTTGGTTATGTAGAAACTCTTGGTTAGAGAGAAAAACTGCGGTGGGGATGGCACCCACAACTTCACTACTACAATAATAAAGGTTGCTCGGTTAGAGCTACATGTTTAGCTATTTCTGATAGCTTACCCTGTTAGGAGTATCAAGATCATTAGATCTACCTTGCTAAAGGATTTTACAACACTTATTCTAAATGCTGCACCTGGTTAAAGGCATTACAATTTATAGACTTTGTTAGAGTCTTTTACCCTATTAAAGGTTTCTCTTACAACTCAAAATATTACAATAAAATCTTTACAAATATCTACAACTTCACATCTGAAATGTTATAGCAGATTCTATGTGCTCAAAATGAGATTACCTTGCTTATAGCATACCTCGGCAATCCATAAAGTAACTCGGCAAGCCCTTATGTTTACTCTGTTCCTTGATTGTTCTTTGAAATCCTTCTCGGTGACCTCTGTGTCTCTAACAGTCACAATACTCAGTGCATCCTTATCTATTACACATGTCTTGCTTCATATACCTCTATATTTGATCCTTAATTCATGCTGTATAAATAGATCTCTTATGTCAGTGATCTGTTCATTGCTTCGATCTTACAAACATGATTTATTGAACGAATAACCATACAAAATATTTCATTGGATAGATGACCTCAAGATCATACAAAATCTTTAAGTGCAATTTCCAAAGTGATAACAGTTCTTTGTTCCTCAATCTTGTAACACGTTTCCCATGTGTGTCTAGGTTCAATGAATCTGGTAACACATTTCACTCGGTGTGTGTTCACTTGGTATATCATTATTGCTGCTCGGTAGACATAGAGTGTTACTCGGTAGACAGCTCGGTGTATACTAGGCTCTATGACTACTTTCTTATATAACCGACTGCTCTGTGCTTACCAACTAAATATTTCGGTAGTAGTAATCGACTAGAGTATATAGAATGACTTTGGACATAAAACTAATTGCAACTTAGTAAGTAGTAACACTATTATCCACAAGGGTTTGTCTTATAGAATTATTGTTGATAATAACCACAATCATACAAGGATCATATTGATGTTGGATTTCATGAGAAGGTAACTCATCTTTTGTGAATGTAATTTGATCTTTGGGTTTGCTTGTAGGATCAATCAATGAAGCCATGTTATTAAGTGTCACTGCGGGTGGGACATCTAAGTTAATCAAAGCATCTTGTAACATCCCATGATAAGTAGGTGAAGTTTGAACCAAATACAAAATAGAAAAATTGGTAGGAGTGGCTTTAAGTTGTTCAATGAGATCATACTCCTTACTAAGAGTCTATGATATACGAGGTGCTTGTGGAAGGGTATGTTGAGAGGGAGGAAGTGAAGTTGGGGTAACTGGAAGAGGATTAGGTTTCCTATTGTTTCTTGTGTTGTAGGTATGATCAACCACATGAGAACTCTCTTTAGTGATTTTCTTAGCATACTCATAAGGGCTCTTAGTAGGATAACCTCCTTGCATAGTAATAATAGGTTTCTTAGGAGTGAAAAAAGAATCATTAGCATAACCACCTTGAACCACTAAGATATGGTTACGTTGAGAAATTTGAGAAGGACAAGCACCTTGAACTGTGAAGAGGGGTTTATTAGGTATTTCATTCACATGTATAAAATTGATTGAAGATGGTTTAGGAATATCAAAGGTGTCCTTATGAATTTTAGAAGAAGAATGGACAAAATTGTTAGAAGAATTGTTGAAAGTCTCTTCTTGCACTAAAATATTATCATGGATAAGATCAATTTTAGGAGGTAGACTAGGAGTAGGCATTGATGTTTTAGAAGGAAGAGTATTAGTAGGAAAGGTCATATCATCCTTTATCATCAAAGGATCTACCTGGGGAATAGAATCTCTAGGAGAAGGATCAACATTACTCTCTAAAGTTTCACCTTTGAGAGGGAGACCTTTGAAAGAGATGTTAACAATCTCTTCTTTAACTAAGATATCCTTATGAGTAGAACCTAGTTGGGGAGAAGGAGATGCCTTACCTTTAGAGGGAGAATGATTGAGATTCATGAGAGGCGAGATTCTATCAAGGGGATTACTCTCATAGGGTAGAGAATAATGAACACCTTCTTCTAATGGTTCATCCCAAATAGCGAGGTCTTTGAGAAAATTATTAGAAATATCTTGCACAAAGATGTCCTTATTGTTAGTTCCAATTTTGGGAGAAGTAATAACATTGTTCATTAATTCTTCATTCTTAGGAGGGAGAGAATCACTATATGTGTTTAAATCATGCTCTTGCCTAAAAATGTGTTCAATAGGATGTTTAGGGGAGAGATAATTAAGGAATTTGATTATGATTTCATCTTCTTTTTCTAAGGCATCTTTATGGGTAGGACAAACTTTGGGGCAAGGAGAAGCATTTCTCATTAATGCATCATCTCTAGTGGGAATTTTGTTGAAGTCAAAAGAGGAAATGCCATCACTAGGAAAAGTAGGGATAATACCATCTTCTTTCACAAAATGATCTTCATGAGGGGAGTATTCTTTAGGAGGGAGATGAACATCTTTCTCCAAAAGTTCATTCTTCGGAAGGAGATCTTTGAAAGAAGTGCTCACAACCTCTTGTTGCACTGACAAGCCCCCATTGGTAAGACCAAATTTAGGAGAAGATAAGTCAATATCCATAAACACCTTTTCACTTAGAGAGGAATCATGTAAAGAAGGTAAAGTAACACTAAGGAAAGTGTTTATGATATCATCCTCTTCCTCTAAGATATCTAGATGGGAAGGGCACATTTTAGGAGAATTGTCAAGATCACTCTTCAAATCTTTATCCTTAGAGCATGGGAGAGCTTTGAAGGGGTTGGTAACAACTCTTTTAGGCACTAAATTTTTTTCATAGATAGGAGGAGGTTCTTTAAGAGAGGTAAAAATTGAAGCAAGGGAAGCTAACCCATTATCACATCTATGAAATGAATGCATCATGACAACAATTTTCCTCTTTCAAATGATAACATATGCAAAATAGAAGGAAATGTTCAATTTTATCCAATTAAATAATTCTACATGTTGATTTAGAAAATGAAATTTATAAGTGAAATGTGTTCCTAAATCAGATCTGAAATTAATGATCCAAATTAAGCTATCCACAAGTTCAATTTTGAAAAATTAGGGTTTTAGCAAAAAATAACCTCTAAATTTTTGAAATTTGCAAGAAATTGAAACTTTTAAATGTAAATTTGAATTTGAAATAGAAAAACACTCAGATATGAGAGCATAAATCAGAATTAAAGAAGATCGGATTCACGTTGGGTTCACCAAAATGTGGAGGGGAAAAAGCGAGACCGGGTGACTAGGACCTAATCCCACTTTTGCCAACACATTGGGAATATGGAAGAGCCTAGGGAGATATCTCACTTTGGCTACTTCTTGTGAGAAAGAGAGAGCCAAGGATTATCTCTTAGGGTTTCTATTCCTCTTGTTGTATGTGAAGAGAAGATGTGAAAAATAGGGTGTGATTGATTAACTAGACTAGGAGATGAACAATGAAGCATATATGAACTGAAATTGCAGAAACTTGTAGGACTGAAAATGAGATACTAAAAGCAGGGAAGGGGGAGGAATTTGAATGTGTACCCTGTGTTGAAAAATGAGCCAAACTGACCTAGACAGGGGTGCCATGCCTTGGTCCTGTTTTGTTTGACAAAAAGCTGAAACTGAAGGCTTGCAAATCTTATGCTCCGAGCTTCAACCCTACTGAAAATCACCTAAAAGTGGGGGGACCAAGGCCCCACGCCCCTATCTTAGGTAGGACCAGGATGCCACACCCCTATCCCTAATGATTTTGGGATAGATCTAAGGCTTTAGAACAATCCTTGTGCCTTTCAGTGGTCTTGAGAGACTTTCAGGTACCTGTACCTGCACTTGCAATTGAAAATAGGGTTTTGGGTGGCTATATGGGGTTTTGCTTTAGTCAAACCCCTGTTTTGGTGATTTCCACCTCAAAAAATAGCCGATTTGTATAGTAAAATAGTGTTTACAATAATCTTGTGTGTGTGTGCAAGACCCTAAAATGATGAATGCAAACAATCTAGAGTAACCCTATGATTTAAAGAGTAAAACCTAAATTCTTGTAATTGACAAGGTAAATGCTCTAAATCAATGATGCTAAATGATCTAAAGCATAAATGTAAATCTGCAAATTGATGTAATGAAGCTCATATAAATACATGAAAACAAGATGAAATCATACCCAACCCCAAGGGAGGGGTACAAGCCAATCGTTAGTCGGTGATCTCCTATTATTCTTCAATGTCTTCAAGGATCCTAATTGATGATGAGTACTTGATGAATTCTTGGTAGACGTTGTTGAAGACTCCACATAAGCTTCTCTTTCACTACATAGAAGGCTCCTTGTGATCGCTAGAAGGCTTCACTAAAAGCTCTTCCTTCCTTTATCTTGGATTAGATCCCTTCAAATGAAGAAAGAGAGCTCTTATGTATGAAACCCTAGATCTTAATTTCATCTTTAGGCCAACCTAGGATTTGAATTTCCTGCCAGTTTCTTGGGGTTAAGCATTATAATATCATAAAATTATGCTCCTAAAATTTTGGGGAAAATGTCGGGGACCGTGTTGCACTTGCACACAGTTCGACCAACTTTTCACCAAATTTTTAGGGCCATTAGATATGATGATATTAGAGTCAATCCCAAAGTCATAGCTGATTTCAAGATGTTTTGATATGCGAAATCGGGCCTTAAAGGTCAAAATAAGACATAATTAGGGTTTATGATTTAATGATTTATTGGAGGAATAAAATAAAAAGGGGCACACTTAGGGTAAAGGGCCCAATTTTATAATGTGGTGAGTGATGAAATATGAATTTAGATTTAATTAAATTAATTAATTAAATGCTTAAAGGGAAATTACAATGCAAGAGGCAAACACACTAAGGCGGGTGCTAAACTAAGCATAAAATTGTACCACCATAGCAAGGGTGTACAATTTATGACGTTACAGGGTTTATCCGTATTTGCATTGTCGTGTGCTCCTGAATATTTACTATTTTTAATGATACCTTTCTCTAATGATCCCTTCTCACATTTGAAACCTTTTTCTGTGATATCCTTGAATGTATCAAAACATTGCATTTGTAAAGGATATTTGATTCGCGGAAGGAGATTTTCATTGAATATGTCCACTTGTTCTGCTTCTAGTATATTGCTTGGATATCTTCTATACAATGAACTCCATCTTTGCAAGAACATAGCAAAGGTATTTGTTTCTTTATGTTTTGTGGTGCACAAATCTATCAGGTTCACTGGATTGTCTATATTATGAGAAAATTTTGAGATAAACATCTCTGCTAACTCTCCTCAAGAGGTAATTCTAGGAGGTAGATTGAGAACCATTCTAATGTGGGCCCTCCAAGACTTTTGGGAAATAGTCTTAGTAGATAAGTGTCTTCGTGTGCCACTTCTATGCAAGATGTTAAAAATTCTATTATATGATCTCTTGGATCACCCTTTCCTTTGTATTTATCAAACTTAGGTGTCTCAAAGTGCGATGGAAAGGGTGACATGTATAGAGATCTATCATAGGGATAAGGTATGGGATCTTCCATTGTGTATCTTTTCTTGTCCTTTCTTTCTTGCATGCTCACCATTTTCTTTTGTAAGTTTTGGACTTGCTGAGTCAAAAATTCTGTTTGTGTCAAGGGTATGCCTGATGCATATATGTTAGCAACATATGGTGAAGTGGTGGTGTATACTGGCATTGTTGAATATTCTTGACTTTTCACTGTACTGAAACCACTACTAGGTGATGTGAAGTAAATTGAGGCACTATGTTATCCTGAAAAGACCCAAAGGGATTGGTATGTCCATGTTGTATCCCTTGGCTACTAGTTGCAAATCCAGCTGATATCAATGTAGTTGCTTGTGGAGTACCAATGGCTTGTAAGTTGAACATGGGAATTGGTTGGAACCTTGTTGAATTAACCCATGACATTGGTGTAGAACTTATAGCTGCTTGTGTTGTGTTTAGTTGAGTTTGAGCCATTTGTGTGCTTTGAACAATACTTTATGTAGGAGTTGTTGTTGTAGATGCATTGGGCATCTGTGTCGCATTTAGATTCAATGTCACTCCTTGTGGTGTTATTGTAGAGATGTCTAAATTAGGATGCAACTTTTCTCCATTTTGAATCAAGAGAGATAGATACTTGTCTCTACTGTTGTTGATAAGGGTGTTGATTATCATTAAGACTTGAGGGTCTTGTTGAATTGCCTCTATTTCCTCTTGTGTTAAACCTATTTAAATCTCCTCTATTGTTGGTAATATATTAGAATATATTGGTATCAAAGCTCTATATATTGATTGAGAGCTTGAGCTTCCAGTTGTGTTCATGTTCCAAGTTGGGTTATAGTATGGGTCATTGTTCGGATCCATTTGATTTTTTGCCTTTTGTGATCTTGTTACTGTCATGTGATCTTGACACTCTATGACTCACTACGATCTCCTAAATAAAAATGGCAAATTGATATGGATGCAAGAATTATGACTTAACTATGTATGCAATCTATGAATGATGACACCCTTCTAAGATTACTGGCGAGGAATAGGACTATCTACCATAAGTTTTTCAACAAATTGTCGAAATTATTCTTGTTCTCTTTGTTCCTTGATTTATTTTGCTAGCTTTGTATCAAAGTGGATAGATTTCCAGATTTTGTTATCTATGACAACTTCTACTTCTTCATATTGTGGGAGATCAATTCTTACTTCTCAAGCAAGATTATCCAAACTATCAATTATTTCCAATTGATCATTGTCTGGTCCAAGATTGGGTAGTTTGAATGGAAAATCACCGTCTCCTTTTAGACCAATGCAAAGGATATGCTCTGAAGACTTCTATGATGAAAAGGACTCTGACGAATGTTAACGAATACTATGCAAAGATTATTTGGGTACTAAGATGAGATATGCAATGCAAGGACTCTATTTTATGAGGAGTGTGAATGGTGGACTCTATCCTAAGTTGAATGCAAAGGATAGACTTTACTCTTTTAATTGTGAGGACATATGCAAGATGTGGATGAAAAATTTAGACTATGCATTCCCTATATGTGTGAGGACCTATGATCACATGAAGCACCATTTTCTTTCATACACTTGAATGTTGGCACAATTTGTTGAACTTGTTGGATGTAAACACTTGGTTGTTCTCTTGAATTTTTGGCTCTTGATTGTTGAGAAACTTTTGGTTGATGTTGGTATGAAAAACTTGGTTGATGTTCCACTTTGAAATGTTTTATCTTATACCAAAGATACAACAGACACATCAAAAAGAATAATAACATAGAAAAAATACCTGTTTAAGGAGCTTTTTCAAATTCCCATGAATGTTGGAGTCTTTTTCAAGACCCCATTTTGTTTTTGTTGTAATTGGTCAATCGATTGCACAACAAGCAAACTCTCTTAAGGTCAAAAGGTCATAAATATTACCACAACCCACATCTTGATACTCCGTCAGCTCAAACAACCCTATCACACCCTTAGGTGTGCCCATTTTTTTGCCTTTTGTCTAGAAATTAAACCAAAGAGGATCGCTCCTCAATTGGCTCGTTATCCTGAGAGATATATGGTGAGTGTCTTGGGAGTAGATTCTTCCCCACCCTTGCACTGTGATAATATGAGTGTCTTCTTTCTGAATTAGTTGGGCTTCTAATTTCTAAGGTGTTTAGAAAGGGTTCCATTCGAGTGGTCACAATTAGCAACATTTTACACTCCGTTAAGGGAGGTCTCCCAGTATGTAGAGGTTACGCTCTACAGATTTTAACGTACCATGTAGGCACTGAGGGAGGCATAACGCCATTGTGACAACATGTAACACTCGTCACACATGGTTTTTATTATAGGAGTTGAGAAAATACAATACCACAGGAGCCCAAATGATCTCTGCAAGCTGAAAAACTTGTTAAAAGGAGAAGCAAGGAAGCAAATACATAAAAACTGTTGGATTTTGCCAAGATCAAGAGCTCAATGAAATGTACAAAATAGAGACATAATATGGGACAAGAATAAACTGTATTCTCATCAATAGAAATGATCAATAACAAGATGTTCAATAGTTACATACAATGTAGATGAGCCTACTTATATAGGGAAGGCTAGGGATATGTATGAGCACACAAACATGACATGTGGCTCAATAAGAAACAAGGGTAGGTAAGAAATAGGTGTGGGTAGGTAGGAGAAATAATATAATATTCCACATGAGGTGGATCACCCACCGAAGGTGGAATTATCACTCCACAATAAGTGGATATGATAGTGTAATAACAAGATCAACACCATAAAAGGTGGAATTTCTCCTACACACACTATCCCAATGTGGCACAAACACCCAAGTGTCTCATATCCAAACTACTATGAAATGCATTATCCTAAGTAAACTTAAGTAAGTGTAATAATATCCATGATGAATAATTATTTACACCAACACCCCCCCTTAAGTGCAACTTAGGGGAATGCACTTAAGTCTACAATGCAACTAAGCAATGCAAGATGGGTCCCGGCTACGAGGCCATGTTAGGTACCCATGTACAAATGCAAATGCATGCAAACCAATGCAATGAAAACTCTCACAAAGTGGGGAAAGAGAGAAAAACCCAATGGGAAAAAACCCTCCCCCAAAAGAGAGATGAAGGCTATCCAAGAACTCTCAAAGAAGCATGTGAGGAACAAAACCCCATGTGAGGAAAAAGTCCCCCCCATATGAGAGAAGAAGAGAAGTCAAACTGTGACCCCCCCTCAATGTAGAATCTGCACCAATAATAGAAGCTCGTTGTATGAAGAAACTGCTCCACGAACGTCGAACAACATTCCTCCCCTTGGGAAGAAACAAAACCAAAGGTGTATCCATGAAGTCTCCCCAATCATGAAGGGAAGATGTATGAAGAAAACTCATGATGAAAGGAATCTCTGAAAACTGCGCAAGTGTCCCCATGTCGATGCTGAAAGATACCCCTTCCAAAGGTGGTAAACTGTGCCACACTGCTGAAAAAGGCACTCCAACATCTAGTGGAGATGGATGTAGAACAATATCCAAAGACTCACGTGTCTCCTCAAAGCATAAAGAGACCTCCTCCAACTGCTGTACATAAGTATCCACAATCATGTCAACCTCGAAAGAATGATCATGTAGAGAATGAACAAGAGGGTCAGAGTGTTCCCTTGCAACAATCGAAGAAGGATCACCTTCATCAAAGAGAAGATGAATGTCATCAATGATGTCTTCCAAATCTGCAATGTAGGATTCCACAAACAAACCTGCAATGTCTGTCAAGTAATCATCCCATGAATCTGAAGCTGGAAGACAATGAATATCCTGCTGCACTGAATCACATGAAGGCAAAACTGTCGCACTATCTGCATCATCAGGTGCAATAGGTGATGTGATATCAATATGAGGAGATGAAATACAAGAATCAAGAATGGGGTTACATGTGAGAATCCCCATGTTCAAGTGTCCAAAGTTCTCCTCAAAATCTGAACCATCACATGAAATGTGATCATAATGTGGAGAATCATCAAATGTGAAATCATCATCATCAACAAAATCTGAAAAGGAGTATAACCGAGATGCATGATCAACCACCCCAGTTGCAACGATAGCTCTAGTCTCCAAGTCTCTAATGAAAACTAAGTCAGGTGTGAACTCCACAACTCTCTTAGTTGCGCCATGTGTGATTTGATAGATAGAAAGGAGATTGTTTGTCAAGTGGGGTACACACAACACATCATTGAAGGAGTTATCCCCAATGTCAATAGATCCTTTCCCAATCACATCCATGTATGTATGATTGCCCATCAAAATCTGTGGCATGGTGCAAGGCTCAAATGTAGAGAACATAGACTGTGAAGATGCCATATGATGAGAAGCCCCTGAATCTAGAAGCCATCTCTCTGAATCATGACTGATAGTAGCACATAGAGCTTTTCCTTTTCTTGTTCCAAAAGAGTGAGTCTTTCCACTTGTAGAAGCCATGAATGCTTGCCCTTTTCCTTTTGAATGTGAGGAAGTTGAAGTTGATGAATCATCCTTCTTGTAGACTTTAGGGAAATCAATGTTATGCTTTTTGATGATATGTGTGAGCTCATCAATCTTCTTAGAATAGCAACGATGCTCCTAATGACCAATCTTTTTACAATAAGCACAAGTAGGTCTCTCCCTCTTTGGTGAATTATCTCTCTTGGAAGAGGATGAATCTCCTTGTTTTGGAGAAGATGGTGCTTTGTCCTTAGGCTTTGATTGCCATTTCTTCTTGTTTGAGTTGTCCTTTCCTTGATTTCCTTTGTTCCCTTGATTTGCCACTAATGCTTGAGACTTAGAAGCCTTAAGAATGCCCATGCTTATCAACTTAGTTTGTTCCATCATCAACATTTCATTGAAAGCATCAAATGTAGGCATTGTGTAGCTTGAACCCATTGTCATCCTATGGGTTTGGAAACTAGAAACAAATGCTGCATATTCTTGTGGAAGCTTTCCTATCAAGTTGAATATCAATTGAGTATCCTTCTTATCAATGCCACAATCTTTGAGTTGTGCGCTCAACTCATTTGCCTTAGTGACATAATCTTGTATAGTATCAAAGTTCTTGGGATCTAACATGGTGAGATCACTATCAATTTGATATCCCCTAATCTCATCAACTTGACCATACAAGTCTTGAAACTTTTGCCAAGCATCCTTGATTAGAGTACATTTCTCAATAAGAAAAATGAGATCCTTTGATACATACTTTCTTAAGGTACCAATTGCCATGATATTTTTAGTGAGCCAATCTAAGTGACCAACTGGATCAGCCTTAGGATCAGCTGGAGCAACAATAGTTCCATCAATGTAATGAGTGAGTCCTTTTTCCATAAG
Source organism: Cryptomeria japonica (assembly GCF_030272615.1). NCBI lineage: Eukaryota > Viridiplantae > Streptophyta > Pinopsida > Cupressales > Cupressaceae > Cryptomeria > Cryptomeria japonica. The sequence continues at coordinate 130,261,958 of NC_081412.1, forward strand.
TTTACTCCTTGCATCAATTTTCCAAGTAGCATAGTTATGTGGAGTTAAGAGAGGAAACTTAGAAGAACCCATAGCAGAAAAAAGGAAGGAACACAAGAGCACAAAAGCACAAGAGACACCCCCCCAAATTCACTCAATCAAAGTACCCCCCCTAAAGTGATGATTTTGGCACTTTATACTTAGTGCGATTACAATGAGCCACTTGCAAAACAAGGCAAAGTGGACTTATGATGCAAATTTTGCAACTTCCCAAATGAGATACAAGAGACTTCAATCAATAGTGCAATGAATCTAACTGAGATTCAAGCAAATATACAAGTACCAAAAGAGCCAAAAATGGCCAAGATCTAAAAGTACAATTTCTACTTACAATGGCATCAATCTGATAGCATCATGTGAAAGTAGATGAAAAAATACGCACTTTCAAAAAAAACGGCACCTGAAAAGGAGGTCGGATGACCCCAAATGAAGCCTCTGAAGTTGCAAAAATTGGGATTACTCAGGGACAGTCACCAAAAACTACATTTTCTGAAAAATCCATGCATCAAAATAAAAAAATTTCTTCACCACTACGGAGAGCACGAAATTATAGCCCATTTCAAAAAAAATTGCACCCAAAAAGGAGCAAAAATGAGCAAGTTATGGCCATTTGAAGTTGAACTGCAAAATCAAAAAGCTCAATGAGAGGGGGTCCAAAAATTTTCAAACCCTGCTGATGTGGAGCTGACGTCAGCACATCACTGGGTTAAATTTGACGGCCGTATGACCATTGCAAAAACTTCGCCCTCTGCTGACTGGGCATCCGTACTGTACGGACGGATGACTGTACAGTCCGTACGGATGTCTGCATGGCAGTGTACGGAATGCTGCATGGCAGTGTTTGTACCGCGGGCCAGTGGCCGCCTGGCACGTGGCGGGTGTGGTCCTCCGGTCTGGTTGACTGGTGAGTCCGCGTTGGCGCCGGGAGGTGGCTAGAGGAGCACGCAGGAGCCGCTGGGCGGAGACCGGCGGTGGCGCCGGAGAGTGGAGGACCGTGCGGCGGCGGTGACAGAAGCTGGAGCACCGCCGGGTGAGGCAGGAGGACGCGCGAAACGAGGGCCCGAGCGGAGCTTTGTTTGCGGCGGAGCGGAGGAAGCTCGGGGTGTCGGCAGGGACGAATAGGTACGGGCGGCGGCCGTGGACTCGCGGTGACAGAGAGTACGCGCGGCGACAGAGATGCGTCGCTGGTACAGAGCGGTTAGACCTGCAACCTGTGGAGGACAGGTACGTTCGGCACGGGGGGGGGTCTGTGGACCCCCCAAAAACCAATTTTTTTTTGTTTTTTTTGATTTTTTCCAATTCTTTTTTTTTGATTTTTTTGATTTTTGAAAAAATTTTTCAGAAAAAAGGAAATTTTTTTTTTCGAAAAATATAATAATATTCCGAAAATCCGTACGATATAAGCAAAATTGGGGAAAATTTTTTTCTCACCAAAATATCCCAACTTTATAACCAAAATTCATGGAAACGGCCTTTTGGACGCAATGGCTAGATCGGATCTGGTCTAGGACGCCTCCAAAAGATGCTGCTCCTCAGATCTACCTCTTGACGTCACAATAATGCCTCTTCAAGATGAATCAATGAAGCCCCAATGGCTCTGATACCATGTTGGATTTTGCCAAGATCAAGAGCTCAATGAAATGTACAAAATAGAGACATAATATGGGACAAGAATAAACTGTATTCTCATCAATAGAAATGATCAATAACAAGATGTTCAATAGTTACATACAATGTAGATGAGCCTGCTTATATAGGCAAGGCTAGGGATATGTATGAGCACACAAACATGACATGTGGCTCAATAAGAAACAAGGGTAGGTAAGAAATAGGTGTGGGTAGGTAGGAGAAATAATATAATATTCCACATGAGGTGGATCACCCACCGAAGGTGGAATTATCACTCCACAATAAGTGGATATGATAGTTTAATAACAAGATCAACACCATAAAAGGTGGAATTTCTCCTACACACACTATCCCAATGTGGCACAAACACCCAAGTGTCTCATATCCAAACTACTATGAAATGCATTATCCTAAGTAAACTTAAGTAAGTGTAATAATATCCATGATGAATAATTATTTACACAAACAAAAACAAATACACAAAGAATATGCTCAAAAAGAGAGCTCAATATTCACAAAAATATGTAATGTGATTCTTACAATGAAAAGAATGAACTCAACCTTTAATAGGTCAAGAAACCCTAAAAGGGAAAACCTAGGTTTGCACATAATAATTAATAAAAGAATTAATTATTATGCACCTAAAGTTAGCTTAAGTGTAAAAGAGATAAAGGAACTTAAATAATTAAAGAAATATTGTTTAATTAATCAAGTAAATACCCAAATACTCTAACACCCCCCCTTAAGCTAGACTTAGGGAGAAGCTAAAACCTAGAACAACTACTGAAAGCAAGAAAGATGGGTCCCGACAACAAGGCCTGATTAGGTACCCAAATACAATGAAATCTCTATGAACTTGAGAAATAGAGAAAACCACGTGGGAACAAAACTCTACTCCAAAAAGAGATGGAAAAGAACACCACTGAAGCATGAAGAACCTGCAAACTCTGTCGAAGAATAACTGCTAATCTGGAGAACCTCCACTGAAATAGAACATGACTAGGTAGAGAAGACTGTAATTTGTATGAGTGCCCTCAAATGACACTACTCGAATCAGATGGAAAACAAGGCAAACACTGATCTCGAAGATACAGATGGCATGAGAAACCAAAGCCTGAAGAGCTGATCAATCGAACCATGGAAGTATTAGAACCAATAGGACAAACCTCCCCATAATGCTGAAGAGGGAGAGGGATAGGAACACTGAAAAGAACAACCAAGAAGAACTGCATGATGAAGAACCAAGAACATCAAAGGTGCTAAGAAAAGTACACGGTGTCGTGGAAGGAACACTCACTTGACACACATCATGAGGTGAATGTCGTGGAAGGAACACTCACTGGACAAAGGTAGATGGCAAACAAGGCAAACATCAACCCCCTCATGGCACTTTATCAATAGTGCATGTACAACAAGGCACAAGATGTGCATGATCCCAAGTAAATAATGCATGATGGCACTTTATCTCAGTGTGTTTGCATAAATACAAGCTACAATGATAAGAAGACTGGAAATAGAAACGATAACCAAAATAGAGACACCCTACTTAGAGAAGAGATCCCAGGACCTGAAACAACCACGATATCCACCAGAGTGTTGAAAAGCAAAATATTGAATAAAATATGCATGGAGAAGAATCTGGAAATAAAACTCAGGTGGTTGGAAAGTACACAACACATGCTTTCCGAAAATATAAAGTTTTTGAAAAACGGAGGTCAGATGCTCATTCTATAGCTCCCGGAGTGTAAAAACTAGACCTCACTTTAACTAATAAAAAAACATAGTCAAACAACAAAATTGGAAAAAATTACCAATATGAAGAGGTCTAGCTCAGAACCAGATTTTTGACGCCTATTCGTTTTTGAAAAAACGACTCCGTATGCCCAAGATATGGCCAAAAAACCAAACCCCCCTTCAAAATAAGAGGAAGGGGTAGTCTGGTGGCTGTTTGGGTGGAGGTGGCCAGGGAGCGGCGCTCTGGTGGAGGCCGGGTGGTGGTCCGGTGGTTGGGAGGAGCTCCGGTGGCAACCGGGTGGCAGAGCCAGGGCAACCACTGACGAGGAAGAGCACCGGCGGAGTGGCGATGGAGCTCGGGCGGCGGCCAGGGAGCGGAGGTGACCGCAGGGCAGAGCAGTGGTTGAGTGCGGGTGGCGGGCCGGGGACCAGAGGTGGCCGTAGGGTGGAGCAGTGGTTGAGCGCGGGCGGTGGGCCGGGGAGCAGCGACGGCCGAGGAGGCGGGGCTGTCGGGAAGCAGCAGCCGCAGGGAGGCCGGTGGTGGCGCCGGGCTGACAGGTGCAGCGGGTCTAGGCCGGGTGGTGGTAGTGCTGCGTTGCCAGGCGGTGGGGCCGGGGGCTGCAACAATGGTGGTAGCCGGCGGGTGCAGAGAGGTGCCGGTGGGGGCCAGGCCGGCGGGAGCTGCAGGGCCAGAAGCTGATGAAGGCGTGGGGCCTGAGGGCCGGCGGCGGCTGGAAAGGTGCCGGCGGCGGCTATACAAAGCTTGCAGCATGGCAGGGGCCCCACGGTACCCTGCGTACTGTGGGAATCCCCTCGCGCCCAGCCCCCCCCCCCAAATAAATTTTGCAAAAAACAAATATTTTTTTTTTCAAATCCTATTTTTCGCCTTTTTTTTTCTTTTGATTTTTTAAAGTTTTTTTTTGATAAAAAATCAAAATCCGGCCTGCATGCCATAAAAAGGTAAAATATATATATATTTTTCTCAATTTGCGTGCCAGGGCCGTACGACCTGGATCTGAGAAAAAAAACTCCCAGAGGTTCAGGAACCAAAACAGGTCGAATTTTATATGACTATAGGGGTTTTTGGGCCTTTTGAGCATGATGGTGAAGTCCGTTTAGGCCCAAAGTGCCCAGAAAAGGCCAATCCCTAGGTACATAAAAAAAAACTTCTGAAACCCCAGATCTGCTTCCAATACAAAAATTCTCAAAACAAGAACAGGTAGCTGCAGACCTGAAGCTCTGATACCATATAGGAGTTGAGAAATACAACACCACAGGAGCCCAAATGATCTCTGCAACCTAAAAAACCTATTACAAGGAGAAGCAAGGAAGAAAATACAAAAAAAGAGAGAGCTCAATATTCACAAAAATATGTAATGTGATTCTTACATTGAAAAGAATGAACTCAACCTTTAATAGGTCAAGAAACCCTAAAAGGGAAAACCTAGGTTTGCACATAATAATTAATAAAAGAATTAATTATTATGCACCTAAAGTTAGCTTAAGTGTAAAAGAGATAAAGGAACTTAAATAATTAAACAAATATTGTTTAATTAATCAAGTAAATACCCGAATACTCTAACATTCATCACATACACATTTATTTAGAGTGGCTTGGATTACTTGGCTTTAGCTGTTGCCACTTAGGTCATTCACCTCTCATTGGCCTTATGGGCTTCTTGGGAGGGCAGACCTGCTAAAGGTGTTATGCTAATGTATAAGTGACAAAAAGCATAAAAGAGGCAGGTCTGGCTTTTTGATCACCCAGAAAAGGGGAGAGCATATACCTATCACCTCATAAACACACAAAACAATGTTCTTTTTAACCTCAATTACAAAATTTTCTAGTCTAAATGGATATGTTGCTCCATGAAAACATGGTATTCATTTTTATCCTTCATAGCAATTGTGAAGGAAAAAGAAGATTGTTTGTGGTTTATTTTAAATGCACCAAAATGAAATATTTTCTAAGCTACCCTTGCAAGGAAACCAGAAAAGGTTAGTGGACACATGGTGGGCTTTCCAGCCTAACTTTTTTTTCTTTTTTCGGTTACAATCTTTCTATTTGTAGTAACATAATGAAATCTAACAAAAAAATGACAAAAAAACAAAAATAGAATCTATCTAACCTATTCTAGCAATTGCGAATTAACCCCTAATCAATTGCAAATTAAATTATCTAATCAAATATGAATTAACATAACAACAATTGCAAATTTCTGTATAAGCAATTGTGAATTACTGTCAAGTCAATTGCGCATTAGTTAAACCTGCAACTTAAAAAAATTTAAACAATAGAAAAAGACGAAAGATAGAAGTTTTCGCTTTCAGTGAAATCATTCCAGATAAGGTTGCCCATTACTTCAATATCATTGTAAATGTCAAATTTGTCTAGGATTTCGTTTATGGTTTGATGGTATGAAGCCATAGCCTCCCCCTCTTCAAATTCTCGAAGTTGTCTTTCTGCTTTTATAAACCTTTGATAGGCTTTTAGTTGTCTGCTATGTTGTTTCCTCCTCCTTGCACTTGAAATCTTGAAAGTTACCTTGCCTGCCATGGAGTTAGAAACATTTTATGCCTAAAAATTAACTTTTCTATAATTGAAATCTTTTAATGGGTTAATCTTGCAAATAGAAATAAACCAAAAATGACAAATAAAATTTGAATTTTGGGCTATCCCTGCAATTGCAAACTAGAATGATATCAATTGCGAATCAAAATGATAGCAATTGCACATCAAAATGTGCAATTGCGAATTTTTGTCTAGGCAATTGTGCATTCAATTTCCTCTATGGCCCTAGAAATCAGAAAAAATTAAAAAAAGGTCAGAGAGTAAGCATTTTTCACGTCGGGTTCACCAAGTGTTTTCAGGGGTAAATTAAGCATTAAACAATATAATCAGATTATCAGAGCGAATCACCAACTCTAATCTAATTAAAAATTAATCCTACATGACAATAGAATAATGCAAAATCAATTGAAATAGAGAATGAACTCTAATTAAACTCCCTCAATTGATTTGACAAGGATTCCATTGCTCTTCTCCAAATTGTGTATGAAGGTGGCTCTCAGGTATTGCACTGGGATTCTTGCATAAAGTAGACAATTGTTTTGAAGACTGTGATTCTAGATTGATTTGAGAAAATGATCTTGTTTATATAGATTTTCAACACAGATGGGGAGGGATTTTGAACTCAATTTCTGATTGGGAGTGAACTGATTTAGATTGATCAGTGAACTCGTCTTGATTGATTTGTTAACTTAATAGATTGAATAGTCAACTAGATTGATTGGCCAGATAACTCAATTGATTAGTCAGTTGACTGAGTTGATTGAATAGAAGACTGAATTGATTGGAGAGATAAGTGGATTGATTGATTAGTCAGAAAAAGTGATTTGGAGTGAAAAGGGGTGATTGGAGAGTTAACTGAGTTAACTAATTAGTCAACTAATTTGATCAATCAATTGTGATTTCAACATGTGCTATAGGATTTTGAAATCGAATTTGATTCTCATTTTCAATTTGGATTTGAATTTGGACTTTCGAATGCTGAAATGCACATGAAATTAACTGAAATTCAGATTTGGTGAAATGTGAATTTGATGATTTGAAATTAGATGAAATTAATTCAAATTCGAATTTGCAGAATTTTGAATTTGAGAGAAATGAAATTAGATGGAATTATTTGAAATTTGAATTTGGGGAATTGGAGGAATAAAGTTAATTAATTAAAATAATTTAAATTAATTATTTAAACATTAGAAATAAGATTAATTAAATAATAGATTATTTAATTAAATAAATTAATCGTAATTAATTAATATTTGAGAAAGGGGTTTGATTGATTGATTAATTAATTAAAGAATAGAAATTGGATAATTAGAAATGTTGAATGAGCTAATTGAGTTAGTTTAGAAGAAAATTAGCTTAATTAAGTAATTAAAGAATTAGTTAATTAATTAAGATGAATAATTAGTATATGATGAAAAAGACATTTTTCAGTGTCTACACCATCTACTTTGAACTTCTCCTTAAACACCCATTTACAACCAATGGGTTTCTTACCTTCAAATATATCAATCAAGTCCTAAGTATTATTTTCTCGCAATTCCTCCATCTACTTTTTATGCCATTTATGTAAGATAGATTTTACATACCTTGGTTCATCATTAGTGCAAGAGGAAAAGAACACTAGGAGTCTACAAGAATATACCTTATAGGTAACTTCTATTTCCATGTAGACCCTCTAAGAAAGATTTTCCTACCACATCTACATCCTATCCTTCTTCAATATTTGTGCCAAATATGCTTGACTCCTCTCTATTTGAAGTATTACATCGAATTAGATATTTACTACTAGATACGTCTTGTTTCTTTAATTTTTTTCAAAATACATCTTATCACTCTCCTTTTCATTTGGTTACCTTGATTGCTTCTCTTTAAATAGAAATAAATGTTTCCTAAATATGAAAACCCTTAATAAAAAATTGTGTTAACATATTCTAAAGTAGCAAGTTTGGTCAAATCATTGTGAAATGTTTTTTGAATGGAGCATCTTTTTAGAAAGAATTATTCCTAGACAATGCATCATATCTTTTTTTAGGTGTCTTCCTATATTGATCAATTATTATGATATCACCAAGTTTTACACTATCAACACTATGCCATGATGTCATTATACTTGGATTTCCACTTCAATCTCAAACCAATAAATCTTGTTCATAATTTTTCTTTAATGATTTCCTCAACAAATATAAAACTCACTATCAACACTATGCAATTAAATGTAAAGAGAATAATAATGACTTGAATAAAAATGTATCTTTGATAAAATATCACCATTGCAAATATATGGTTTTTCCTCATAAGAAAATTCATTAAGCTCAAAGGTGTTAAGGTCATAATGCTATCCATGGATGTCATCGCATGTTGTAAACTTATTCTCATTTAGAATAGTGATATCAAGCAAGGAAAATGCTCACAACAAATCCCTAGCTTACATTAATTTAGAAGTCATATCTTTTGTGTAAACTTTTTTTGTTTCTAAAATACCCCATCACTTAGTTTAAATTTTCTTAATGCTATAATCTCATTGTATCAGGGCTCAACTTCTATTTTTTTTTGCCTCTTCATACCTAAATTTTTGGATGAATTTTTTACATTGTTCAAGCTTCCTGGTAGTATTAGTTTTATTTGCATTTTTTTAATCCACTAGAATTATTTTAGATCTTTCTTGATTTTTTTCAATTGAAAGATTCTCTTGGTATATGTAGAGACTATTGGAGTAATTAGGACACTTTATCTATTATTTATTTAATTAATCCTTTAATTAATTTTTCACTTAAGCTAAACTTATGTGCCTTTTCCTTTTATTTAATTAGACTGATAATAGCTTAAGTTGTCTCATTCATTATGACTATGACACTTGCCACTATCTAATTTAATCTAGCATTAGGGTTTCATTCATCCTTTTATAAGGATTCATTCATTGTGATGTCTCCAATATTCTTTTGTACATTCAAAATAAATTTCTCAAGTTGTTATTGATCATATTATCAAGTTGCTTGATCTCTTTTGTATGATAGTTGTTTTGCTTGTAGATGATTCTTGGCTCACGTGGTTGTATCATCAACCTCTACATGGTATTAGAGCACAATATTTACTCCTACATGGTATTAGAGCATCAGATATGTCAAGTTCCCGTCCACACGCTTGAGGGATCCAACACTGAGTTATTTTTCTATGCACATTGGGCTCAAACGAAGGTTGCTATTGTGCTTGTGTAGCACCTCAAAACCTTAAGATCGGTTGTCATTTCATCAAAATATAAGCAATTTAAATTTAGGGTCAATTTGGCCAAGGGCATGAAAATTGAGGCAAAATACAGGGGTATCTAAAAACTTTGGGCACTTTGGAGAAAAACAGAGGTCACCGTTGTGCTTAGAAGGCCTGAGAGAGCCCTACAAATGCATGTCAATTCATCAAAATCGAAGATCGGGAAAAAAATTACAATTTTTTTTTGGGGCAAAAAATATGTACCATACCGTATAGATATGCATCACCATGAGAAATCCATACCCGCAAGTGCAAGTGTACTAGGTTTGCAATTTTTTTTCCACATTGAGCATACTTCCTTTCAAAAAATTTAATTGACTTTTTTTTCAAAAAAAATCTATTTTTTAAAGGAGGCGATATAACACTTTCCAAAATGTTTCTCAAGTGAAAGTAGCTACAATTTTTTCACATGTGTTAGACCCGCCGTTCACAGGTGCTAAAATAATTAGAATGTCAATGACATGCCATTTCAAGCAATGTAGTGCTAAAATGAGCACTCACCTAAATTTATCCATGCTTCAGTAAATTTAGCATTGACAAAATATATCGATAGGACAAAAGAATATTCCAGTGCATTTTTTCAGGCAAGGAGGACATTTTTTTATAGCGAAAAGAGAATATTTTATAAAATATTTGTTGATGTTAGCATGACATCATTCTAATGTTAATGTACAAACTACATGTGCATGCCTCCTTCTAGCCTCCAAACCCTAAAAACTTGCTTGTGGTTTTTTCACAATAACTTGAGCATACAAGATTGGAATTGTGCAAACGAGACATCATTTGAAAGCCGATTTTGACACTGATCCAAATATATAGGTAGTTTTGTTAGATTATGATCTGATTTTCCATATAAGGCCTCAAAATTCAACCTTCAGTTTTGTACAATTTTTAGAGCCATATTTTACATATATGAACTTCGTTTTTCAAAAACCAGATATCATAAAAATATCTCAATCCTCTATCTAAATCTCAAGATATTTTTTGTGGAATATTCATCAGGTAACCATAGATCCCAATCTTTTCCTTTTGGATTCCTTTCTTGGAAAATGTGCTAATTTGTTGATTTATTTTTGTGATTTAAGTAATTTTTTTTGGCATTAAGAGGATCTATTTTTGTACTTTTTGTCAAAATTTATTATGGATCTAAGTCATATTTCTCCTCTTACTCCATTCAACTACTATTATTGAAAAAAAACAAATCGATATTCACTTGAAGCACCAGGGGTTAATAGAGTAACCATGGGTACAAAAGTTGAGCCTACAACTACTATTGGGAAGAGAAAGTGGTTCAATAGGTGTGATGCGGATTTTGGGATATTATGTCTGTCTATATCTCTAAATATTCTCTTTCATGTTGAGTCTTGCACCACACCTAATTTGATCTGAACTATATTGGAGTCCCTGTTGGGAAGCAAGATGCATTGAGGGGTTTTGAGCTGGAGAATAAGCTCATTGGATTGAATCCTATAGATTTTGACAACATCTAGGACTTCTTCACCAACTCAAGTCTCTTAGAAAATAGTTGCGATAGTGTGGTATTCAGAATGAGGAATCTTAGTTGATTCTCTGCATCCCTCCCAAGCTTGGTCTTCAATTTTTGTTTCTACCTTTTGTGACACCAAGGATGCACTTGGAGCCCATTTAACCATTCCTTCACTTGATGAGTTTTCTTCTCAACTCACTTGAGAGAAAGCCAAGTTGGTTTAGATGGGTCAATTGAAGTCTTCCAAATCACAAGATTTTGTAGCTTCCTAGGGCACCACCAAACATAAGGCTTCACATGGAAAATTAAAGAAATAGAAACACAAGGATTCCAAGTCACATGAGAAGCTAAAATACATAAAATCACATGATTCTGTTAGGCCCAATATAGAAAGCTAATGTACTGAGAGGGGAGGGGTGAATTAGTACTCCAAAACTTTTCCTTTGTAATAACCTTATTGTTATGCATAAACAAAATAGTGCAGTAACATAAAATAAAACTATAATCAATAGATAAAAATCATACATGATTCACTCCATAACACATATATTTTGGTCACGCAGAAACTCTTGGTTAGAGAGAAAAATTGCGGTGGGGATGGCACCCACAACTTCACTACTACAATAATAAAGAATGCTCAGTTAGAGCTACATTTAGCTATTTCTGATAGCTTACCTTGTTAGGAGTATTAAGATCAGTTAGATCTACCTTACTAAAGGATTTTTACAACACTATATAAGTGTAGCACCTGGTTAAAGGATTTACAATTTATAGACTTGGTTAGAGTCTTTTACCCTGTTAAAGGTTTCTCTTACAACTTCAAAATATTACAATATAATCATTACAAATATCTGCAACTTTACATCTGAAATGCTAAAGCAGATTCTATGTGCTCTGAATAAGATTACCTAGCTTGTAGCATACGTCGGTAACCCATAATGAAACTCGGTAAACCCTTCTATTTACTCTGTTCTTCAACTGTTCATTGATAACCTTCTCGGTGACCTCTCTATGTCTCTATAACAGTCTTCATGTATACAAACTGCTATCTCATTACATCTCATACCATATATATCTAACCCTAGAATCATGTTGTATATATAGGTCTCTTACAGTGGTGATCTGATTCATTTCTTCGATCTTACAAAAAGATTCTTTGAATGAATAACTAAACAAAATATCTCATAGGTTAGATTGGCCTTGTAATCATACATAATCTCATAATGCAATTTCCAATGCAAAAACGGTTAGATGTGCCTCGATCTTGTAACACATTTTCATGTGCATTTCCAGGTTCAATGTATCTAGTAAAATGTTTCACTCGGTGAGTTAACTTTACCACTCGGTAGCTATGAACCTTTACTCGGTAAACAGCTCGATGAATACTGTGTTCTGTGACTGCTTTCTTCAGTAACCGACTAGACTGTTCATACCGACTTCTCTGTGTGTACCGACTGCATGATTTGGTAATACTAACCTACTAGAATATAGTATGACTTTGGATATGAAACTAATGGCAATTTGATAAGTAGTAACAATCTCCCCTTTTGACATTAGTTGAGATGTTTGACAAAAACTACTTACAAAGTCATAACTCAAAAAACAACTATATACTTGACAAAATGACTATACTTGACAATATGTACAATAGTCAATAGTATATGCAGATATACTCCCCTTATCATTAGCCTGTACATAAATTTGAATTTTGCATGTTCGGTTCTGTTCTGTACTTGTGTGCTCTGAATGCTTTGTATATTCTGCTCGGTATACTCCCCTTGTATACAATACTCAAAATTGTCTTATCAAAACTGTACTACTCTCCAAATATAGAATTACTCCCCCTTTGTTGGGCTTTCCTCTGTGTAGTAACATAATATTACTCCCCCTTTTTGACAAACATTAAAAACTTAATTTGCATCCAGAGGCGGTAACTGATCAAAAATAGTTTTATACTTGGTCCGGGCATCAGTTAGGGCAACTGAGAGTGAGTCCTTGAGACTTTCCATTAATGACTTCTGTGCTTGAATATCAGATAAGAGTGATATCAAGCCATCAAGAGTGCTTCCCTCTTGGGTAGTTGATAAGCTTGTAGCTCGGTTGAGCTGCTCTTGGACTGATGAGAGATGAGGAAGGAATAATGTTTGAAGGGTCATTATATCCATCCTAACTTTATGCTCTTCATTCCTCAGTTCTAACTGTTGAGCCATGAGCTGTTGTAGCTTTTTGTAAAAATTCTGAACTAAATTAGGCTCAGTGGTCAACTTGGATGAGAGATCGGTGATCTCTTTCTCAATTGCATCAGTTTTATTTTTGATGTCTTTAATAAATAATGAAAATGTACACAATTTCTGGAATAAATAAAGAATGTGGTTGAGTTGAGGGGACAACTCAACAATGAATTTGACAAGTTTTACCTTGCCAACAACAATTGATTTTTGGACTTCCTCTATCATTTTTGCTGTGAGCTCTTTATCCTTGAGCTTGCTTAGGTATTCGGATGCATCAACTCCAGATGTTTCAATCTGATTAAGGAGTTCATCCAACTTGATATGGATGGTTGCATCGGTTGACATTGTGGCTGATGGTAGCATTTCTGTGAGCAGTGTCCTAACCTTTTGATGTACCTTGTTCTTTTTCTGTATGGCCAGTTGTTTCTCTTGTTCGGCCTTTGCTTTGCATAGTTCACCAAATTCAGTGAGTGCTTGCCCTTTTAATTTGGAGATGTCGACATTGGGCAACATGATCGGTTTAGATAAGTCAAATTTAAAACCATGCTTTCTCACCTTCTTCTCTTTTCCTTTTGTCTGGGGCACTAAGACAAGTGCTTGTGAGGCTTGCTGTCCCTCAGTAGGTTGCTCGATAGATGCAACACTTTACACTGTTCCTATAGCAGTTGCAGTGTCTTTGGATGGCTCGATGCTAGGGGTCTCTACTGTAATGTTTGCTGTGCTTGTCTGTCCCTGAGATGATTGATCTTTTGTTGTGTCTATTGCAGCTTCAGACTTATTACTTGTATCTTCTGCAGCTTCAGATTTGTTACCTTCGGTAACCTGTTCGGTGTCCTTGGGGGCTTCGGTTGGTACTGTTGGCTTCACCGATGGATAAGGCTGAACTTGTTCTAAGACCGATTCACTAGACACAAGTTTTGCATAAGTGGTGCCTTCAATCATTTCTTGCTCCGGTGCGGCTTTATCCATTACATCTTCATCAATTTGTATTGTGTCAACCGGGTCTGGACCTTGCTCGGTGACATCTGGATCTTGCTCGGTGACATCAACAATTTCAATTTGAGATTGTTCACCGACATCATTTTGTTTGAAAATCTCCTGCCACTTGGCCTTAGTCTCATTCTCCACATCAATATATAGCCCATTCATCAATTTTAAGGCTCTCTATTTCACAAGAAATTTTGAATTGTATGTTGACAAATGCTCCTTGATTTTAGCTATGGACATGTCAGAAAATAAATGGACAAGACTTCTTTCTCTTATTTGTCTCTCTAAATCCATTGCATATTTCCATCTATTATCAATATGTGAGTAGAGTTCACTCGGAAGTGACTTTGCTAGTTCCAATGGTGCTAACCGAAACTTTAGAAGTGTACATATGACAGCTTCTTCAATCTGTCGTTTCTCATCATTGTTCCTAGACTAATACTTAACATATCTGAATCCTACAAATCCACTGTATTCCTTAAGATTGGCACAAAAGTTTTCAACACTGTGAATGTTTGTCTTTTTGCTCTTCACAATCTGGAATTTGTTAGCATCATCAGACTCTGTATCACTTGACTCTTTTGCCAAGATGAGTCTCCGAATAGATTTCTTGTAAGTCTTTGTTACCTTAGGAATGGCAACAATCTTTTGTTTCTTGCTTGGTGATGCTCTGGTGTTGGGTCTCTTTGTTGGTGGAGTCAGTAGGGCCTTTGTGATGTCTTGTTTCTTTCTTTTTAGAACTTTTCCCTTTGGCAACTCTATGCTTAATGTTATTGCAGCCTCCTGTGCTTCTGATTCTTCCTCGGTAATGGCAAGATTGCCTTTGATAGGTGTAGATGAGGATTCTTCTCTGAATTTCTTAGATAAAGCTTTTATCATCTTTGTAGCTTTCCTTGTAGCCTTAGGAATTATAATGCTAATTTTTACTTTCTCCTTTACCTCTTCATAGGTTCCATACCTTAGTTTAGTTGCATGCCTTGACAATAATAGGTAGGCATCAATTTGTTGCTGTGTGATGTCATAATCAATTTCATAACCCATTGGTTGCAATGACTGAATCCTCGGTTCAACAACATTTACATAGCAATAATCAGTGTCAACTTCAAAACAAATATTGTCCTTGTATTTTTCGACCAGTTGTGGTGGGATCCTGTACCTGTTGTGCATTTTCTCTTGGAATTTGCTAAAGTAATCATCCATGACATCATTAAAGTTATCTCCTAACTTCTTGATGTAATCATTGATCTGATGGGTGATAGGTCGGTGTAGCTCCCATACTACTTTACCGACTGAGGGAAAGAACTTTTCAAAATAGAAAAACATACAGACAAGTAGTGAACCGAACTTGAGTGTGTTTGTCGAGTTATTCTTCTTCGGCTTCCTTATTGTGTTCAGGTTCTCAAATAAGTTCTTTAGTAGTACTTCGCACAAGTCTACTTTCATTCCCTTCTTTACTATTTTGTAGGCTAGGTCCACTGCAGCACATGGTACACTATTTTCCCTTGCAGATTGGAAGAAACAGTAACCAATGACTCTGATTGCAAATTTCAGTTCAGCATCAGTGACATTATTCAATTTCAGTCCTCGGTAATTGGATTCTACTCTGGTTAGACTGGTTAGCTCCTTTTGTGATATCATTTTCTATGCATGAGCATGATCGTAGATGGGATATCCAGTGATTAGGTGAATGACTTCCTTTGTGATCTTGAATGGTTGCTCTTGTAGCCACATGAAATCATCATGTACTCTGCTCAATACAAACTTAACCCATTGGGGCTTGAACACATGAGGATAAACTAGGGCTTCAGTTAATCCCTTGATTCTGATATGTTCAAATTTACTATCCAGTTTGCCGTCAGTGCACAGTTCATCATATGTGTCACTAATCTCTACATGACCGAGTTCCTCAACACAACACTTGGTAAAGAATCTTACATCTTCTACCAATAAGACTCGATCTGGGATGAGTGAAAATGCAGTTTTATCATCTGGTTCTGAGGCAACTTTAGGAGTTAGGGAATACTTCAGAGATGGCTTCTCCACATTTTGGACAACTACAGGGTCTTGGATCTTGGGCGCCATGGTAGATCTCGAGTAAAATCTGACAGGTTATCCTTAGGGTTTACAAGTAGCTTACTCTTCACACTCGGTAGACACTAGCAATTTGACTAGATTAGAAACCAGCTAAACAATGTGAATAGATTGATGTAAATACCTTAAAATTCGCTCTGAATGAATTTTGGTCGCTTTGATTCACTCTGCTCTGCTTCTTGAAAACTTGGGTGAATGATAATGACCGCGAAAACACTTTTAAGTACTCAAAAAATACCTTATCGGGCTCTGTGCAAGTTAGGTCAAGATATTAAATGCACTCGGTTCACCTTTTACCGTTTATTTTCTATTTTCACCGAGTACCCAACTTTGCTTTGTTAACCGACTTGACAGGTTCCCTGTATACACCGACTTGACAGGTTTCCTGTATAGTATGTAAACCGACTAATTGCATCTTAACAATGCAGAAAAATAGGAACTGTTATGATTTAACTTTTAAAGAATGCAGTCCCTTCATACCTTTTCTTGGCTAGTTTGAAATAGGTGCACCTAACTCAGTAAGTAAGGTGTTTTCTTCATCAGACATAATTTCTTTCTTTTTCCAAATCATCTTGAATTTTTCTTTTATCTCCTCAGTGTCTCTTCTCAGTTGATCTCTGCAATCTCTAGCTAAATGTCCAGCTTTGTGACAATGAAAACATGCCATACCGGGATTTCTCCATGATCTCCGGTTGTTCATTCCAAACCTTATAAAACAGTTGGCACTTATATGTCCATATCTTCCACAACATTCGCACCATATCCTTGTATTGTAATCCCATGGTACTGCTGCATATTGTCAGTAAGAATCTGTGTGAGTTTGGTAACCTCTAGTGTTTGCTCGGTGTGGATACTTCATGTAGTTCTTTTGCTTAAACCAACACTTCTCGGTACTATGTCCATATCTATTGCAGTTTTTACAAAACCCTTTGAATTTTTCCTTCTGATGGTTGTTAACAGACTTTGTCCTACATTGATTAGGTATGTGACCATATTTTTTGCAATTATAACAATATCCATTGGACTTAGAGATATTCGGTTGCTTACCTTTTTTGATCTGGCATATGTTGGCAATATGACCTTGATTTCCACAGTAGTAGAAAATAGGCTTCTTCCTTTTGATGTTACTTCTTTTTCCAGCTTGTTTTGATGATTCTCCTCTCTCGGTAGTATTAATTCCTTTCTCGGTAGAGTCTTTTCCTTTGTAATCGAGTCCTCCATCTTTGTAGAGTCTTCTTGTATTCAGTTTCTCATCCAACATCTTTGATGCTTCATAACTTTTCTCCAATGATTCTTTGGATTTATTTTCCGTTTCAAGTTCACTAGTCAACCTTGATATTTCAAGTTTCAATGATTGATTTTCATCATTCTTCAGAATTGCTTCATGATGAGCATAACCTAGTTGATCTGTCATATTTTGTTGAATACCAGTTAACCTTATGATTTCATCATCCTTATCAGATACTAGAGCTTCAAGTTAATGTTTCTCTCTTTGTAGATCTCTTGCTTTATCCTCAGCTCTCCTTAATGCATCTAGATTTTTAGTCATTTGTGTACTAAAATGTTCATGTTCTCTTTTCATTGCTTTTAGTTGATCAACCAATGCTTTGTTCTTTTCTTTCAACATTCCAATCATTTCTTCAGTTTCTTCAGATATACTGTTCTCAGATGATGTCTCGATTTGTTCCACTAGCTCTTGAGAATCCTGCAAGTCATCAGATAATCTTCTCCTTACTTTTAGAGATTTTTGCATTTGCCTCTGCATGTCTGCAATCACTTGATTTGCATTATCCATCTCTTCTTGAAGATGCACAATCCTCCGAGATTGTTTGTAGCCTTCCATTGCTAAGATCTTTCTCTTTAGGTGGTTAAACCCTTTTCCAAGATTCAAGCTCTGATACCAATTGTTAGGCCCAATATAGAAAGCTAATGTACTGAGAGGGGAGGGGTGAATCAGTACTCCAAAACTTTTCCTTTGTAATAACCTTATTGTTATGCATAAACATAATAGTGCAGTAACATAAAATAAAACTATAATCAACAGATAACAATCATACATGATTCACTCCATAACACATATATTTTGGTCACACAGAAACTCTTGGTTAGAGAGAAAAACTGCGGTGGGGATGGCACCCACAACTTCACTACTGCAATAATAAAGAATTCTTGGTTAGAGCTACATTTAGCTATTTCTGATAGCTTACCTTGTTAGGAGTATTAAGATCAGTTAGATCTACCTTACTAAAGGATTTTTACAACACTATATAAGTGTAGCACCTGGTTAAAGGATTTACAATTTATAGACTTGGTTAGAGTCTTTTACCCTGTTAAAGGTTTCTCTTACAACTTCAAAATATTACAATATAATCATTACAAATATCTACAACTTTACATCTGAAATGCTAAAGTAGATTCTATGTATTCTGAATAAGATTACCTAGCTTGCAGAATACCTCGGTAACCCGTAATGAAACTTGGTAAACCCTTCTGTTTACTCTGTTCTTCGACTGTTCATTGATAACCTTCTCGGTGACCTCTCTATGTCTCTGTAATAGTCTTCCTTCATGTATACACACTGCTATCTCATTTCATCTCATACCATATATATCTAACCCTAGAATCATGTTGTATATATAGGTCTCTTACAGCAGTGATCTGATTCATTGCTTCGATCTTACAAAAAGATTCTTCGAATGAATAACTAAACAAAATATCTCATAGGTTAGATTGGCCTTGTAATCATACATAATCTTATAGTGCAATTTCCAATGCAAAAACGGTTAGATGTGCCTCGATCTTGTAACACGTTTTCATGTGCATGTCCAGGTTCAATGTATCTAGTAAAACGTTTCACTCGGTGAATATCAACTTAGTGAGTTAACTTTACCACTTGGTAGCTATGAACCTTTACTCGGTAAATAGCTCGGTGAATATTGTGTTCTATGACTGCTTTCTTCAATAACCGACTAGACTGTTCATACCAACTTCTCTATGTGTACCGACTGCATGATTCGGTAATACTAACCTACTAGAATATAGTATGACTTTGGATATGAAACTAATGGCAATTTGATAAGTAGTAACAGATTCTTCGAATTATTCTTCCTCTTCCAAGAGGTAATTATAGAAGAAGTATAAGCCATAATGTACATATTCAACTAAAATAATATTGATGAGCTAACACATATCCTCTAAAAGCACAATATTCAACCACCTTCATTTAGTACATCTTTTACCACTTCAAGAATTGGACATTTTGGGTCATCTTCTATGGTACATGGGGAAGATAAGACGAAGGGCCATGCTCTATTTCCATCCACACATCAATCCTCTAGGTGGCTTCTTGGTTTAGGAGCCTCACATAATATGGCATCATCAGAGGATACGTTCTCTTCTTTTCAACATCATTTTTTCCACATATTTTGATGGGTAATAAAACTTACATGAATGTTAATGGAATTGGTTCCATTGAGGTTCATGGTGGCACAATCAATAATGTTCTCTGTGTCCCTTTATTATCTTCCAACCTTCTTTCTATTTACCATATTACTCACAATGGGATAGGCAAGACAATTGAGTTCACCCCCAATTCAATGCTCATCAGAGATCTTCATAGTAGAAAGATTGTTTCAATTGGTAGTGTTGATCATGCATCATGGTTGTATGAGTTATCACATTTTTCTCTCATTGAGAATGAAGTTCCATTGATTGCTTCTACTCTCATGCATTAAAAGTCGATAAAAAATATAAGGATAGGTTTTGTCACTTTAACCTATGTGCGCATTAATTATCCATAGTGGTTCTTGTTATTTATGTTTATTTTCCTCCTCGACCTCCTACTTCTTCAAAAATCAATTCAATTCAATAGGTTGATTGTTCCCTTCTAGTTTCAACAAAGTGGGATGCATACTTGCTAGATATTATAGGGTTGTTTGATACATCACACACTCCAGACATTGGGGACATGATTGAGGATATTATATTCCTCATTGATGGTAGCTTTAGAATTTCTATCATCCCAACTTCAGGGCCTTCAGAGGTTGTTCATCAAGTATGTTCACAGTTGCTTCTATTTTCTTAAGTTGATTTGACATAATTTGATTCAAACAGTTGGAAATTTATACAGTCTTCCATGGCACACATCATGAGACTATTCCTTCCATCTCCTTTCATGGAGTTTCTTCTGCCTTGGCCATTTGATTTGTTTCCTCTTAGGAGGAGGAACCTGGTTTTCCGCTCTTGGTCTTCATCATTATTTGTCCTTGAGCCTTTATCTTTGGCATTGGAGATTTTTAATTTTGGGGACATCATCTCTTCTTTTCTCTCCTATGGGGGAGACACAAATTTTACTTTTGTGACCAATTCAATTGTTTGGGGGGCATATTGAGTCCATTCTTGTCACATGTACTCTCTTTTGGAGAGGGGTTTTCTCCCATTGGGTTTTTCTCCTTTTCTTTGGTTGTGAGAGTTGTATTGCCTTGCATTGGTTTGTACATGAATACCTAACTAGGCCTTTTTTGTCATGTCTCATTCATGCATACATTCATCTTTAGCTCTTTAGCTTATCCCTAAGTTAAGCTTAAGGGGGGTTTTGGAGTAATAAGGAAACTTAATCTAATTATTTATTTAATTAGGTCCTTTAATCACTTTTTCACTTAAGCTGAACTTTAGGTGTTTTTTCCTTTTATTTAATTAGGCCAATAATAGCTTAAGTTGTCTCATTAATTATGATTGTGACACTTGGCACTACCTAATTTAATCTAATATTAGAATTTTGCATCTAGGGTTTCATTCATTGTTTTATAAGGATTCATTCATTCATTGTAATGATATCTCCAATATTATTTTATGGAATAAATACAAAATTCTCAAGTTGTTATTGAGCATATTATATTTTCCTAATCTCTTTTATGTGACGTGTGTTTTTCTTGCAGATGATTTTTGGCTTCTGTGGTTGTATCATCAACTTCTACATGGTATTAGAGCACAATATTTTCTCTTGCAAAATCAATTGCAAATGTTTTGTCAAATATATAACATTTCAATGCTATATTAAAATGTTTTATTGAAACATGTAAGCAAGCAAGTGAAAGTAACAACAAAATAAAAGAAAAAGAAATAGTTGTGATTCCATTCCCAATTATTTTTAATTACTATCTAAATAAACCTTCTAATAATACATAAGGTTTTAAAATAAACATTTCCAAGGTTATGATGCATTTTATGATTAAAGGTTTTATTTCCTTTTAGTAGTAAAGACTGTGGAAAATAATATCAAGTTTGGGCCCTAATATCACCACTTTCCATAGATACAAGATTATTTGGAATATTGTTAGAACAATTTTGAAGTAAAAAAAAAGAGATTGGACGAGAATGATTCTAGATCAATTTTAATCATATAGTTTGGGATGGGTAACCTATGGTGTTATAGATAATAAAAGAGATACCTACTTTTGAACAATCAATTTAAATGAATCCAATATCACCAACCAATTGGACTAGTAAAGAAACTATAGGCATTTAGGAGAAAACCATGATTAGATTGAAAAGATAAATTTTGGTTTACAAAAATAGTTGTTGAGTATACTACTAGTAGGAACTCCAACAAGGGTGAGTAACCATAGTATTCAAGATGGATAGAAAGCTCATTAGTTCCACAATTCTCTCTAGTCTACTTAACTCAAGGAAAGAGTCAGTAAGCAAGTGTTGTAGATGATACATATCCAAAAAAAGTAAAAACCCTTAAAAATCGTGATGGTGATACTGCTCAAAATAAGCTTAACATGAAGAAGCCTCAAGACCTAATATCTTAGGCGCATGTGAACAATTCCTCTCTAGGTGTTAATCCTAATTTTGTAATTGAAAATAACTTTCAATAGTTCATTGACTTATATTTGGATTCTATTAAGAAATATTTAATTGTTCGCCACATATGAAATTATTTATCTCTCATGACAAGAACCCCGTTCTTTGTTGTTATATGGAGCCTAATTATATTAGGAGGTTAAATTTTCCCTATTTCTATCGACGCGGATTCTCCCCATATTTTTTGACGGGGGTTTGGGCGCAGCGCCCCCAAGGTGGGATCAAGGGGCATCGCTGACATGTTGTAACCCTAATTTTGTAACTGACACAAGTCTTTAATAAAAGGCTAAGGGTTAGGGGTTTTCTGTAGAGAATTTTATAGCATTTTGTAGTGGTATTGAGTTGCAAGGGATTACTGGTTGTAATTGTTTTTGATTTACTGGATAATAATATTGGACTCTCTGTTTGGTGGATGTAGCCCAAGATTGGGTGAACCACATTAAATATTATCTCTTCGCTATTATTATTTCTGTGTTTTTCATTCATGTGTTAATATTTATCTAGATATAATTGATATTTTTTGCATCCAATTCCTAACAATCTTTTGCTTGTATATTTCTCTAGGTCATTGCACATCTCCTATGGAATCATCTTCTCTTGAATTAGGAGTTGGTGTTTCCACCCATTCCACCTTTTCCTACTCTACCTCTCTCCCTCATAAATAACCTCTTCAACCTCAAGATAAGATGATACCATGAAAGATCCCACTATTATTAACCAAGTTCTTTGTCTTATTGATAAAACTGCCACTCTTGATTCACATATTGTTCTCCCTAGCTCACCCTCTCCTTGGATCAAACAAATAATGAATAAGAAAATAAAACTTACAAAGGTGATAATGTCTAGTTTTAGTATATTAACATTAATTTCTCTAAATGACTCAAACTCATAAGAAAGATAAACTACTTCAACTCTATTGATTCACACTTTTAGAGACACAATATGGGGAGATTGGCAATCCCATTGCTGATTAAAAAAAGACATGATAGTGGTTGATTACCATTGAAATACTAATGAACCCATAATGTAGTGCATAATTTAAAGGATCAAATAAGAAACATGCCTTCCACAAGAGAATATTCAAACATGAGCTTGCATGGACATGAGAAATGATATTGATAAATGCAAATGCAAATGAAATACAAGATAATGTACAATAAGCCTTGCTTATATATGCAAGGTGGTGAGGTAGGATGACAACTACCCTTGATACAAACATTAAATGCATGATGTAATATAATAAATGCCTATGATGTAGAAGTAAATAATGAGACATAGACTCATTATAAGATAACTTCTATAATGCTACCTAGGATAACTAACATGATTCTATTAACAATATTAAATAACAAGTTACATAAAATAATTTTATGACATATAACTGATGACAACTAATTAACTAGCATGCTTAAGTAAGATTAACAAGTGAATTATGCCCCATTCACTAGGAATCAACATACAAGACCTTATTAGGACAATATATTCACTCTAACACCCCCCCTTAAGTGCAACTTAGGGAGAAAAAATATTATGAAAATGATGTAAGAATAATATCAAAATACAATATTGGTCCCAACAAGTAGGCCATGTTAGGTACCATCCACAACTAAGCATGCATGGGTGAACACATAAACTGATAAAACTGTCTTGTATAGAAATTGAAAGCTACAAAATAATATATAAATGGAAAAGAGACAAATAAATGCACTTGAGATAAAATGTAGAGCTGAAAATGGGTGGACATTGTGGTTAGGTGCCCTAGTCTTGACTAATGATCAACTAAGCATGTAAATCAAATCTTGAGCCTTGAGAATCTACACTATCTTCCTGCTAAATTTTAGCATGAACATGGAGGTCTATGGCGCTAAGCACCTTAGCCGTGGAGAATAGAGGTGACTGTTGTCAATATCCAAGTTGTTTCTAATTAATTTTTTTGAGAGTTTCTATCGTTAGATCGTGAGAACTCCTATGTCTTTAGATTGACAGATACCAACATATCAACCTACAAAATAGAGAGAAAGTATGGTTGCAGCTATAGGGGCTTGTATAAGTCAAGACCTTGTTTTGGTGATTTCTACCTCCATGGATAGCCAAGTTGAATCTAAAAATAATAGTCTGGGATTTGAACCTTAAGAGTGTCTAAGATTGTGATGAGCATGAATGCATAAACATACAATAGAGTCCTACTCAAGTATCTTAAGAGTAAACCCTAAATGAAACAATCAAAGGGCGATGCTTGAATTAACTTAAGGATGCATGAATCACAAAACTCAATGATAAAACTCAAATCTAAAGCTAAATTACAAAAATGTAAGAATGACATGGAATCATACCTAACCCCTTAGGGAAATGTAAAAGTCAATCTTCAGTTGGTGACTCCCTATCATCCTCCAACATTCCTTGAAGCTTTATCATGATGAATAAAAGTTGATGAAGACTTGATGTTGTTGATTATTCCTTAAATTTGTAAACCTGTAAACTCACTTTAGGTAGTAATTTGGCATCATAAGGATAACACAATGAATTGATATCACAAATGAGGAAAGTAACTTGCTTATATATGAGTTAAAGGTTTTAATTAATAAAAAGGCCAACTTATAACAATAATATCTCAACTTCAAGACCAAATCAGGAAATGTTAAGGCCAACATATTACTGTTTCAGGGGTAAATCAACCATAGTTAATTAGAATTAGAAGAGTAAATCTTGAATAATCTAATCTAATTAAACTAACTCCTAAATAAAAATGAAATGAGATTAAATCAATTGAATATAAAAGAACCAAATCAAAAAATCCCACCATTGATCCAAAATGCAGCTTCCATTGCTCTTCTCCAATATTGTGTGTGTGGCTCTCAGATATCATATTGGGATTCCTACATAGATTAGACACAATAATTTCAAAGATCATGATTTATTAAAATGAAGAAATGATCTTGCTTTTATAGATTTTTGGAACAAATTGGGTGAGAAATAGAACTGAAGTGCTGATTGATAGTTGAATTGATTTGATTGATTTGTTAAGTGGATTGATTGGAAATATAACTCAATTGATTGAATAGTCAACTAAATAGATTAGCCAGTCAACTGAATTGATTGAGAGATGACTGAATAGATTCATTTGTTAGAAAAAGGTGATTGGGAGTTAAAAGTGGAGATTGAAGAGTTAACTGGTTAGTTAATTGATTTGATTGACCAATCCCGATTTTCACCACATGCCGTAGGATTTTGAAATTGAAATTTATTTTCATTTTAATTTGAATTCAAATTTTGATTTTTAAATGATGAAATTGAAATGCACATTTATTTAAAATTTGATGACATTCAAATTTGGGAATTTGAAATTAGATGAAATTAGTTAAAATTCGAATTTGGGGAATTGGTAGAATAAATAAATAAATAAAATTATATCAAATTATTTAATCATTAGAAATATAATTAATTAAATAATTAAAATTACTTAATTAAGAAATAAATCATAATTAAGTAAATAATTAATATTTAATTAATATCTAAGAAAGGTTAAATGATTAATTGATGAAGGAGATAGAAATTGAATAATTAGTAATGTGAAAGGTGATGATTGAATTAACTTAGAATAAATAATATTAATTAGATTAATTAAATAATTAAAGAATTACTTGATTAATAAGATGAATAATTAGTGTGTGATTAATGAGACATTTTTAGGTGTCTACAATTACTATCCCAAAATTTTAGCCAAAAAGGTCAGACATTTCAAAATAGTTTGAAGTGTTCCAACAAAAGAGGCCCAAATTCTAAGGGAAGCAAGATAACTAATATTGGATTTGTAAATTATATTAGGATTACCAACATTTAAGTGGAGTAAAAAGTGCTTTGAAATTTAAAATGTGATGGGGCCATGTACATTTAAAATGATTTAGGAGAAAGAGTACACTTAAAGTAAGGGCTCAAATAAGAGTGAGTTGAAGTTTTAAAATAAGATAGGAATCATATTCTTGAGTTGAGAATTAATTTAAGGCTAGAAATTGTCCTATGATGATTAGATGAATGGGAAAACTAAAATGAGTGCTAGGAGTCTAGTGTAAAATTGGATTCAATAATTAAAGGAGTACAATTTATGACACTCTATTTATCCCCTACTTTAGTGGTTATATGACACTATGTGCATATGCAAGCTAAAGTATTAGAAAATAAGCATTCAAGCAAAAATAATATTTTGGAGGGTGTTAGACAAAGTCCCTATTGTAGCAATACCTACAATACAATGTTGGGAACCACATTATGAAAAAAAATTTTGTTAGTGAAAATCAAAATCACCTAGAATGCTTACTAAGGGTGATGAAATTAGAGGGTAGATATATGCCCCTATTTTTGATTGCTCATCAAGATGTAGAAATAGGGTATCATGTGTACCATGTCAAACTATGAAAATAGGTGAAGACAAATAATTTCAATGGTGTCCCTCATGAAATCAAAAACACTGAAAGGGAATTTGTTAATAAAGAGAGTTGAATCATAATTCCAAGGTAAAAAATGACATGCAAATCAGAGCTCTCAAGCTTGAGCTATGATTGAATGATTGAACTATGTGAAATTAGGGTTTTAGAGCGAATATACCTTTCAATAGTGAAAAGTCCACTATTCATTTGTCTTACTTAGTTTTTTGTCCCTAGTGTAAAGGAGTCCACAATACTATGAGGGTCAAGATGTTGCGTATGCAAGAACTTCAACCAACTAGGATGGAGGCCTTGAGGTGTCTTATCGCAAAGGGTAGCCAAACACATGAGGTAGGACATCCTAAATTTGGTTTGTGTTCAATTTTTTTATTTTAAGTTCAATTTTATGAAATATTACTTAGGTGAACTTGTGGGTCCCCCATTTTGAGTGCCATAGTCCCATTTGGGTGTCATGGTCCCAAATAGGTCCCATGGTCCCATTTGGGAACCATGGTCCTAGATGAGAACCACGAACTAAAAAGGGGATGTTGCATAAAAATTGACGAAGAAAAGTTAATTTTGATGCAAAAGCGTTGATGAAATCTTGTTTCTATGTTTACTAGCCCCTACAACGACACAAGAACATACAGGTGGCCATATTTATACATATCATCTTCAAGATGTAGGTCTATGGTGGGTGTGCCATATGCCTAAAATGAGATACAATGATGTGATGTTTAATGGTGTTGATAGAGTGATTACTTATTGATACTGTAGTAAGTAAATCTAACCTTGTAAAAAGGAAACTATGCTCCTTTAAGAGCTAGTTTCACAACATACATTCAAATATCTCCAACTAGTAGAATTGGTGAAGATATCTAATTGTATATAAAGAAGATAAATATTTTGATTACAGAAATGGAAAAGAGAAAACAAAAAGAAGTTTTCGTTCCAAATCTAAGTGTGTCAACCAAGGAAGCCAGTGTGGTGCACCAAAATTTGCATAATGCATTGTAGTCTCGTATATACAAAAAAAAAGACTCAGAAAGTGCAAAAACCCAACTCTGTACTTTGACTAACTTGTAAAACCCAAAAGTTAGAGACATAAAAACAAATACTATATAAAAAAAATGTAAATAAATAAAATAAAGATTTAAATAAAAGAGATGAGTACTAAATAAATACAATAAACCTCCATGTGTTTGATTACTTCCAATAAACCTACACAGAAGCATAAGAGGAAAAATGTTTGGGGCCGTTTGGGGACCTACCTTAGTCAAATCCTTATTTTAGTGTTTTCACCTACACACCATCTAGATAGATAGATATATCAAAAGATTAATAGATAAAATAATCAAATAGATAAGGGATGTGATAAATCCTTAAGATGCTCAAAGATGAGATAATCAGATAGATGTTACCAGCAAGGATTGAGAAAGCCAAGAGAGATGCAAAGAGTATTGTAGCAAGCTAGAGATTGTTGTAGAGAGAGAGAGAGAGAGAGAGAGAGAGAGAGAGAGAGAGAGAGAGAGAGAGAGAGAGAGATATGCTAAAGATAAGAGAACACAAGAGATTGATAAAAGAACCGAGAGAGATTGCATATAATGAAATAATATATTTAAAAGGGGAGAATAGGAGGGAAAGTATAAGGAAGTTAAGTAGCGGAACAACTTCCCACACTAACCTTGAGAGGAGGATAATGCAAATTTTTTTATAGATTGTTACAACAGTTATAGAAACAACAGAAATAATCAAAATATCATGCATACCACAACACAACAACATAGTGATTTATGTGGGGAAAACTCTTTTAAGAGAAAAACCCCACACTCCAAAAGAAGCTCAATATATTATTCAACAATCAATAACAGATTACAATATACTTGCAGAGCAAGCTCTTCACAGGAGTACCACTAATAAGAGACTCAGAGGTAATTCAATTTCCATAAGAATCTTACACAGAACCTCTATCTCACGCACCTTATATATAGGAGATACAATACAAGAAACTATCAAATGGTATTACAAAACCATGGGCTAAAACCACCCAATAAAGTAGAGCTAACATTATCTCCCTTCTAGATGCCCTATGACATGTTAAAACATACATCAACACATGTCCCTCCCTTTTCGAACTCATTTATGTGTCCAATACATTTTATATTTCCTATTTCAGGAGTGCAAACTTTCGAAGGCCATAACTTGAGAATAGTGTGTCCTATTGATGAACCGTTTGAAGTGCCAGAAAGATCACAGAGTTCTCTATTGCTTCGTAAGCTGCTATACTGCTTACACACACTTTTTAGGGAATTTAGGGGCCTCTAAAGTCCTGAAAATTAAATTTAAACCTTTCATTGCACCCCTTAAAAATAGAAACTTTAATATCTTCAAAACTAGCTGTGATCATGCGATGTAACTTTACCGGAATGCTTATCTAGCCAACCAAAAGCTTCAGGGAGAATTTCGCACCATTTCGTGCCAAAATGAAAACTTACTATAAATAGTAACCTCATGTAAATTCAAGGTTGAGACACCATTTTCCCAACATTCTCCCACTTGTCGAATACCTTGCAAGAGCAAAGGGAATGTCAACACAATAAATCAATTGCTAGGGGCCATCAGGCCCATAGACTTCGAACACCATTTGAACTTCTTTGTGCTCATAGCCTTAGTAAAAGCATCTGCAACATTCATCAAATTTTCTACCTTAACTAGCTTCACCTTGCTATCTTTGACCATATCTCTAAGAAAATGATACTGAACATCAATATGTTTGGTTTGGGCATGAAATGTCAAGTTCTTAGCTAGGCAGATGGTACCATGATTGTCATAATAAACTGTCACTGTACATTTTTTTATTCCAATATCTAAACACAGTCTCTTAAGATAAATGGCTTCTTTACAAGCATGAGTAGCTACCATAAACTCTTCTTTAGTAGTGGACAAATAAACAATAGAATGTCACTTACTCATCCAACTAATTGCATCACCAAATAAAGTAAATACATAAGCACTGGTGGATCTTCTACTATGAATATCACCTGCCTAGTCTGAATCCAGATAACCATGAATATCAAGGGAATTCATTTATCTAACCAAATTACCATGATAACACAAATAATAATCTGAGGTACCCTTCAAATATCTGAAGACTCTTTTGATTGCATCCTAATGAACTCTACCAGGATTAGACATATATCTGGAAAGAACTCCCACTGTTTGGGTAATTTCTTGTCTGGTACAAACCATAGTATACATCAAACTTCCAACTACACTCTGGTAAGGCACTCTTCTCATGTCATCCATCTTCGATGGGGATGTAGGACAATGTGAAGTAGATAATTTCGTTCCAACTGCAAAAGGAACACATAATGTTCTACAATCCTGCATGTTGAACTTCCACAAAACTTAATTCACACACTTACTCTAGGTTAGCCTTGCTTTCTATTCACTCCCTCTCTTCTAATTTTCATCCCAAGAATGTACTTTACAACACTAATATCTTTCATTTCAAATTTAGCAGTGAGATGAGACTTTGGTTCTGAAATCATACCTTTCCCTTTAACAATGAATAACATATCATCAACATGCAATACGATGTATAAAAAATGATCAAAATTATATTTATAATAAACACGGTGATCTGATATAGAATGCTCAAATCCCAAATTCAACACACATGTATCAAATTTATGGTACCACATCCTAGGACTCTGTTTGAAGCCATACAAATATTTCTTTAATTTACAGACCAAATTACTTTTACCTTTCACCACATAGTGCTCCGACTGTGTCATATACATATCCTCCTCCAAATTACCATGAAGGAAAGCAGTTCTCACATCCATTTTCTCAACCTCTAAATCATAAGAAGCAAAAATAGAAAGAAAAAATCTAATGGATGTCATTTTTGCAACATGAGAAAATATCTCACCATAATCAACACCCTCAACCTAAGAGTAGCATTTTGCAACCAACCTTGCTTTATACTTCTCAATGCTTCCATCTGAACTAATATTTTTCTTGAACACCCATTTACAACCAACAAGCTTTTGTCCTTCAGGCAATGATACAATATCCCATGTATTATTCTTTTTCAAAGATGCCATTTCTTCTTCCATAGAAATCTTCTAGGATTCTGCATCATTCATATCTAATGCCTCTTCTACAGATCTAGGCTCATCCATATTAGTATTCAAAGAAAAAATACATCTCCAATCATTAGTTGAATACCTTTCAGGTGGTTATCTATGAAGTGTAGACCTTTGAACAAGCTGAGTTGGAGGTTCTCCCTCCTCTTTTGAAGATTTAGAGCTAGATGATCTCTCCTTAACTTCTTGCCTATCAAGTGGTCTCAATTCAACTCTTTCAGGTGTAGAAGGAAATTGAATCATTTCTCTTGTTTATTCTATTCTAGCTGCAATGTAACAGAAGGAGACTTTATTTCTCTAAAAATAACACTTCTATTATGAATTACCTTTTGTGCAACGGGGTCCCAAATATTGTATCATTTCAAACCATAAGTGTAACTGATGAAGATACATTGCACAACTTTGTTCTCCAACTTTGTTTAGTTCTCCTTTGGCACACGTGCATATGCCTCACAACCAAAAACTCTAAGATGTCTCAATGAAGGCTTGTGACCTGATCATGCTTCCATAGGCATTTTATCAACAAGAGATGATTTAGGAGACCTGTTAATCAGGTAGCAAGCAGTGGCAATAGCTTCAACTCAAAAATTTTGTTCTAGACTGACACCACTCAACATACTCCTAGCCTTCTCCATCAGTGTCCCGTTCATTCTTTCTGCAACTCCATTCTGCTATGGAGAATATGAAATTGTCTCATGTCTGTTAATACCATAATCTTTACATAATCTATCAAAATCATTAGAGAAAAATTCACTACCATTATCAGTCCTCAAACATTTAATTTTCTTTCTAGTTTGCAACTCAACCATTGCTTTAAATTCTTTAAAATGACTGCAAACTTCAGATTTACTCTTTAGAAAGTATACCCATGTCCTTCTACAAAAATCATCAATAAATAAAACATAATATGTGGATTTTCCAATCGAAGGAACATCTACAGGATCAAACACATCATAATGAATAAGATCCAAAACACCACAAGATTTATGAGAACTTGAATAAAATTGAACGTGGTTTTGTTTTCCATAAATGCAATTCTCACAAAAATTAAAGTCAAGATTACAATCATTCAAACATTCAACAATATTTTTATTTTTTAAGGTCCTCAAACCCTTTTCTCCAATGTGGCCAAGTCTCTAGTGCCATAACATAGTCTTCTCTATAGGTAACTTTTCTTCAAAAGAAAGAGCACCCTTAGGTACCTAGAATCCATGTCCATCCACTGAAGGTGAAACCCTCAAATCTTCCAATAGAGTATCCACGGATTTAGTTTTTACAAAAGTGCTATTACACTTAATAGTGTATGCCTCTGGCTTATACAAAGTGCTGAATCTGACATCTCTTGCAATCACCATAGCACCCTTAATCATCTTACATCCTTCACTAGAAAAGACTATCTGCACACCCAATTTCATTTTTCTCACAGATAATAAATTTGATTTTAAACTAGGGATATGCAACACACCACGAATCCTTTTTATTCTACCATCAAGAAACTTGATTCTAACTTTACCTCGACCATCAATGTCTAAATGTGAATCATCACCCAAGTACATCTTGCCTCCATTAAATTCTTCATATTCAAAAAATCAATCTTTATTGGAAGTCATATGATAAGATGCACATGAGTCAATTAACCATGTGTCATTACCTACATGAGTAGCCAAAGTTGCAATGAATGCATCACCATCTTCCTTCTTGGAATTAGAATTAAAATCAAACTTCTTCTTTTTCTTCTTCATTTCTTCTTTGTAGTCCTTATAGATGTGACTTAGTTTACCACAATTCTAGCACGTCTTTGGATTTTCCAGGAGATTTGGATCTCCCTTTGGATTTGGAATTATTGCGCTTCTCATTCTTCTTGCCTTTTTCCTTAGGTCTTCCACAAATAGTTAGGGCTTCCTTTGAACTAATGGATACCTTCCTTCACATCTCTTCACCAAGTAGGGTACCCACCACATCGTTAGACTTCAAAACAAAAGAAGTGATACCGATAGCCATAACAAGAGAATCCCACGAATTAGGCAAAGAACAAAGCAAGATCTGTCATTTCTCCTCTTCATCCATTTTAACACCAACATATACTAATTGAGCCACCAACATATTAAATGCTTCCAGGTGATTTGCAATTCATCCACCGTCTTCCATCTTCAAGTAATATAATTTCTTCCTCAAGAAAATTTGATTCAATAAGGATTTTGATTGATACTCGCCAAGCTTAGTCCACAACTTCTTTGCAGTGTTCTCTTTGTGGACATTGATTAGAACAAAGTCTTCTAGGCACAATCTAATTAGACCATTAGATTTTTGGTCCATAAAATCATACTGAGTAGCCATAGTAGAATTTGCAGGTTTTGAGACATTCGCATCAACATCATCCCATAGATCTCTATCTATTAGCAGATCTTCCATCTTCAACTTCCACATCTCAAAATTACTACCATTAAATTTATCCACCTCTATTCTCCCTGACGAACTTGCCATATGAAAATTTTTGCAACAAGATCACAAAGTGTCTTCTACACAGGCTCCCACACAAATCTGGATTAGTTCAAAAAACCCAACAACCCACAACTGAAACCAAAGGTGATCAAGCTCTGAAACTACTTGTAAGGAAGTTAAGTAGCTAAACAACTTCCTACAATAACCTTGAGAGGAGGATAATGCAAATTTTTTGTAGAGATCATTACAACAGTTATAGAAACAACAAAAATAATCAAAATATGATGCATACCACAACACAACAACACAGTGATTTACATGGGGAAAATCCTTTCAGGAGATAAACCCCACACTCCAAAAGTAGCTCAATATATTATTTAACAATCAATAACAAATTACAATATACCTGCAAAACAAGCTCTTGATAGGAGTACCACTAATCAAAGACTCAGAGGTAATTCAATTGCCATAAGACTCTTACACACAACCTCTATCTCATGCACCTCATATATAGGAGATACAATACAAGAAACCTTCAAATGGTATTGCAAAACCATGGGATAAAACCACCCAATAAAGTAGAACCGACATTATCTCCCTTCTAGATGCCCTATGATGTGTTAAAACATACATCGACACATCTCCCTCCCTTTTATAGCTCATTTATGTGTCTGATACATTTTATATTTCCCATTTCAGGAGTACAAACTTACGGAGGCCATAACTTAAGAACTGTGTGACCTATTGATGAACCGTTTGAAGCATCACAAAGCTCACGAAGTGCTCTATTACCTCGTAAGATGCTACACCACTTATGTCCACTTTTCAAGGCATTTTGGGGCCTATAAAGTCATCAAAATTAAATTTAATCATTTCATTGCACCCCTCCAAACCATAAACTTTAATATTTTCAAAACTAGTTGTGATCTTGCGATGTAACTTTACCAGAATGCTTATCTAGCCAACCAGAAGCTTCGGGGAGAATTTCGCACCATTTTGTGCCCAAATGAAAACTTACTATAAATAGTAACCTCATGTAAATGCAAGGTTGAGACACCATTTTCCCAATAGAAAGGAGGGTTGTCGAGTTGTTTTGAAAGATCCCAAGTCATTTCCACTGACCTGGAAAAGTGACAAGTGTCAATATAGTCAAAACTGATATTTGAATGTTAAGATGTCATGGGAAGTTTGTGTGACATGTTGACATTCATGCAACGTTCTAGTGTCTAGACAAATCACACTAAAAAATGATGGGTGACAAAATAATCACGTGGTCAACACAAAATTAATGCTGAAAGGTAGCAATTGAAAACATGTTATGAGCATATTGAGAGGGAAAAAGATGATGCAAGGAATGAAATGAGCCTACTCAAAATCTAGGAGAATGGATAATAAAGTGGCTACAAAAGTGTAGGTTAAATTGGAAAGGGGTATGCAATTTTTGACTCTACGTTTTGCCCCCACTTTAGCGAGCTTATGAATCAACATGAATATGCATGCTAAAAGAAATTTAATGAACATAAATAAAATCATGATTCCGAAATAATATTGTAAAATAAGTAGACAACTCTTCAAGTCGAGGAAGTATGCTCCCAAGGTGAAGACCTACAAAACAAATCCATTATATAGAAAGATCTGCACAAGACAAAGTTAGAAAGTGAAATTCCCAAGGCAATGGGATTAGATCATGATAAATATATAGATATATAGACAAGAACATGGATAACACATATGGAAATTAGACTAACATACAAACTATGATTTTTGAGTCAACAAAGTGAAAGAGAGCTTGATGTAAAAGGTTGCCTCAGTACTATGCGTTGTCCCCAAAATAAAAGAAACAACACATAGAGGAATTCCCTAAAAAGGAGAGAAGAATGTGAAGATTTATTGCTTCAAGGAAGAATGCACTCAAAATATAGGTAAGCAACCAATGTTGAAGAGATAAAACACAACTTAGGCACTAGCTTGACCTATTGCTAGCAATCATGCACATGATAATGATTAAAAATATGGATCATAGTCTAACAAGTTGTGTTATGCTAGGTGATCATAAAATAATAGCACCAACCTCACTTTGAAGGAAAAAACTACTAAAAATAGACCATAGTCTAGAAATTTGTGTTATGATAGGTGATCAAAGATTAGTAGCACCAACCTCACTATGAAGGAAAGCCACTATTGAATAAGATAATTAGTAGAACCAACTTCACTATTAAAGAGGGCCACTATTGATAGAGATAAATAAATACTAGGTAGGACCAACCTCAATACCATATAGGAAAGTTACTATAGACATGATTGACTTTTATAAATGCTACAAAGGGAAAAATAGGTAATCGCCACACCAGATGACAAATAGATAGTCACCACAATAGGCAAGAAGTAGACATGCACCATTGCAGGCGAAAAAGTGATAGGCACCACTACGAGAAAAAATAGATGTGTTAAATTAGAAGAATGTTGAATTGAGTGGAATATGTATTGCCCCTTAAGATATTAGAATATTTACTATGTTGATATATTAATTAAATGAAAAGAAGAAGAGAGAATATAATTGGTCTTCAAGAGGGATGTACATCTCCAAATCAAGTTATCACTTGCCTCTAGCATATAGGGGAGGAAAATTATGCTAAATACTATTGTGTTGCTACCATAGAGAAAGTATGGTTGCACACAAATTTGTACCACCATGAATGAAAATGAGAAAAAAGCTACAAATGTCACATAGTGAGGATTAATGCAATAGAAAAGAGGGCAATATAAAAACCCCATGAGAGAATACTTATGTAGAAAGGATAGGATAGGGATGAACCTCAATATCACTTGTTATGTCAGCAAGAAAAATAAGGCATATTTTATAGATGAAGGTTTTATGACACTCGATTGATGAAGTTGTTTTATCTTGTCCTTCAAGGCCTTACATTCACTAGTGTAATGGCCAAGCACTTGAGGATATGCACAAAAAGAATACTTTTTCTTATCATACATATGAAACTTCTTATGTGTAGGAGGAAGAATAAATAAGTGGGATTTGAGAAGCCACAACAAAATATTCTCTTTCTCATATAAAGAATGAGAAAGAAGCAATTGTTTCTCTTGTAGGAAAAGTTTGACTACTGTGATAGATGAAAATGGAAACGAGTAGATTAGGGCCTAATCCCACTTTCATTCATACATTGGAATATGGAAGAGCCTAAGGAGGTGATTCACTTTGACTTACTCTTGTGAAAGGGAGTCAAGGAATACCTTTACAGTTTCTATTCCTTTGCTGATATGAAGGGGAATGAGTCAAATGTGAGGGAATGACAAACCAAGCTATAAGAATGAGTGAAAACAACTAGAACAACAACACTAATAGTTTGATATAGAGATGAAATTGAGACACAAAGTAAATATATAGAAATGAGAATCTGATGTGCACCTAATAATAAAAAACTAAGCCCAATTTGATTGGATAGGAGCAATAGGTGCTCTTGTCCTAGCGATTGTATTGAGATAAAAACCACAAGCTTGCAAATTGAGC
The DNA here is from genome assembly GCF_030272615.1 of Cryptomeria japonica. NCBI lineage: Eukaryota > Viridiplantae > Streptophyta > Pinopsida > Cupressales > Cupressaceae > Cryptomeria > Cryptomeria japonica. Next base: position 130,298,399 of record NC_081412.1, read on the forward strand.
TGATTTGGACCCAGTTTACCAAAATCTGTACCTAATTGGGGAGGACTATGGTGTTGGGAACTCTGGTCCTAAGGACTAGTGTGCTAGGCGCTCTAATTTCTAAGATCTGAGTCCAATTTATGATAATGGGTTTGTACCTATTCACTGAGATCTCCCGAAAAAAAATGCTTGCTTCAATGAAAACTTGTAACGACACCTGCAAGATGGAAAATAGTGTTTTTGTGGCTATATAGGTTTTTTCCTTATTCAAACCCCTTGTTTTTGTGATTTCCACCTCCAAAAATAGCCAATAATGTATTAAAACGTGTATGTGCCCTAGAATCTCATGTGTTTGTAAGATTCCTATGAGCTAGATGCAAACTAGAGTTCTACCCTATGTTTTGAGTAAAAACCTTGAATGAAATGTAATGTAAATGATTCAAATCACAAATGCAATGCAGATATAAATCAATAATATAAATCTAAAGATGAATGACAGGTAGATTTGAAACTCACATAGAGATATGAAAATAACACAAAACCATACTAAACCCTAAGGAAAGGTACACACCAATCAACAGTCGGTGATCTCCTTATTATTCTTTAATATCTCCTAAGCTTCCATGAATGATGAATTTTCTGATTGTAGATTTCACATAAACCTACTCTTTCACTTCACAAAGGATCTCCTTCAATTTCTAGATTTGGATCCTTAAATAAGGGGAAAAAAGGTTATATATATGAAACCCTAAATTTTGATCATAGGCCGACTTATAATTGATGAAAATTGACACAAAGCAGGATTTAAACATTATAATACCGCCAAATTAAGCTCGCAAAATTTAGGGAGAAAAAGTTGGGATTGGAATCGTGGGCATACCAGTTTGACCAACTTTTTTCAAAATTTATAGGGATGCAAGATATTATGATTATAAAGTCAAATCCAACATGATAGGTCAATCCAAGGTGTTTAGATATGTGAAAATATGCCTTGAAGTTTGAAATTAGGACTTTATTAGGGTTAATTGAAAATAAAATAAAAAAGGGGTCCGCCTAGGGTTAAGGGCCCAATTTTATAATATGTGAATTGATGAGAGTACTTTAGATTTAATTAAATTAATAATTAAATTCCTAAAGGAGCCTTATAAATTCAAGATGAAATGGGACACACTAAGGTGGGTGCTAACCTAAGCATGGAATTGGACAACCCTAATCAAGGGTGTACAATCTACGATGCTACAACTACTTACAAGAAGAAGACATAGTGTCATGTCCCCAAAATAACCTAGAAGAAATGACCCAATTAATAAATTCACGAATGACACAATTAATAAATCCTTAAATGATTACTACGGATTAGAAAAATTGTCTTACTAGTAAGACTTCACAATTATTATAATTCCAAAGTAAAAGCACTAATCTAATGCCCATACCTTCTCCAAATAATAAGATTCAAGCAAATGAAAGAATATAGAGCCACTGTTTACTAGGAAACAATAAACATTGACTTAGTCAATGATTTAACAGTGTTGCAATTAGGGTAATAATAAATAAACTATTATCCTTTAGAAAAAGAAGTGAACATCACCATTAGATAGTCACGAGTAAAGAGGCATGATAACAAGATTAGATTAATAATGATTAAAATTTGAAGATAGACAATTATGTGTTAGGGAAGGGCATAAAGTATGATTTGTTAAGGCAACAAGTAGTTGGGAAAATAATGATTGTTTTAAAGAGGAGACGCCACCTTTCATGAGGAAGGTAAACCTCAAATAACATATCCTTTCAACAATATAAGAAGGGATGAGAAGATGATGGAGTGGGGATCATCAAGAATAAATATAAGAACAACTATGTAGTTATTTGCATCACTCATCAATACATATAGTAACAAAGGCAAATTGAATCATCAAGGAATCAACATTCAATCAGAAAACACATCATCAATCCTTTTCAGAAAATCATCATTGATCAGATCAGATCAAAATGGTTATTGAGTTACATGTAGTAAGATCCTTGTTATATATATTGTAAAGCGGAAAATCACGATCGAACCCTAGTTGCTCTCCCCTCTTCCAACTCCAAGGAGAGAGAAGGGAGATTCACTAGGGTTGATGGTTTTCACTTAGGGGAGAGACTTTACATTCAAAAGAGGGGTTGAAACCCACAAGATCCAATCCCACACAATGCAAGATTGGATGCTAAATGAATTTCAAGGGTTATGACAACAAGGCTACCCTCTTTTGTAAAGAATGTTGATAGAAGAATTAAGCTAAGCATGCATAGAAAGTGACAAAGATTCGCTTATAAACTGAGATAGGAATACAGTATGAAGCTGCGGACCTGGAATTAGCAGTAAAATGTCGATATGGTGCTGTCCTACAAATTTGAGCGAAAGTTGTCGGGACGATGGCGCCCGGCGCCACGGTCCTCCGAAAAATCCGCGAAACGAAGGGGGATCTGTTCGTCTCTGCACAAAGATTCCAGATCTTCAATTTCAGCCGCGTACCTGCAACCTACACACAGAAAAGTGAAGACGATTGGGGGGTTAGGGATTAGGGGTTTGCCTTTAGGTCAAACCCCGGTTTTGGAATTAACCAAGAAATGAGCAAGTGCTGTAAATGTAAATGACTGTAAAACAAGTACTAATACCTTGTTCTAAGGATGTTTGTATCCTTATGTGCGAAGGTATAGATGTTGTATGTTGTTGTAGTATGTAGTAAGTGATCTCCTCTTCAATGGTTGAATCCTTGTCTTGAATGCAACACTTAGCCTTGAATGGAGACTTGAAATGATCAATTGCTTGAAGGAATGCTTGAATGCTTGAATGCTTGAGTATAGTTTCCACGCCTTTTCCATCATATCGAATGAAAGAGGAAAATGTAGTTTATATACTTGTCAATTAGGGCTGATAGACTGATTTTCCTGACCTTAGGCCGACCAGGAAAGTTAATTTCCAAATTGCAAACAAAAAGACCCGAGACCCCTTAGGAGACCGGGCCCAAAATAGGACCCAGGGACCAGGGCGCTGGGTGCCCTGGTCCTGAAGGACCAGGGCGCTGGGCGCTCTGGTCCCACTTCCCAGGACAGCAGGGTGCAAGGAGGTTCAGGCCAGGGTGCTTGAAAAATGCAGTTTTCAGTGTCGTAATCAGGTTTCGGGGTCTCCATTCAGGTTGCGTGTTGCGTCGCCATCATGAAGACCGAAATGCAGTCGAAATTGCAAGTGTCACAATTTTAGGACGCTACATTTAGCCCCCACTTTAGCGGGAGTATGTATGCTCATACTTCCGGTAAAGTACAAGGAAACAACATTGAAAGACTTTCACCACGTCAAGGAGGCAAGACACACCAAGCCCCCAGTGGACTAAGGATCTTACGACTTCGATTGACAAAGTAAAAGGGAAGATCACGAGGGAGAACCATGACTGTCAGTAGTAAGGTTCCGTCACTATGAGTCATGCAAGAAAGATATCAAAAATTTTCAAGGCAAGGTTAAATTTGTCAAGAAATTTTCAAGTATCTTGAAAAGATATGAACGGGATGTATGCCCCCCTACGTTAAAGCGATCGCACACGCCTCACCGGGGGTGATTGCTTTAAGTTAGTGATACATATAAGAATGAGAAAGGAAAGGAGCACGTTATCGCAAGGATTTAGCCCCTAAGTGTGAGATAAGCCCAAGGATAATAGACACAAAACACAAAGCACGAGGTGACCTCGCTTTCCTCGAGGTCAGTATGCTGTATGATAATCATATGTATGTATGCATAATTGTTCTTCATTCCCCAATCAAGGAAGGTCACCTAGAAGAAGGGAACACATGTGTCTTTTGAGTCAACATGAGAGAGATCGAGAGATCTCAATGCTTTGCATCGTCCTCAAGTAGACAACACTAAGGACAACAAATAGAAGAATGAGAATAACATATAGAAGAAGTAACAAAAGAGAGGGGGAGAGAATCTGCTATGCTAATGAAACTAGTCTAGCATGTCATCTACCCCCCGATCTTGCTGATCAATGTTTCAGGAAGGTAGGGAACACGCTAGAGGAGGAACATCCAACACAGCAGATGGAGCTATCACAAGATCCAAACAAGGGCTATGTTCATGTTTCGAGCCACATTGTTCTTGTCTAGGAGCTAGGATAAGTGCTTTAGAAAATTCATTAGATAGATGGTTATCAATATCAACAAGTTCATATTCACTATCAGAATGAACAGGAGTAATATTTTCATCATGAATAACATTTTCATCTATATCATCATCAAGATTTATAAAAATAGGATCTTTAACTCGCACAGGATCAAGACCATCATGCATCTTATGTTTAGGAGATTTAGGCTCAATTTCCGGCTAAGGAGAAAATGGAATAATGCTTGTTGAAGGTGTTTTTGGAGATGGGGAAGTTTGAGAAGCAGCTGCTTGAGCTCTAAGACGACGCTTTCATCGGCGTTCACGTGCAGAACGATTTCGTCTAGTCTTAGTAGGAAGTGGAGAAGATTGAGGAGGAGGAATGTTCTCATCCTTATCACTTGGGTGTTTAGGTTGTGGTCTCTTAGGCTGGATAATAGGAGAAGAAGAAGGTCTCTTCTCTCTATAAAAAGAAGGAGGAGGAACTGCTCCATATAAGGGAGGAATATTTGGTTTAGGAAGAAGACCAAGTCCATCATGACAAGGAGGGATAGGTCTACTTTTAGGAAGTTTATTAGATATAGACATAGTCACATCCATAGGGATGGGTTGGGAATCTTCTTGAGGAAAGACATTAGTTTTATCTTTCAAAGGAAGAACTTCCTTCTCAAGAATGATAGGAATATCAAGTTTAGGTGTTCTAGGTTCACTTAAAGATAGGATCATATCTGTTTTCCATTTTTGATAAGATTTGAAAAGATGATCACTTCGCAGGGGAAGAGATTGGAATTGTTTAGGCCAAAAGTAATCAATAGGAACGATAGAGGTTCTTTCAGCTGGTTTAAAAAGACTATGATTGATAGTAACAACTTCACCATTATGGGGAAATTTCAAACACTTATGTATAGGAGAAGCAATAGCTTTCATGGAAGATAGCCAAGGATAGCCAAGCTTCACACGAAATTGTTCGGAAGATGGAATAATAGCAAAGTTCACATCAAGGGATTTGTTATGGACCTCAATAGGCAATGTAATAGAACCAATTGCAGGAGAAGAAAATGCATCAAATAGTTTCACAATCACATCTGTTTTGTCATAAATCACTTGATTCAATTGCAAAGTAAAAAGAAATTCTTCAGTAATAACATTAACCATGCACGAAGGATCAATAAGCACTCCACGGCAAGGTGTATTCTTGACTTTCGCAACTATGTATAAAGGACCATCAGGTGCCCTAATGGTTTCACTGGAATCAAATGTGATGGAAGGTTCTTTAGGGTTTTCTTGCTGCTCTACAAAGTTAATCACATTCGGAGTCATAGACACAAGACCATCAGATGAAAGAGAGGAATCATTAGTCTCAATCGCATTAGAGGTATGAGAAGGTAATGGATCAGTGAAAATCTGAAGATTTTGATTAGGAGGAGCTACATATGTATTGCCTTTATCATTCACTCTAGAAACAGAAATAGTATTATTATCAATCAAATCTTGAATTTTACCCTTTAAAGAAAAACATTTTTCAGTATCATGCCCAGGCTGACGATGAAAGTGACAAAAAGCTTTGTTATCAAAATAAGGTGAAGTAATCTTTGCAGGATCAATTTGTGTTATAGGAGGAAGAGTAAGCACATTTTGTTCCAATAACTTATTCATAATACTATGCAATGATTCATTCAAAGGAGTATACTTTCTTTCTTTCTTGAAAAATTTAGAAATAGGAGGCACACCTGATGCTGCATTCACATTGTTGTTGATGATGTTTTCATTGAACTTGATGGAATCTCTGTTCGGTTTAAACTTCCCAAATAGTTGTTGACTGCTATCACCCTTATCACTCGGAGCCATAGGATGTGATTGTTCCATTTGACTCACAGTCAGTTGATAATTGTGAAGAGTTGCACACAACTGTTGGAAAGAAGTAAACTCAGAAAATAGAAGTTTGTCTCGAATATCTTTTTGTAAATTAGAAATAAAGATTCTTTGAATATCATTGTCAGGCACTGGAAAAGAAATTTGAGCATACAAATGCTTATATCTACCAATGAAATCAGTCACTTTTTCTTTAACACCTTGTTTACAATGCATTAAATCAATCAAAGTAACTTTAGGACTTATATTGTTTTGAAATTGTTGAATGAAAGCATTTGCAAGTTGTTCGAAAGAAGTAATAGAATAGGAAGGCAACGAGCAATACCATTGTAGGGCTTTGTCTCTTAATGTTCTAGTGAACAATTTTGCAAGCAACCTTTGGTCATAAGCAAAATCAGTACATATTGTTTGAAAAGTCTTAACATGTGTTAGAGGATCACCTTTACCATTATAAAGTTCCAAATGCGGGATTTCAACATGTTTAGGAGGAATAGCTCGAACAATGTCAAGAGAAAGTGGGCTCGCAACATCAAATGTGGGCACACTAAACTTAGATTGATTCATAGAGGCAATTTGTTGCTGTAAAGAAGAGACAGTTTGTGCAAGATTGTTAATGGTCGCTTCAGTCGAAGAATTCATATTAGATGTGTTAGATTGAGATGGAGGTGTTATGTTATTGAAAGAAGGTAAAGAGTAAGGTGGTGGGACTCTATGATAATCAATCATAGGGGATGATTGTACAAGAGGAACACTACAAGGAGGAATGGAATGGTTAAATGAATTGCCCCCTTGCGTCATGTTCATTTGTGAAGATGTAATAGGAACACTCATTGAAGGAATGAATGAAGAAGTCGGATTAAATGAAGGAAGAGGGTTGATTGAAGAAGGGGGATTGCCCCCATGACTGGTGATCATAGGAGGAATGTCTTGTGTAGAAGTAGCCATTATGTTTGATGTAAAGGTAGGTATGCTAGCAATAGAAGTCATCAAAGGAATAGAATGATTGACTTGTGTAGGAGGTTGTGTATAACCTAAAGATTCGGCACAACTCTTTATAGGCATCACGTTCGAATTCACAATGTGTGAAATACCACGCAAAATATCAATTCCATTCTTATCACTTTGAAGCATACGTTTTAGACCCTCAATTAAAGGAAGAGCTTGACTATCGGGGTATTCATGAGACATCCATTGTCAAAAATCATCAAATTGGTTATCCAATTTCGAGAGTTGTTCTACAGAAACCTCATGGAGAGCTTCTTCATCATTAGGAGGATTAGAGGAATTACCCATGTCCTCGTTAAAAGGCTATTCAAATTAGGTTCCATCTCCTCGGTAATTAAACCTCGGAAAGACTTAATTCTACGGCTTCGTCTAACGGGAATAGTGTAAGTAGGGCTTATTGTTGTAAAACTCATGCACTAGAGAGAGAGAGAAAGATTTTGAATTTAGAGGTAGCAATTTTCAGTAAAATCAGCCAATCTTCTGGATTTAAGCTGTTAAATGCAATCACGACAGTCTCCCGAAATTTTGGAAAAAATGTCCGGGACCGTGGCGCTCGGAGTGCAACACGGTCCTTGCAACTTTTTTCGAAATTTGCAGGGATGAAAGGTATGATGATTTTAAAGCTAATCTGAAAAAATTGAGTGATTTTACGATCTGTAGATAGGCCAAATTAAAGTTGCAATCTCAAGATTGAACCCTACCAAGATTGTCGAAAAATGCAAAATTTGAATTTTGAAAAAGAGAGGGAAACTGAAATTTTGAATTTTATGATTTTAGAGGGAATGTCAAGAGCAATGCAAATTTTGAAATTTGAAAATTGACTCAATTTCACGCAAAATTCAAATTTGAAAGCGGAAATTAAAGTTGTTGTAATTAAGCACTTAATTTCAAAAGTCACAAATTGTAAGAATTTGAATAAAGCACTGAAATTTCGAATGAATGCAAACACACTTTTCAGATTTAGGACAGTAAGAACACAATTTTGACACAAAATTTCAGTTTCAATGATTTTTTGAATGTTTAGAAGCCTTAATCCAAGCAATCACAAGACCAACTTTGACTGTAATTTTGAAAGTGTTAGATTTGATAAAATCAGCCAAAATTCTGGATTTTAGTAGGAAAATACAGTAAGATCTCGCTCCCAAAATTTCAGAAAAAATGTCAGGGACGATGGCGCTTGGAGTGCACACAGTCCTCGCAACTTTTTTCCAAATTTTCAGGGATGAAAGATATTGTGATTTTATTGCGGAATCCAAAGTTACAGCTGATTTGGAGATGTTTTGATCAGTGAAATTGTCAGTCAAAGGTTGAATCAAGAGGGTTTCAAAAATTAGGGTTTTGACACTTAACCACTTAATTTTCAAAATTAAAGCACAAATATGAATTGTTAAGTTGTAATAGAAGGGCAGATCTGAAACAAGCATCAACATTTAGACATTTCACAAGCTTAATTACTAAAAAGAAAATTTAGGGTTTTTATGCAATCACCTCTAAAATTTTGCAAAAGATCAAACATGGAAATGTAATCAAGGAATCCAATTTTCAGATCTAACTATGAATAATCAGAAAGGATGTTCACGTTGGGTTCACCAAAATGTAAAGCGGAAAATCGCGATCGAACCCTAGTTGCTCTCCCCTCTTCCAACTCCAAGGAGAGAGAAGGGAGGTTCACTAGGGTTGATGGTTTTCACTTAGGGGAGAGACTTTACATTCAAAAGAGGGGTTGAAACCCACAAGATCCAATCCCACACAATGCAAGATTGGATGCTAAATGAATTTCAAGGGTTATGACAACAAGGCTACCCTCTTTTGTAAAGAATGTTGATAGAAGAATTAAGCTAAGCATGCATAGAAAGTGACAAAGATTCGCTTATAAACTGAGATAGGAATACAGTATGAAGCTGCGGACCTGGAGTTAGCAGTAAAATGTCGATACGGTGCTGTCCTGCAAATTTGAGCGAAAGTTGTCGGGACGATGGCGCCCGGCGCCACGGTCCTCCGAAAAATCCGCGAAACGAAGGGGGATCTGTTCGTCTCTGCACAAGGATTCCAGATCTTCAATTTCAGCCGTGTACCTGCAACCTACACACAGAAAAGCGAAGACAATTGGGGGGTTAGGGATTAGGGGTTTGCCTTTAGGTCAAACCCCAGTTTTGGAATTAACCAAGAAATGTGCAAGTGCTGTAAATGTAAATGACTGTAAAACAAGTACTAATACCTTGTTCTAAGGATGTTTGTATCCTTATGTGCGAAGGTATAGATGTTGTATGTTGTTGTAGTATGTAGTAAGTGATCTCCTCTTCAATGGTTGAATCCTTGTCTTGAATGCAACACTTAGCCTTGAATGGAGACTTGAAATGATCAATTGCTTGAAGGAATGCTTGAATGCTTGAATGCTTGAGTATAGTTTCCACGCCTTTTCCATCATATCGAATGAAAGAGGAAAATGTAGTTTATATACTTGTCAATTAGGGCTGATAGACTGATTTTCCTGACCTTAGGCCGACCAGGAAAGTTAATTTCCAAATTGCAAACAAAAAGACCCGAGACCCCTTAGGAGACCGGGCCCAAAATAGGACCCAGGGACCAGGGCGCTGGGCGCCCTGGTCCTGAAGGACCAGGGCGCTGGGCGCTCTGGTCCCACTTCCCGGGACAGCAGGGTGCAAGGAGGTTCAGGCCAGGGTGCTTGAAAAATGCAGTTTTCAGTGTCGTAATCAGGTTTCGGGGTCTCCATTCAGGTTGCGTGTTGCGTCGCCATCGTGAAGACCGAAATGCAGTCGAAATTGCAAGTGTTGCAATTTTAGGACGCTACATATATATATATATATATATATATATATATATATATATATATATATATATATATATATATATATATATATATATATATATATGAGAAGTTAGTATACTCATAGTCTAGTCCTTAGTTTTCTGCTAATGCCTACGTAAGGATTGGAATGAATGTGGAGGGAAAGGTGGTCTAAATCCTCACAAGTAAAGCAATTCCAAGATGGGTAAGAACATGTATTTCCAATGGCTTGAGGGAGAGTCTCGAGATGGGTATGAACATGCATTCCCAATGCCTTGAGGGAGCCTACGTGTAGATGGTCTCTAAGCACCCTATCACAATTATTTTCTCTTCTTAGCTTGGGTTAGAGAAGTAATAGAGATAAGACCTTGATATATAGGGTTTTAGAATTCTATTATTAAAAAGTAAATGCCTACTAAAATAAAAATTTAAATTGAGATGTTATAATATTAAATGATGTTGGAATCAATGAACACTGAGAGGGGGGGGGGTGAATCAGTTTTCTGCAAATTTCAAACTTGTTATGCTTATTCTTCAACCATCAGATGAACTGCAAAGAAAGCAAAGTGCATAAACATAAAACAAGTAACCATGCAACCATAACACCAGGATTTTTACGTGGAAACCCAAATGGGAAAAACCACGGCGGGATTTGAACCCACAATATTATTCCACTATGACCTATAGAAAAATAATATTATATAAGGGGAATGCACTTGCATTAGGGCACACTTCCTAGAGTTCACTGCTCAAGTTACAAAAATAGGGCAATAACCCTAGAGGAAGGCTCACTGCCTTACAAGAGATTACAAAATGATTACAATAAGTAGTGAATTGGAAAATAGAATTTGATTATGCCAAAAATAAGTTCCGATTAAGTGCAAAATGATCTGCTGTAACTGATCTACAATAGCTTACCAGATCAACCAAGATCAAGATGTGCACGTGAAACTGTGCTCAATCACTTCAAAATAGTCTACCACATCACATATCACACCAAATTCATCATCCAAATCGGTCTTATATATCCGCACATACAAAAGTTAATCTTCCACAAGTTGGCTTCATCAATTATCAAAATGTGAAACGTGTAGGTCCAAGTTGGCTTAGATCTATTATCAAACCATATTCTAGACCCAATATACAAGATCACACTCTTCTTATAGGTCTCACATATCGTCCCAAACACATTTCCAATTACTGGAATCAACTTAAAGAATTTGGACACATAATACACCACCAAACATGAAGAATACTCCACTTTATTGCTCTACCAGATACCAAATCTTCAAACATGCATAGGAATTAACACCAGAGGGTGGATTGTCATGATAATCTACTTCATATACCCAACCAACTAATCACTAAACACTGAAACCAAAAAATGCTTCACCAAAAATGAGAATGATTACAAAACTGTATATTGAACTACACTAACAATCTTAATCCAAGAATACTTTATCCAAGACATCTGGTTAGCCAAAACTTCATACCGGATCAGATCAGTAGGCTAGGTTGCCATCAATGACAACTTTTAAGAATCTACAAGCATCAAGAACCACCAATCTTCACTAGAGAATGACCAGATCATCATTTTCCAACAATCTCCCCCTTTCGCATTGATGACAACATTGTTGAAAAATGATAAGTATCCTAAAATCTGCAAAACACCAAAAAATTTGAATTCTGAACACTCAATCTGACTGACTCCCCCTGAATCACTTTCTCCATTTTTCACTGCTCTCTCTCTCCCTCTTTGACATCAATGGAAAAGGCTGGGAATACACCGAAACTTATGTATAAAAGAATGAATGAATGCAATTATTTACATGAACTTAAAGATGTCAGAGTAAGTCACCTTTAAGGATTTCAGATACTCGTTCCATCCTCTCAGGGAATACTCCAAAACACTTATTAGGGCACTGTACATGAATGCATGAATCTCAACACTCTAAAGATCAGATGGCACTGGTTTACCTAAGGCACTTATTGCATCCTGTTGTTCTCCCAACAAGGTATCCATCCGGGGAGTCATCAAACTCCTCAGTTCTCCTACTCTTCTCAACATTTTCTCCTCGTCTTTGTTCAAGCCCTTTATTTTATCAGTGAGTTCCAAAATTTGTACTTCAAGGGTACTCAGGAAGACTGATTGAGGTACAAAAGAATGACCTATACTGGCTAACTTACCCTCAAGATCTCTTATTTGCTGATGAATGTCTGCAGTAAATTTGGGCAAAACAGACATGATTTAAAAATTTTCTCGCCTTCATCTAATGCCTCTTCTACACTCTTCATGGTAGTCTTCAATCTCACTCTATCTCTCTCAACTTATTTCAATTTTTTCTGCAATCTCATCTCATTAAACCTTTTCTCCACAATTTCATCTACAATCTTCTCTAATGATACAAAATTGTAATTAACAACATTTAACAAGTTCTTAAGCTTTCCAGAGGGAGAAGCACCAGAGTCCTGAATGAAACTAGGTAAAAGATTTTCCAAAACCTTAGTTGCAAGAGAGATGACTTCTTTATCTTCGATATGATATTTCAATAGGTCTTCATTTTCCTTAATTTGAGCTTGGGTGGCAAGTTTCAATGATTGAAGAGGGGAAAGAGTGCTTAAATCCACCAAACCATGAGAAAAATCATCATCTACATCAATATCCTTACCTTTGTTAGAGACATTGGCCGCAATCATGGTTACCAGAGGTTTCTCTATTGGCTCATCACCCTTCTCCTCTACACTCACATTGTTTTCAAAATTTGCAATCTTCTCTGCTATCATCTCTACAATTACTTCTATCTTAGGAGGGTCCAGACTAGCTTCACTGAAGATATCTTCTCTTAGATTCTTAGTAGGTGCATCTTGTGCTGCTTCTTGCTTAACCAGATCAACAAATGGCTAATCCTCTTGACCACTAGAGACTTATGCATCTACTTACGGAATGGAAGTGTCTTCAAGATTTTGTCCTTTAGAATGGGTAGCATCCCGAGGTTGATTTATCTCATATCTCTGCTCTAGCAAAAAGTCTTTCATTAGTTGCTCAGTCTCATTTGAAACTTTATCAATTTTACCAAGCATAACTCTGTTAATTCTCCCCTTGGTTTTGAATTTTTCTTTGCACAACTTCAATAATATTTCAACTTCATCCCTGGATATAACTGAACAAGTATTAACCAATACATAATCCTGCATTTCTTCATCTTTTTGGCAATCAATATTTCTTGGGATATCAAGAATATCATACAACTCTTCAGGTAATTCTAATGATAATTCAATGAGAGCCCTACAGAAGTCTTTCATATATTGAACAATTGCTTCTTCAATTTCTCTTTGCTCCTTAACATCCACATTCTCATAATATATAGAAAGATTATTCAAATTTCCATCCTTAATGATTTCATTCCTTATATCTTCTAAGGGCTTAGGAGGAATAATCTTAACCTTACTGAACTCCAAGGATTCCTCTATCTCAGATTTCTACTTCTTGGTTCCTCTCGATCTTCTGGATGGCTCACCTCGAGTCTTTGTCTTCTTGGAGGGTGGAGCATCATCAGATGAATTTCTGACTACACGAGCATAGGTATCAATCTTCTTAACTTTTTGGACTTCCTCATCCCACTTTGTCTCCTCATCAGCTACAACATACTACCTTGAAGGATTCTCCTTTCTCCTTTTCTCAACTCCATTGGTAGATACTATTGGTTTGGGTTTAGGTGGAGGTACCAGTTTCTTCACTCTAAAGATAGGTGCAGATTTACTAGGCTTAGCTTTGGGCTGCTTAGAAGAGGAGGACACCGGTTTAGTCTGTGGTTTGATCACATCCTCTTCCCTCAGAATATTCTAAGCTCTAGCCCTCTCCATGACTTCCGTGGTCAATCCCATCTTCTCTGCAACTACCTATGCTTCCTTCTTGATTTTCCTCTTCCTACCAGCATCAATGAACTTTTTGTGCAAGGTGAGGTCCTTTTCCTTGAATATACCAAATCTTTCTTCCTTTTCATCCATCAACTGGCTCAATATATGTTGAGCATAGGCATCAAGAGTAACTGCATCAACTTCATAGCCCATGGGAAGGATCCACACAGTCCTTGGCTCAACAACTTCCATTAAACATTGATCTTTGTTAACTATGAAATAAATGGTTTGCCCATACTTCTCTACAATGTCTTTAGGGATTGATTCTTGAGCTTTCATAGAGGCCTGGAAGGTCTTGAAGTAGCCACATAATATGGATATTCTCATTGTAGCATCACCAATTCCCACTATCCCTTCCTTGATTTGCATGGCCATTGGTTTGTCATAAGCCCATTGGACTTTGCCAATACTGGGAATCTCATTCATGAAGTACAAGGCCAAACAAACAATAAGAGTACCAAACTTGACGGTGTGCTTTTCATCTTGTTAGATATTATTCAAGATACTCAACAATTCATTCAAGAGAACTTCACATAGATCATACCTCTTATCTTCCTTTAAAATCTGATATGTTGAATAAATTACAGTCCTAGAGACCAAATTCTGTTTGCTTGATTGATAGAATTTATAACCAACAACCACTAATGCAAATCTAACATCATGCTCCAAAATTTTATTGATAGTCATTGCTCTGTTGTCAAACTGAGAATTAGTAGTGGCTATTACAATGTTATTTGATACCTTTCTCAGACCAGGTATAGTACCAGTTACACTTAGGCATGTCATAGTTTGACTTTCCTTCTTAGTGAACTTATAGAGCCTATCTAGCCACATGAACACATCATGGACTTGGCTAAGGATGTACCGGATCCCTTCCGCTTCATCAAACAATGGAAAATGGATGAACTACGCAAAACCCTTGTCTTGCAGATTTTGATATTCTGGTTTAAGGTTCCCCAAGTTGTTTGCCAAATGTTTGTTGTACAGGGACTGTTAGTCCCAACTAGTGCTGAGAGGGGAGGGGTGAATCAACATTTTACTAGTTTTACAAAAGAAAAACCTTTTATCTCAAGACTGCACTAACTTAATATTCATCAATATAAACATTTATTGAACAAGAACATGCATGCATGAAAAGATACACAGTAACACCAAGATTTATCTCGTGGAAACCCAAATGGGAGAAAACCACGGTGTGAGTAGAAACTCACAAAATTTGCACTCTTCTAGAGTACGCCCGGTGAGGAGCCATCCCTGTTAGGAGATTACAAAGACACTGTTAGGTGTCACTCGGTTAATGGATTTTGTTTAAATTTTGTTAGTGCCTTTACCCTGTTAGAGGTAGCCTTTTTAAAGGTCTGAGAATCATCAATTAAGATGACACCCGGTTAAGGGATTTTACAAAGGGACCTATTAAAGTCCACCCGGTTAAGGGATTTTGAGTGTCAATGTTTAGAAAGCAACATGAAGTTGATCTATTATAATAGCTACTGATAGCTTGATCAGATCACAATGAAAATCATACTTTGTCTCCACCGATTGTGTTTGCTCCGCACTACACCGGTCTACTTCACACACACTCTGCTATGATAAATCATTTAGCACTTCCTCACTCTTCACTCTGCACGTCGGATCGCCTCTCATAGGATTTTTACTTTGCAAGTTTTACGATAAAAAATATTTTAAATGAACTCAAAATACTTTATACATTCTCTGCCGTCACCTTCAAGTGTTTCCTTAATCAATGTAATCATAGATTTTGGTAGATTTAGAATTCAAATCTTCGCACTCTTTCTCTACATGCCCTGCAACAATTCCGCCAACTACTCAACCAATTCTACCACTGCATCCCCCAAAAATAGTGACTTCTGGGTCACGTTTAGTCTTTTGAATGTGAACCAGAAAATCCGCAAGTAATCATGGCTTAACTGCATGATAAATGAAGTTGACTTCACCAACCTCTAGTTGGGCGTTGCTACAATCTCACCAACTCACCTTTTTCCATTGCAACTATGTAACTGATCACCACTCTGAGATTTACGGTGCCCACCTATCTTCCTTCTGCTTTATCGGTGTATCGGTATACCACCGCGCTCTTCATTACCAGTTCATCCTTTGATGCCAGTTTGTAGTGCTTCCATCAAACCTCTTCTCCTATTAGCCAATGAGGTTCCATTTTGCATACAACCTCAAGCCTTCTTTCCTAAGTCACCTTTTGTGACTTAATCATCATCAAAATGACCAACCTGAAGATCTGACCTCAACAACGATCTTCTTGAGTGACAGACCGGTTAGCTTAGTCTGTCTTCCCTTGAGTTGATTGAGCCTTGATCATCTATCTCTTATGTTTCTTCCATGTTGTTTACAAGTCATCACCTTTGCTACTAAGATACACCACTCCATTGATAAGTGTTAGACATCATTGACAAATCTTAGCTAATATATTGGTTCTCTAGATTAACCAGTTTTATCAATGCCAATAGGGACAACATATTAGCACTTCCAAGCTCCTCAAAATCACAATGGATGTATGCCCTGATATCCTCATTGTGAAGAACGTCATAGGGTATCAAAGAAAATTCTTCTTCTGGATCATCTTCGACAGACTTGAAGGGGTGTTTCTTAGAAACAGGTCTAGCCCTATCCATAATCTCAACAAAGAACGGGGTAGAAATTCCGGATGTTGATGCCATTTGAATCTAGGGTCTTAAAATGGATAGCTTCGTAAAATAGATAAATACATTTTGATTCAATCGGGCAAAAGAAATTGCTTTTGGATCACTGCAAGTTCAATTTAGATCACCAAATCTCCTCTCTTCACTGCATTGCTCTTTTCTCCTGATCGCATTGTAAAAATAAACCTTTGAAATGCCTTTTTAACCTCTGAAAACCTAATTCTACATTGTAATAAATGCTTCAACCTGTTACCTTGGTTTTCATGAAGTTACTTACAAGAGCCTCAAGTCTCCATCAAATCTTCCAGATAACATCTGTATACATGATTTAAACCTTCTGCAACCTTCTGAAATTGGTTACAGATCACCAAAGAGGGAGTTCTATGAATCTGCATGTAAAACTGCCCCTAAGGCCAAAAATCCCTAGTTACTGGATGAGGTTCCATCACTAGATTTAGATGAGGAGCCATTTTGCATTTTGGAGTCTTCTTTCTTAACCCACATTTTCTTATGTTGATCCTTGATTTCATCTACTTTTGCTTTGCCTTTCTCATCTGATTTTCCTTTATTTATGAGACCATTATTCCTTCTTCTTCAATACCTTGCAATGTGACCTGGCTTGTTGCATGCATGACAAACAACATTTCTCTGCATAGGTTTGAAATTCATCTGATTTGGTCTCATCCTGTATTGGTTAGAGATATGTCCAAACATCCTACATGCAAAACATCTCTTATTTTGAAAGTTATTCATCATTATGGACATGTTTGACTTGTGACCAAAATTGTTATATTTGAAACATTGACCAATAAAGGTAGGAACATTGTTCATCATGTTATTCATCATTCCGTTATTCATCCTACTTCTGCATTGATTTTCCATATGACTGAATCTATTGAAAGTATAACATCTACCATTGAATTTATAAGCATTAGGCTGTCTTACCAGAGGATTCTTTCTCTTCTAATGATTAGGATTTTCATTGCTCTATCTAGGAACCAGAGGATTCTCTTTTCTCATATCCGGGTCCTCTTGTGTCCTTTCCATGTCTCTGATTTTCCAAGATCTCATCAAGCCTTGCTGAGCTAGCATTAAATTTGTCTTTGTATTCATTTGTAGTTTCAAGTTCATCTCTTAAGGCAACAATCTATCTTTCAAGTCCTTGATTGCATCAACTCAAGCTTCAACTCATCATTCTCAAAGGTAAGTCTTTATCCTTCATTTGATCTATCTTTCAATGATTGAGTCAAACTTTCTTCATACTTCTTCCGGTCTTCAATCTCTTTAGTTAGATTCATCACAATGGATTGGATTTCTTTCTTCAATACAACATTCTCTCTAGCAAGCTTTTCACATTCATTAGTTTTGCTTTGGTCTTCAATGCTTTGCTCTTGTTTCTCCTTCAGCTTGTCCATCAACTCTTTCCTCTTGTCTCTTGAAGTGTTGAATTGTTTTCTCAAATCCTTAATGAAGTCTTCATCTGAACTCAAGTTTCTCTTTAAGGAACTTATTTCATTTCTTTCTGCATCAAGATCCTCTAGTGCCACACAAAGTTGTCTTTGCAAACCGAAATCCATTGATTCAATCTCCTAGACTTTCCTCAAGTGGTTAGGCTACCTCGGAGGAACTAGGCTCTGATACCAATAGTTGGAATCAGTGCACACTAAGAGGGGGGGGGGGTTGAATTAGTGTTCTACAAATTTCAAACTTGTTATGCTTATTCTTCAACCATCTATTGAACTGCAAAAAAAGTAAAGTGCAAAAACATAAAACAAGTAACCATGCAACTATAACACCAATATTTTTACGTGGAAACCTAAATGGGAAAAACCAATATGGGATTTGAACCCACATTATTATTCCACTATGGCCGCTTCCTTACAAGAGATTACAAACTGATTACAATAAGTAGTGAACTGGAAAATAGCATCTGATTATGCCAAAAATCAGTTCCGGTTAAGTGCAAAATGCTATGTTGTAACTGATCTTCTTATCTGCTATGTTTTGCTCTGCAATTGCTTACCAGATCACCCAAGATCAATATACATATTTGAAACTACACTCAATCACTTCAAAATAGTCTACCACATCACATATCACACCAAATGCATCATTCAAATTGGTCTTATATATCCGCACATACAAAAATTAATCTTCCACAAGTCGGCTTCACTAATGTCAAAATGCGAAATGTGTAGCTGCAAGCCGACTTAGATCTATTACCAAATCATATTACGGACCCAAAATACAAGATCACATACTTCCTATAGGTCTCACATATCTCCCCAAACCCATTTCCAATCATCGAAATCAACTTAAATAATTCGGACATACGATACACCACCCAACATGAAGAATACTCTGCTTTATTGCTCTATTGGATACTGGATCTTCAAAATGGCATAGGAATTGACACTGGAGGGTGGATTGTCATGATAATATTCTTCATATATCCAACCAAATAATCAATGATCATTGAAACCAAAAGCTTCTTCACTAGAAATGAGAATGATTACAAAATTGTATACTGAATTGCATTGACAGTCTTAATCCAGGAATACTTTATCCAAGACATCTGATTAGCCAAAACTTCATACCAAATCAGATCAATAGGATGAGTTGCCATCAATGACAACTTCTAAGAATCTGCAAGCATCAAGAACCAACAACTTCACTGGAGCATCACTAGATCATCAAATGCCAAGAAATGATGCATTCAATAATATAGATTAATTGTTGATAAATAGCCAACCTCCAAGTAGGGGACATCACACATAGAGACATCAGACAATGGAGGGGATGAAGTCAAAGGATAAGACTTGTAACCTAAACTCATTATAAAAGAGTGTAGTTTTAATTTCAAAGGGACCTTAACTCCTTTCCTCATGCGTCCAAGACCATGTCATTTGTAGCTATGCTTAGAAACAATATTAAATCCTAGACCATAATGTGATTGCAAGTCTTCAAGAGAGAGGATCACCATTAATGGTATAGTCAATAATGTTTAAAAGATTCTAGGATACAAAAGAATAATCATATTTAATAGTAGATGTGAATGATATTTTTGGAATATTAAGGTAGATAGGGTCAACTTTATATTCTCCAATGAAAGAATCTCTAAAGTCTAACGAACCCAAATCATCACTAAGAAATGCATTCAATTTAGAAGCAGATGAAGCTGAAGAACTTTAGGTAGATTTACAACTTTTTACTTTAGGGGTTCTTTCTTCTTAGGAGAATCTTCTTTAGGGACAACCTTCTCAAGGGTTTCCTCTTTAGGAGGTACCATGGGAATAGTTGTTGACATATTAGAAGATAATGATGGGATATAGTTCTGAAAGGTACGTATAAACTAGGCATTACCAACTACTGCTATTTGACATAAGTGCATAGCATCATGATTGACCTTGATTGTAACTGTATGCGGGAAAAGCGGTTCAATGAAACTCAATATGTGAATATTCAAAGGAATTATCCACACACCCATGGGACTCTTGGTGAAAGTTATGGAGCTATGAAGGATAGCTCAACTCCCCAAGGTGTGTTCCATGGTTCTCTATCTCACAAGGTCCCTCAAGCCAATGCCTTTGCTCTCAAATCACTGAGCAAAGTGACTTAGGGATGACGAATGCAAGAATGAGGGATACTTTAGATTAATTTTAACATGAATGCATCCTATTTATGCATGATTCTACAAATGAGTTAAACTAGATGATAAGATGACAAGGTTAGTAACAATACTCTCCTAACATGATATACTAGTTATATGATTTAAGCTATGGATAATAGAAATGCTCTAAAATGCTTATTAGACTAATTCCTATTACAAAGAGAGGCTAAATGCATGCTAAAATTGAGTATATGTGTGATGCTAAAAAATTGGATCTCAAAATGGAGGAATGAGGGCTCTATTTATAGAAGAAACATGGCAATAGATGGTCAGGATTGAAGGATCTAATCAAGGGCCAGGATTGAAAGTTATCAATCCATGTTTACAATTTCCACCAATGAAATGGTGACAATTGTCAACATAAGACTGCTTGATAGGAGAGGTAAGCAGCATTAAATGCTTTAGAAGACCTCATGGTTACCTTAGAAGGTAAGGGTTAAGGTTAGGTTAGGGTTATCCAATGGATAAAGCTTTTACCCAAGGGGTAAACTCTTGTGCAAAGGTTAAAGGGATAACCATGGTCAAAGAAATGAATGCTTGATGAGACCCCTGGGTTAGAAGAGGGCTGAGTTAGGCAAAAAAGTATCTAACCATGCCACTAAGGGTTAGTTAACCATTAATGGTTTGAAGACTTTAGGGACAAATTTGTAAGAGTCCTTCCAAATTTGGGGGTTTTCAACAAGTTAGCTTGTTGAAGGCATAAAGGCTTTAATGCCTTTTGAAGACTTTACTCTAAATTTGAGAAGTGACCTCCTCAAATTTAGGGAAAGGGGATAATTGATGGGTTTAGGTTAATTGATTAGGATTAGATAGGTTCTAGAAGAATGTAGGAAGAGGGTTAGGAGGCAAGTGAGAGATGCAAGAAAATGCAAGTGGATGAGGGATAATTAAAATAAATTGCTTTATTTCTGTTAGAATATTTAATCTTTACTTGGCTTAGGTTTATTTGTATTTAGTTTAGGATATTCCTTTGGAATTCCTACATGTAATTTGTCCTCTAGTACATGTGTGAGGACAAGTCATTTCTTTTATTTTCCTTTATTAAAGAATATTAGATCTCCTCCATAAGAGGATGTGGACACATGGCACACACATTTTATGAATGGTGGCATTCATAGATTTGGGAGTTACTTTGTAACTCCTCTCCTCATCTCTATTTAAGAGATGTCTCCTCTCTCATTTCTACTTAATGAAATTATTGTGAAGAGCTTGCTTCTCTCTCTCTCTCTCTCACACACACACACATTTTAGGCATTGCCTCATTCATAATATCACAAGGGGTTTTTATTTGCTTTTCCCCTTTCAAAAGTTCTCGTGCCTCCTTCTTCACATTTGGGTGATTGCTCCAAGGTTTTTGCATTTCTCTTGGTAACATTTACTTCATCAATAAACTTACTTGTATTTTATTATTCTTTCCTTGATCTTGTATTTACTTTCATGGTATCAGAGCAGGTTTCTAATCCTTGTTTTAAGTTGATATTGATAAAGGTTACCATTATGTGGAGTTCACCTTCTTGGAGGCATTCTTGAGAGGAGAAGAAGTTCTTTCTCTAATATTTTCTATTGTGCAGGTTTTTTTATTTCAGATTTTAATTTTTTTTTTCAAACTTGTTAACAAGTTTGCTTGCAGATTTAATCTTCTTAGATTCTTGTTTTTTTGTTGAAAAAAAACTTTGGAAGGCTTGCCGCCAAAGTTTCTTCTTTCTAGTTTAAAGTTGTGGTTTTGGAAGGCTTGCCACCAAAACTCCATTTCTAACCTCTTTTCTTGCATTCTATAATTTATATTTATCAATTTTGGAAGGCGTGCCGCCAAAACATTTTGCAGTATTCAGTTTCTTCTCTGATTTGCTTGCAAGTTCTAATGTTTCACATCTTGCAGGTTTCTTTTGATAAAAAAAATCATATTATTTCTTCATTGAATCTCTGTGTATTTTTTAAAAATAGATTAGAATCTTACATTTTTTGCAGGTTCTTGTAACTGGCATAAATCTTTGTGTTTGCAATTTTACATTGTATTTCATAGCACCGATTTATATTTCTCTCTAATCTCATTAAATTCCTTTTGCTTGGCCCTTTTCTATTTCCTCAAAATATTTCATCTTTCTGTTTAAAATAACTATGTACAAATCTAATAAAACTTAGTAAAATTTAAATCTAAATTTATTACAGTTTACATCTGAAACTGTGACCTCTATCGTGTTTGCATATATTATAATTTTCATCTTATATGTGACCATTACCATTTTGTTGCAAGTGTTGATTTCTAAGCCTCTCAAAGTCTCTATACTTATTTCATTTTAGTATTTTATGCATCTTATGCATGTAACGCCTCTCTGCCATTTCATCTTTGCCTATTCTCCCTTGAATGCCTTGGTTGGTATCATATTCATTGCCTGTTTGTGTAACATTTCTGATATCATCTTATTTCTCTTAGCCTCTGCATCAATCCTTGTCTTTTATTACCTCTCTGCCTGCGCACCTACACTTTCCTTCTTTTCATTCAGCGCTTTCTTTCACGTTACATTTCATTTCATTATTTTTTTTAACTAAAACTTTTAAGTTTAAAATTAATAAGCTTCATCTTATTAAAAGTTTTAAAAAGTTTATAGTTTATATTTCAACTTTAAAAGTTTATAATTTTCATATATACGAAAAGTTATAAGTTTTAAAAAGTTTATATTTAAAACAAAACTTTAAAAAGTTTATAGTTTTTTTTTATAATAAAGTTTTCTAATATATATAAAGCTTTTTAAACAAAGTTTATTTCTTTAAATAAATAATTAAAATTTGTTTAAATAAAATTAAAGTTTATTAAATAATTTTTTTACATTTGTATAAATATATTTTTTTAAAAAAGAAAATTTATTTATCAATAGGTTATTTTTTCGTCTTTTAATCAAAGAGGATAATTTTTTTTAATACTCACAATTATCTGTTTAACTTTATCGTGCTATCATGTCTACTTTAATTCCTGAAATTAAGTTAAATAGTAGTAATTATCATTCATGGAAAACACATATTTCTTTTATTTTTCATTTCAAACACCTATTGGATGTTGCTACTGATAAAACTTTTGAGCCCGCTTCAACTGCTCCTCAAGCCGACCAAGATAGATGGAAGGCTCAAAATGAGGAAGCACTTGGTTTAATTGGTATTTCAATGGTTCTTGATTTGTATGTTTTAATTGGAAATTGTACAAAAGCGTATGAAGCTTGGGAAATTTTAAAAATAACCTATGATAGCTCAGATGAATCCCAAAAAATTCAGCTTCAAGATCAACTTGAAGATCTCAGGTATACAAATTTTAAAACTATGGATGAATTCTTATTAAAGTTTGATTCTGTTAATAGTCAATTAATTGGTTTAGGAGTTACTCTAGTTGATTTACGTTTAATTCATCTTATTCTTAAAAAATGTCTTCCTCGTTAATTTCAACAATTTATTACGAATGCTCAACTTGCTATTCCTAGCTTAGTTACTCAATTAACTTATGATATTTTTCATAATTTATTGCGTCAAGAGGAAGCTAAATTAATTCAATTTGGTACTCTTAAAAGTAGTGAACATGCTTTTATGTCTAAAAATCAGAATCATAATAATAATTTTAGATCCAATAATAATAATCATAATAATAATCACAAATCTTCTAATTATCAATTTCGTTCTAAATCCTATCATAATAATAATCATAATAATACGTACAATAATCAAAGGAATAATTCTCAAACAAGACCCCATTGCACATATTGTGGGAAAGATGGACATATTACTAATAATTGTTTTAAGAAGCAAAATGGTAAAAAGCCCATGAACCAAAATAATCAACAACATAAACCTCATTATAAGAAAAGTAATAATAATGGTAATTCATCTCATCATGCATTTACATGTACTTATACTGTTTCTCAACCACTTGAGTGGATTATTGATTCTGGTGCATCTCAGCATGTTACTTCTCATAAAGAAGGTTTTGAATCTTTGCATCCTGATACTTCTAATATTCTTATTCAATTAGCTAATAATCATAGTTGCAAAGTTGAAGCTATTGGTGATGTGAATGTTCCTAATGAGAAATTACATGATGTTCTTTATGTTCCTAAATTAAAATCAAATTTGATTTTAGTTCCTACACTTTGTCAAGATTATAAGATTAACTTTTATAGGTGCATGTGTTATATCATTGATCCAAAAACTAATCATGTTATTTCTACTGCTAAAATGGATAGTGATAACTTATTCAAGTTCTATGAATTTGCTCCTACAAAGTATTCCTTGCTTACTACTGTTGATTTTACTATATGGCATGAAAGACTTGGCCATCTCAATTCTGATTATATTTCATTGATGCAAAAAGCAAATATGGTTGATAGATTGCCTAGTATTGTTCCTTCTCAAATTGTTTGCAATGGTTGCATGAGTGGTAAGATACATAGGGAACCCTTTCCTCATGGTCAATCTTGGAGGGCATATACTAAATTACATCTAGTTCATAGTGATCTCTTGGGTCCCATGGAGAATCCCTCCATCCAAGGTTCAAGGTATACTCTTACCTTTGTTGATGATTTTTCAAGGAGAACATGGATATATTTCTTTCATAGTAAGGATCAAGTGCTTGATGTGTTTACTGAATTTCATATGTTTGTAGAAAGGCAATCTAGTTCTAAAATTAAGATTCTTCATACTGACAATGGAAGAGAATATGTCAATAATGCATTTAATGCTTATTTGAAATCTTTTGGAATTAAACATGAGCTTACTATTCCTTATACACCACAACAAAATGGTGTGGCGGAATGGAAGCATAGGACAATTGTTGAAATGGCTAGATGTTATTGCATGCAAAAAATACGGATTACAAGTTTTGGGCTGAAGCTATGGCTTGTGCAACTTATTTAATTAATAGAACACCTACCAAAGCCTTAAAGGATAAAACTCCTGAAGAAGCTTGGTCTGGTAGAAAGCCCAATTTGCAGAATTTAATAATTTTTGGCTCCATAGCTTACGTTCACAAACCTAAGGAGAAAAGAAAAAAATTAGATGCTAAATCTTCTCCTTTTATTTTTTTTGGTTATGATGAAAATACTAAAGGTTATAGAGTTTACAATCCTATTACTAACAAGGTAAAAGTTGCAAGAGATGTTTGTATTGCAGAAAAAAGGCATTCATGATTGTTCTAAAGTCGAGGATGATGAACTTACTCAAAGCAAAGCCGTGCTTGTGGAGGACCAACCTCCTTCTCTTAACCCTACTCCTAATGAATCTCTTTCTATTCCTTCTAGTGATAGTGATGATGATAATAATAACTCTACTCCTCATGAATCTTCTTCTAGTGATGAATCCATTACTTCTAAAAGAAGACCTAAATGGTTTAAATCTTTAATTTAAGATAGTGATGAATACTTAGCTAGGATGGATAGAATTCAAGCTAGAAGAGTTAATTATTGTAATTATGCTTTAATGACTACTATTATGAATTCTAATGATCCTAAAACATTTGATCAAGCTAAAAATCAACCACATTGGAAAAAAGCAATGAAGGAAGAATATGATACTTTAATTTCTAACCAAACTTGGGATTTAGTTCCCTTGCCTCATGGTAAAAATCTTGTTTCTTGCAAGTGACTTTATAAAACTAAATTGAATGCTAATAATCAAGTTAGTAAATTTAAAGATAGATTAGTTGCTAGAGGTTTTTCTCAAATTGAAGGCTTAGATTATACTGAAACTTTTGCTCCTGTTGCTAAAATGCCTACAATTAAACTTGTGCTTGCTTTAGCTTCTAGAATGAATTGGCCTATTCACCAAATGGATGTTAAAAGTGCTTTTCTTAATGATGATCTACATGAGGAAATTTATATGTCTCAACCTCCTGGTTTTATTAAAGACGGTAATGCACACTTAGTTTGTAAATTAAAGAAATCAATTTATGGATTAAAACAATCTCCTAGGGAGTGGTATTCAAAGATTAATGCATTCTTTCTTTCTCAAGGCTTTATTAGAAGTAAAAATGATCCTAACTTGTATATTAAACATAGTGAAGATGATATTATCATTATTATCTTGTATGTAGATGATTTGATTCTTACATCAAGTTCCAATACTTTGATTTCTGATATTAAGTTTCAACTTAATCAAAAATTTCAAATGACTGATTTAGGTCTTTTACATTATTTCTTAGGAATGCAAATTTGGCAAACCTCTAAAGGAATTTTCTTATCTCAAAGTAAATATGCTCAAGATCTCATAGATAAGTTTAACATGAATGATGCTCACCATGTTTCAATTCCTATTGAATTAGGCACTAAGTTAATGCTTGATATGCAAACTCCTCTTGTTGACCCTACTTTGTATAGACAATTAGTTGGAAGTTTGAATTATTTAACTCTTACGAGGCCAGATATTGCTTATAGTGTTGGTTTGGTTTCAAGATTCATGTCTAAATCTCAACAAACACACTTTAAAGTTGCTAAAAGAATTTTAAGATATATTAAAGGAACTATTAATGTAGGTTTGTTTTATGATGCAAATTCTGATTTTACTTTAAAAGGTTTTACTGATTCCTATGTAGGTGGAGATCCCAATGATGGGAAATCTACTTGTGGTTATTGTTTTTTTGTTGGTTCAGGAGAAATTTCTTGGAATAGTAAAAAGAAACAATCTACCTCTCTTGGATCCACTGAAGCTGAGTACAAAGGATGCACTAATGCTTCCAAAGAAGTCTTGTGGCTTAGAAGACTACTTGAAGATTTGGGTCTACCTCAACACGAGCCAACTCAATTGTATTGTGACAACCAAAGTGCCATTGCCTTGGCTAAAAATCCCATTTTCCATGCTAGGACAAAACACATTGCTCTCCAACACCACTTTATTAAAGAACAAATTGAAGACAAGCAAGTTTCACTCCTCTATTGCAAGGGGGAAGACCAAGTTGCAGATATTTTGACCAAGCCACTTTGTAAAGAAAAGTTTCAATTTCATTGTAAAAATCTTGTCCATTGCAACCCATTTAAGGGTTTGATGTAAACTCCCCAAGTAAAGCTTAAGAGGGGGTGTTAGAATATTTAATCTTTACTTGGCTTAGTTTTATTTGTATTTAGTTTAGGATATTCCTTTGGAATTCCTACATGTAATTTTTCCTCTAGTACATGTGTAAGGACAAGTCATTTCTTTTATTTTCTTTTATTAAGGAATATTAGATTTCCTCCATAAGAGGATGTGGACACATGGCACACACATTTTATGAATGGTGGCATTCATAGATTTGGGAGTTACTTTGTAACTCCTCTCCTCATCTCTATTTAAGAGATGTCTCCTCTCTCATTTCTACCTAATGAAATTATTGTAAAGATCTTCTTTCTCTCTCTCTCTCTCTCTCTCTCTCTCACACACACACACACACACACACACACACACACACACACACACACACACACACACACACACACACACACACATTTTAGGCATTGCCTCATTCATAATATCACAAGGGGTTTTTCTTTGCTTTTCCCCTTTCAAAATTTCTTGTGCCTCCTTTTTCACATTTGGGTGATTGCTCCAAGGTTTTTGCATTTCTCTTGGTAACATTTACTTCATCAATAAACTTGAATTTTATTATTCTTTCCTTGCTCTTGTATTTCCTTTCAATTTCAATTTGGTTGCAAATTGGAGATTTAAATTAATTAGATTTATTTAATTAGGGTAAACTATTTAATTAAATGTAAATTTAATTAAAAGTAGAGAGAAGGGATTTAATTAAATAAAATGATTTATTCAATTAAATGGTATAAAAGACTTAAGTGAATTTAAATAAATAAATTGAATGATTTATTTAATTAAATAGAAGAATGTGGATGATTTAATTAAATTAGATTTAACTAAATAGAGGAATGAGAATAAAATGAACATTAAATATTCATTTAGGAATATGGTCATTTTTATACGTCTACATTTTGCCCCTCTTTGAAGTGATGTGTGTGCACATGATTTGGTTATGATCAATGTGATGTCATGTCATGATGTTCATGTCGTGCCCCAGATTTGATAAATGATGTTGATAATGCCCCCTCGGGAGATGAATCAAAATTTTAAAAATTTGATTTGATTTGGTAAAGTTCATGACAATTTAAAATTTTGTTTATGTTGAATGCGATAAGTTGATTCATCTCCCGATAATAATGTTTGTTGGGGTTATAATAGAGATCACGAGCAATTTACGTGCTCGTCTACGTAACCCTAATTTTTATTTACCCTATAAAAAGGTAAAAAGTGATTTATTTTGTCTCATTTGTGCTTGTTGACTTGGAGAAAAAGACAAAATATCGATTCCCTTTGCTTCTCATCGATTTGAGCACGTTCGGAGGTATCAGAGGCCTGCCACATATGGACCACTGGTAAGTCATCATTTTTTACCCCTTTTTGATTTTTGCTTTGTCATTTTTAGTCAGGTTTTTCATTTTTTGCACGCGGATTTAACGGTTTAGTGCGTCGGGTAAAAAACCGCAACACATAAGATAAGTAGAATAGCGCGTGGGATTTTATGAACTAGGGTATCGTCCGAGTAGGTTAGGATAGCACAGGGGTGTGTTAGGGTAGCACATTGACATAGTTTAGCGTATCGGGTGCACAGGGTAGTGCGTAGGGGGAAGTGAGTAGCGCATCGCTTAGAGCTAGTGCGTAGGGTTAGCCGGGGGTCGCATGGGTAGGTTAAGGTAGCGCGTAGGTGTGACCTAGTGCAGCGGGGTAGGCTTGAAGCACAGGGCCAGGGTAGGATAGCGCATGGTCGAGGGTTAGCACTTATGGTATTTTAGGTGGTACATTTAGAAAGAAAAGTAGCGCCGAGTTGTAGGCTAGCGCTTAGGGTTACTGGTGTAGCGCATGCAGAAGGTTGGATAGAGCATAGCTAGCAGCTTAGCACGTAGATAAAACTGTTTAGCGCATGGGCAGAAAAATTTGGGGAAAGTAGGATTTTGGTGAGGATTATGAGATGAAGAAAGATATGTAGGTGTTTGGTAGTTTTGCCGGGATGGGTGTGATAGGTAGGCTGCGTGTTTGCTGTCATTTGTTTTGATAATTTGTCCAATATGAGTTCTGATATGGTTTGTTTGATATATAACTTGATTTGATTTGCAATGTTTGAAGTTGATGTTGATATATTGATATGATAAGATGTGGATTTTGATATGGATGTTTGATATGAACTTGATTTGATATGCATTGTTTCAAGTTGATATAAATGTGGAATTTGAGTTGTTTTACAAGTTGATATGATTGATTGTGGAACTTGGGTTGTTTTACAAGCTGATATATATGTGAAACTTGAGTTGTGTTACAAGTTGATATGTTTGTAAAACTTGAGTTGTATTACAAGTTGATATGAATGTGAAACTTGAGTTGTATTACAAGTTGATATGATTTGATGTGTATATGGATTTGATATGATTGTTGGTATTTTGGTATGGTTTTGTCATTGATGTCAATACCTACTAAACACTTATCAACTCTGGCACTTTGGAGAATCAACAACATTCACTGGCAAGCAAGTGACTCATGCACAGTCACCAGTATCTGGTACATCGACAAGATATAATGATCACCGACACTTGGAATGATATGGAAAACACTTGGTTATGTCAAAGACATCGTGTGGACACTTTGTCTTGGAGTTTTGTTTATTGGTACATTAGCATTTGCATATTTGCTGTTACTGACAAATAGGTCCAGGTTACACCGATAGGATTATCTTTTCCAGATCAGCATGGCACGCTATGGAGATGACTTATTATTACATTAAGCTGACATATTGAATTCGTTATTGCATCAGGTATTAATTGATATGTAAATTAATTTTATTGTAATATCTTGTAGAGTCGACCTACTAAAATTGGTCTTAGGTTATGGTATAAATGTAAGATCTTATTTGTAAGATCAAAGGGGAAAATGTGAAAAAGGATTGTGTGAAGGTATATGGGAGAATAAGCATAGCTATACACGCAGACATCATTTGAAGATTGAAGGAGGGTTTTTGAGAAGACAATCAGAACTACACTGGTACTAAATCCAGCATATGAAGATGCTATTTTGAGCAGTACATTCTTATTGGATTTAACCATCCAACTATAGTCAGTGTGACTCCCATTTTGTGATTGAGCAGTGAGCTCTAGGCACTTGGCCTTTCTGCATGTGTAGACCCCATTTGTATACACTTACTATCTGCAGTAGTATCATCTGATTGTGGGTAAGGTTTCTCACCGTGATTTTTCCCCTTATAGGGTTTCCACGTACAAATATTGGTGTTATGTGTTGTGGATGCCTTTGTCTTTATGTTTCATGCATTAATCCTTACCAGTATAGCAATTAACTATTAAAACTGTCTACTGACATATTGGACTGGTTTACTGGTATTAAGCATTAAGTTGGTTAAGTTGTTTTGGGTTTGAATTTATTTGACAACTGATTCACCCCCCCCTCTCAATTGTCTCTGGGACCTAACAATTGGTATCAGAGCCTAGTCCTCTTTTGCAGAAGTTTAATAGCTTGAGGAGATCCAATGTCTACTAACTATTTCAGGAAGGACAGTCCTAAGCTTGATGGAACCAACTATGGCATATGGAAGATCAGAATGGAGACACATCTAAATTGCATTGGAAAGGACATCTGGGATGTTACAAAGAATGGTTATACTGCTCCTACTCAAAGTCAGCCCAATCCACCCAACTTTACTAAAGATGAGGAAAATGATTGCAAAGCAAGAGAAGCACTTTTGAGCGCATTATCTGATCAACAAATCATGGGACTATCAGATAGGTCTACTGCTAAAGCTATTTGGGATCATTTGGAAACATTGAATGAAGGTGATTCCACAGTCAAAATTGCAAAACTTGAAAGCTTCCGGGTCAGGTATGAACATTTGAAAATGGAAGAAGATGAAAGGATTTATGCTTTTATGGAAAGAGTAAATGAGATTGTTTTGGGCATTAAATATTGTGGAGGAACCTTTAGTGAGGATGAAATTGTTTCAAAAGTTTTAAGAGGATTGCCACCGGCATATAAAATGAAAGTCACTGCTATAAATGAGTTAAGAACAAAGCCTAATACATCAGTAACTAGGGATACACTGATTGGAAAACTTTCAACTTTTGAAATTGAAGAATTTGGTCCTGTTGCTACTATAAAGACAGATTTAGCCTTTAAAGCATCAACATCATCTACTCCATCATTTGGCAAATCTGATTGGAAAGCCTTTTATGCAAGAGAACTTGAAGAAAGTAGGAAAGAAAATGAAGAACTTGAAGAACTTGAAGCACTATTTGCAAGGAAAATGCCTAAAGGTCCAGTTGGAAGTAAGTATGAAGGGAAAGCACCCTTTAAATGTTTTAACTACAATAAGATTGGTCATATGGCTTCAAGATGCCCTGATAGACATGCTAGACTAAGAGAAGAAGCTAGAAGAACATACAAGCCTAACCCTGAATATCAGAGATACAGATTTAAGAAGAATAAAGATAAATCTTGTTACATTGTTGATGAAGGAGTGACTGATGATTCTGATGAGGATCCGACAGACAATGGATGGGTTTTTGTTGCTATAACAGAAGATCAACCGACACCTACTGCTCAACCGGTAGAATAGGCCTTGGCAGCTAAAGTTGAAGTAAAGGATAAGTGGATCATTGATTCAAGATGCTCACATCATATGACAGGAGACAAAGGTAAATTCTTGAACTTTCAAGAATACAATGGAGGCTTAGTGATATTTGGAGATGACAAAGCTTGTTTGATCAGAGGTAAGGGAACAATATCTCTTGATGGTAAGCATAACACTGACAATGTTTACTATGTTGAAGGATTAAAGCATAATTTTTTGATTGTTGGTCAATTAGTTGAGAAAGGATTTCAGTTACAATTCAAAAATGGAAAATGCAAAATCATGAATAGAACTGGTTTGGAAATTGCAATTGGTAATTAAACTAGAGGTAATATCTTTTATTTGAATAATAGTGAAAAGACATGCTTAAATGCACATATTGATGAAAGTTGGCTATGACATAAGAGACTTTGTCATGTAAACTTTGATTGCATGGTGAAAATCAGTACTATTAAGGCAGTTAGAGATTTACCTAAAATTGTCAAACCTCACAATACAGTATGTAAGGAATGTCAATTTGGAAAACAAGTTAGAGCTAGTTTCAAAAGTATTCCAGAAAAATCCAATAATGCTCTTGATTTAAGTCACACCGATTTATGTGGTCTAGCTAGAACTAAAAGCTTACAAGGTGATAGATATTTCATGCTAATCATTGATGATTATTCTAGAATGTGCTGGGTCACTTTTCTTAGAGAAAAATCAGAAGCACTTGGAAAGTTCAAACTGTTCAAAGCAATGGTAGAAAATGAAACTGGTAAGAAAATCAAATGTCTAAGATCAAATCAAGGAGGAGAATTTACATCTAAGGAATTTAATACATTCTGTGAAGTAAATGGAATCAAAAGACAGCTATCAACACCTCAGACACCACAATATAATGGAGTTGTTGAAAGGAAAAACATAACTATTTTGGATGCAACAAGAAGTATGTTATCAGAAGAAAACCTACCACATGTATATTGGAGAGAGGCAGTCATTAAAACGGTCTACACATTCAACAAAGCTCACATCAAAGGTGAAACCGGTAAGACCCCTCATGAACTATGATTTGGTATTACTCTTACTCTTAAATATTTCAGAATTTTTGGAAGTAAATGTTATATCAGAAGAGATGAGTATATTGGCAAATTTGATCCTAGAAGTAATGAAGGAATATTTATTGGTTATTCATCTAAGAGCAAGGCATATAGATGTTTTAACAAAAGATTGCAGAAAATTGTTGAAAGTACAAATTTAAAGATTGATGAACAATTCAGAGGAACTTCAAGGTATATAGACTCTGAACCGGCAACAAAAAATTTGACAAATGAACCTACTCTAAATCCACCGGTACAGAATGAAGATCCAGTTACCCCGGTATCATCTGAAAATTCCACAGTAACTGAGGAACAACAACAAACAAAGACACCCCGGTATGTAAGACTGAATCACTCTGAAGATCAGATAATTGGAAACAAGTTTAAAGGAGTTATGACAAGAGGAAGATTGGAAAATAAAGAGGTATGTCTTATTTCTCAAATTGAACCATCATTAGTTAATGAGGCATGTGAAGATAAATTTTGGATTAAAGCTATGGAAGAAGAATTAGAACAAATTGAGAAGAATAACACTTGGACATTAGTTCCCTGACCTAAAGATAAAAATGTAATTGGAACCAAATGGGTATTCAGAAACAAAATTAATGAAGATGGTGAGGTTATCAAAAATAAAGCAAGACTAGTGTGTAAGGGATATTCTTAGAAAGAAGGAATTGATTACAATGAAACCTTTGCACCGGTAGCTAGAATTGAGGCATTCAGATTATTTTTCGCTTTTGCAGCACATAAGAACTACAAAGTATATCAAATGGATATTAAATGTACATTTTTGAATGGAGATCTTGAAGAAGAAGTTTACATTGAACAACTTGATGGATTTTCTTTGATAGATAACAAAGATATGGTTTGCAGGTTAAGAAAAGCTTTGTATGGATTAAAGCAAGCTCCAAGAGTTTGGTATGCAAAATTGGATAAGTATCTTTTGAAGATTGGTTTTTCTAAAGGTAATGCAGACATCAATTTATATTATAAAGTGACTAATGATGACATCTTGGTTATAGAAGTATTTGTTGATGATATAATCTTTGGAGGAGAAGATGGATTATGTAAAGAATTTTCTATTAAAATGCAACAAGAATTTGAAATGTCTATGATTGGAGAAATAAAATTCTTTTTAGGATTGCAAATTTCATAGACTGATAAAGGTATATTCTTGAGTCAATCCAAGTACTTAAAAGAGTTACTAAAGAAATTTGGGATGGAGAAATCTAAACTAGTAAGCACACCTATGACTACAAATGACAAACTATCACTAAGGGATGAATCTACACCTGTTAATCCAACTAGATACCAATCTATGATAGGAGGTTTACTGTATTTGACACAAACCAGACCTGATATTATGAATGCAGTATGTATTGTTTCAAGATTTCAGAGCAATCCTAGAGAAAATCATGAATCAACAGTAAAAAGGATTTTCCGGTACTTACAAGGCACTATAAATCTTGGATTATGGTATCCTAGAGATGAAAATTTTGAATTATGTGCATACACAGATGCAAATTGGGTAGGAGATGTGGATGATAGAAAAAGCACCACCGGCGGAGCATTCTTTCTTGGAAACAGACTAATTTCTTGGTTAAGTAAGAAACAAAGTTGTACATCTTTATCAACAATAGAATCAAAATATGTTGCAGCAACAACTATCTGTACACAGGTACTATGACTTAAGCAAATGCTAAAAGACATAAAGGTAAAATGCAAGGAACCTATTACTATCTATTGTGATAACACTGCAGCAATTGATATATCTAAGAATCCAGTATTACATTCTAAAACCAAACATGTTTCTATCAAACTAAATTTTCTAAGGGAAAATGTTGAAGCAAAGGAAATAAAACTGATTTATGTGAATACAAAAGAGTAGATAGCAGATATCTTTACTAAACCTCTGCCTAAGGAGACTTTTGAATATCTCAGAGATCAGCTTGGGGTCATACCCCCACCGGTAGAGACTTAGGAAGTTGATGATTGTCATCAACTGACATAATTAACAAAGAAAACTTTTATTTCGACTTTGATGGGAAGCTACTTCTCAGGGGGAGTAGTTGGTATACTAAATTGATTGATATTTTGTATATGAACTTGGCTTGGAAATAACTTTGGCATTTGATGTCAAAGGGGGAGAGATTAGTATGGAAAAACACAAGGAAAACACATGTTGCTCCCAGGGGGAGAGATTTTTGTTTGGGAGAGATTATTACTCTCTGTATTTGTATTTTGATTTCTGATTATGATCTCTTTTCAGAGATTGTTGGTTTTTGGTATTTGGCATTTCTATTTTGGCACTTTGATGGTTTTCCCATCTTGTGTTGCCATCAATACCAAAGGGGGAGATTGTTGGTATTTTGGTATGGTTTTTTCATTGATGTCAACACCTACTAAACACTTATCAACTCTGGCACTTTGGAGAATTAGCAACATTCATCGGCAAGCAAGTGACTCATGTACAGTCACCGGTATCTGGTACATTGGCAAGATATAATGATCACCGACACTTGGAATGATTTGGAAAACACTTGGTTATGTCGAAGACATCATGTCGACACTTTGTCTTGGAGTTTTGTTTATTGGTACATTAGCATTTGCATATTTGCTGTTACCAGCAAATAGGTCTAGGTTACACCGGCAGGATTATCTTTTTCAGAGAAGCATGGCACGCTATGGAGATGACTTATTATTGTTGTAAATGCATTAAGATGACATATTGAATCGGTTATTGCATCGGGTATTAATTGATATGTAAATTAATTTTATTGTAATATCTTGTAGAGCCGACCTACTAAAATTGGTCTTAGGTTATGGTATAAATGTAAGATCATATTTGTAAGATCAAAGGGGAAAATGCGAAAAAGGATTGTGTGAAGGTATATGCAAGAATAAGCAGAGCTATACACGTAGACATCATTTGAAGATTGAAGGAGGGTTTTTGAGAAGGCAATCAAAACTACACCGGTACTGAATCCAGCATATGAAGATGCTATTTTGAGTAGTACATTCTTATTGGATTTAACCATCCAACTGTAGTCAGTGTGACTCCCATTTTGTGATTGAGCAGTGAGCTCTAGGCGCTTGGCCTTTCTACATGTGCAGACCCCATTTGTATACACTTACTATCTGTAGTAGTATCATCTGATTGTGGGTAAGGTTTCCCATCATGTTTTTTCCCCTTACAGGGTTTCCACGTACAAATATTGGTGTTATGTGTTGTGGATGACTTTGTCTTTATGTTTTATGCATTAATCCTTACCAGTATAGCAATTAACTGTTAAAATTGTCTACCGGCATATTGGACTCGTTTATCGGTATTAAGCATTAAGTTGGTTAAGTTGTTTTTGGTTTGAATTTATTTGACAACTGATTCACCCCCTTCTCAGTTGTCTCCGGGACCTAACAATGATGTGGAACTTGATTAGATTTTCAATGTTTTGAAGTTGATATGAATTTGATTTTGATATGAATTGATATGATGAGGAAACTAATATTGGACATGTTTTGTTTGTGACAGGAGTGACTTGGGGTTGTTCAGTCGCGAGAGCGATTTTTGAGATTGTGGTCATTGATACCATGATTGACACAGGCAAACATGGATATCATTGAGAGGTGTTTCCTATCCTCTTTGCTAGAGATGCCCCGGTATATCATTAACCGAGGTTTATTGACAGCTTTGGCTGAGAGGTGGCATAGTGACACCAACACCTTCCATTTGGCGACAGGTGAGATCATAGTGATACCTGAGGATTGCTACTAGATTGTGCAGATTCCCATGGTAGGTGCACTTTTACCCTATGAGCAGACGGAGGAGGGCAGGACAGAGGTACTTCACCGGATTTTGCATGATGAGCATATTTGTGGGTATGAGATCCCATGGTAGGACTTTATTGATTTGGATTATGCTCCTCTACCATCAGTGCTGGCATGATTCATAGGTGGGTGTTTATGTACTGACCGTAGGTCGAAGGGACTAGTAGTAGGATGGGGGTTGGTCTTGGAGGACATGGTAACATAGGGTCACCGATTCGCATGGGCGTCTGCTATGTTGGCTCACTTATACAAGGATCTGCATCAGGTGGTTTACTTGGGATACAACAGTCTATCATCTGGGGTTACACTGCTACAGGTATGGGCATGGGAGCATATTCCCGCAGACAGGCCACTTGCAGACAAAGTTAGGCCTGTTGGGTACGCCTATGCCTATGGATACCAAGGGATAGTTATCCAGCGTAAGCTGGGCAAACTAGAGAATTGGAGGTGAGTGCTAGATGATATTGATACGGTCATTTGGAGACCGTATATGGATTGTGAGGTATGGGCAAAGGATGGAATGGAGATGCCCTATGTCTACATGTCTCGATTTTTGATAGGGCAGACACCCTTCATGATTGAGAGATTCCTGCACAACCAAGTGTTGCGACAGTATGGACAACATCAGGGGATTCCACAGGGAGCATGCTTGTATGCTTGATGGAGGTAGGATGTACCAGAGTGGGGACCTACTATCAATAGCGCGGTGGCGGTTGAGGAATTATTTCACTTAGCCGACTAGATATGGGACTATGCCTATGGGATAGTGGATGCGGGGATGACAGAGGAGTTTGCAACACTATTTGTGGTGCATGCTGTGGCTAGGATAGCAAATCTAGTAGAGATGATTCCCATTTTTGACGATGATGAGAATGAGTAGCCCGAGAGGCTAGGGAGATAGGGAAAGGATGGAGAGGAGTTGGATGAGGGAGTTGGTGATGGTGGAGGTGATGATGGTGGAGGAGGAGGCCAAGGTCAATGAGGGGATAGAGGGAGAGGAGATCAGGGGAGGAGAGGAGATAGAGGTGGAGTTGGTGGTGACAGAGGGATACGGGTGGAGAGAGTTGTGCGGTGGGCTACAAAGGATAGAGGGAGAGGAGGCTTGGTTATTGGAGCTGGGGGTGAGGAGCGGGTAGGAGAGATGATAGCAGTGGTGGGAGGGACAAATGAGTTTAGATGGCCGGCCCAAAAGAGGAGGCCAGCTGTTTTACCCCCACCAACATCGAGGACAGGGGGACGGATAGGGGGTACCACTTCACGGGTACCCCTACAGATGCAGATTTTGACTCATCGGGAGGATGCTCAGATCAGATCCTTACAGTTATTAGTGCAACATCTGTAGATATAGCTACTGGTGCATCAATGACATATTACACAGCTAACCACTAAGCAGGATACAACTTTGGAGCGATTGGGTCGAGCTGAGGTTCGAGCAGAGACCTTGGAGAGAGCGATGGTGGGTGGCTCGATGAGAGACACCCTGAGAGAGTTGGCTTTGAGAGCCAAGGAGGCGGAGTAGTACTGGAGGCATTATGAGGATGTGGTGCCTAAGGAGTGCCAAGTTCCGAGTTTCACAACTACGAGATCCAGTCGATCCAGGAAGACTAGGTTGAGGACAGAGAGAAGAGGTGTGACAGGGCCTACTTGTCAGGATCCACCTGGGGATCCTGATGCTGGGACATGTGCTGCGAGACCGTCACCCTTAGGATATAGTCATACTTGAGTGATGTCTCCATTGTATTTTGATTATTTTTCTATATTTGGCACAGACATGACATATTCTGTATATTTGATCATTTTTGATATATATATATATATATATGACACCATTTTCCTTGATCCTCATGCGATGTGTTATGGATGATGCTTTCTATATGATTTTGATGTTTATATGATGATGATGCAATGCTTAGATGTATGTGATTTGATATGTTATGAATATGATGTGTTAATGCATGATGTTGTGAGATGTATCTTGAAAATGAGATGTATGATATGATATGCTATGAGATGTATCTTAAAAATGAGATGTATGATATGATATGCTGTGGGATGTATCTTGAAAATGAGATGTATGATATGATATGCTATGAGATGTATCTTGAAAATGAGATGTATGATATGATATGTTGTGAGATGTATCTTGAAAATGAGATGTATGATATGATATGTTGTGAGATGTATATTGAAAATGAGATGTATGATATGATATACTATGATGTATCTTGAAAATGAGATGTATGATAATGATATGCTATGAGATGTATCTTGAAAATGAGATGTACGATAATGATATGCTATGAGATGTATCTTGAAAATGAGATGTATGATATGATATGCAACTTTTTGCAAAATGATATAAAACTAATTGTAAAATGATATGCAACTAATTGTAAAATGATATGCAACTAATTGAGCATCCTCATTCTTCCATTAGTCATTCCTGTATAGTCACATGTTTTTGCTTTCTTTGTAGTTATCATCATTGAGCATTGATTTGTTGGGATATGTTGAAAATTTATACAAGCATAATGGTATAATTGAACCATAATGACCTGAGAAAAATTTACATGATTTTTGATTTTGCAAGATAGCACAAGCATCAAGGTATAATTGAACTAGGATGACTTGAGTGTGGTTTGCATATAAATAGACAAGATTAAACCATTTGTATGCACAAAGTGGAATCATGTCTTTAGTGATATGCTTTGAATGACGTCTCGAGACAAGTATTTGCACAACAAGTGATTGCCTCACAGATAGAAATATAAAAAAATATTGGAGTCCCCATGACTTTCTCTAGCTTGATGCATCGTTGAGAAAAATGTAGAGGATCCAATAGTTCAAAAAAATTCAAGGGCGAAAATAGTCAAAACTTCATGCAAGATGCCAACATTTGATACTTCAGAAAATCATCCATCATGCGTTGCGAATATTTTTAAGTGATCAATGTTTGCTCGCGTGATTTATTGATTTGTTTGTTGGATATGATGTTCTGAGTTTGTTGCAAGTTTTGATTGAAGATGAAATTTTGATCAATGCTGCCCCTAGCTGAGTTTTCCTCTTAATGTGGATATGTATAGTGATTACCAAGCCATGGTGGGATACAATGAAAGGATATGTGGATAGGTAAGGACAATGACTACACTAATTATGTCCTCGATAATGCTATAAAATGTCGGGTGATGGTCGATATTGCGTGACTGTGGGTATAAAAGTTCATGAGTAAAGATAGATAGAGGAGCTGTCCTCTCACAATAGTGCCTGTTGCCAGGTTTTCACTAGTTGCTTTTATTGTACCTTTTTATTTGCTTTTTCTTGATTATATATATATATATTTTTGATATTTTTGACTTTTTTGACTTTTTCGTGCAGTAGACTACTCAAGTATAGTATTTCTTTAGATGGATGTTGTTAGTTGGTTCATTGAGCACATCTCCTTCTGAAGTTGTTAGCTGATAAGCACATGATCCATAGGCTGATATGATAACATAGGGACCTAACCAGTTAGGTTTAAACTTCCCTTTCTTTTCCCGATCCTGTTGATTTCTAGGATTTTCCTTGAGTACTAGATCACCAATTTAAAAAATTCTGGGAATGACCTTATGATTGTAGCTTCGACACATGCATTGCAACTTGCTGATATTATTTGAGGTGAGTATAGGTATGTTGACATTTTTAATCTAGAATTTCTAGCTCTTGCAGTTGGTTTACTCAATACTCTTCATCTGGAATGAGGCCTTTCAAAGATACTCTGAGAGATGGAATCTCTACCTCTAGAGGTAAAATTGTTTCTGATCCATACACCAATGAATATGGCGTAGCTCCTGTAGGTGTGTGGATGCTAGTTTTATATGCCCAAAGTGCTAGATTGAGCTGCACATGCCAATCTTTTCTTGCATCATTCACTATTTTCTTGAGGATTTTCAATATTTTTTTGTTGGATGATTTGGCTTGACCATTCTCCTGTGGGTAGTAAGGTGTAGAGAAATGATGTTGGATCTTGAATCTGTCACATAGTTCTCGCACATCTTGGTTCTTGAAAGGTCATCCATTGTATGTGATGATGGAACTTGGAATTCCATATCTGCAAATTAGATAATTAAGAATAAAAGAGGAAATTTGTTTCCCAATCATTGTGGAGGACCGCTTCAATCCATTTGGTAAAATATTCCATTGCAGTTATAATGAACTTGTGTCCATTTGAAGATGAAGGATGTATTTTTCCGACTAAGTCCAGTCCCCACTGGCAAAAGGGCTAGGATGTTGTGAATGGATGTAGTTCCTATGCTGGTGAATGTATAAGATTGCCATGGATTTGGCATTTAGGACATTTCTTTGCAAAATGATAAGAGTCCTTTTCCATAGTCGGGCAATAATATCCCATTCGTAGAAGTTTTTTAGCAAGAGTAGGACCACTTGAATGTGTGCCATAGATACCTTCGTGAAGCTCTTGTAAAGAAGAGTTAGATTCATTATGATCAAGGTAATGAAGAAGAGTGCCATCTAGACCTCGACGGTACAGAGTGTCAGCAGTGAGAGTATAATGGGCGGCTTGCCGGATAAAAAGTTGTGTTTTTGGTTTCAAGATAGGTCAATGGGTAGGATATTGTTTTTAAGATAGTCGTATATCATTCCGTATAATGGAGAGTCAGAACTGGTCAAGGCATAGATAACATGGGATTCAGAATGGTCATAGGTTGGGGAAAACACTCTACCAAAAACTCGTAACGACTCTGTTGCTATGGAATTTGTAGTAGTGAAGCGATAGTAGCCATTGCATCAGATGCTTTGTTGTCCAACCATGGTATTTTCTCGAAGGTGATGTGTACAAAATATTGTTTGAAATCATCCACCATTCATTTGTATGGTAGCAGCTTGTCATCCTTCATCTGATAGTCATTGTTGATCTGATTGATGACTAGTTGTGAATCTCTGTAGACTTTTAAATTTGTGATTCTCCATTCTATGGCCATTTTGATGCCTGTAACCAGTGCCTCATATTCAACAATGTTATTTGTGCATGGAAATATTTGTCTATATGATCTTGGTATGGTGTGTCCGTCAGGAGTGATGAACAAAATGCCAACATCTGAGACATGTTGAGTATAGGATCCATCCAAGTATAGGGTCCATTGTTTGGTGGAAATAGCAAGAACATCCTTGTCCAGAAATTCGATCTCCATTGGTTGTTTTCCAGGTAGTGGTGCTTCAGCTAGTTGATCTGTAATTACTTGTCCTTTGATAGCTCATCGCTCTGTGTAGTGGATATCAAATTCACTGAGAATCATGACCCATTTAGCCAATTTGCATGTAAGAGCTGGTTTGCTGAGCAAATATTTGAGAGGATCAATTTTTGCGACTAGCTTAATTGTGTGAGCTAGCATGTAATGTCAAAACTTTTGAGAAGCAAATACCACTATTAGACAAGCCTTCTCAATGAATGTATAGTTGAGTTTATATCTGTTTAATGTCCTGCTGATGTAATAGATAGCTCGTTCCTTGCC
Organism: Cryptomeria japonica; assembly: GCF_030272615.1. Taxonomy (NCBI): domain Eukaryota; kingdom Viridiplantae; phylum Streptophyta; class Pinopsida; order Cupressales; family Cupressaceae; genus Cryptomeria; species Cryptomeria japonica. The sequence goes on from NC_081412.1 coordinate 130,340,511, forward strand.
TTGTTGATCTTCTTGTGCTAATAATGCCCCCAATGATATACTTGTTGTTGATATGTAGAGAATGAGTGGCTTCCCTACTATTAATGGTACTAGAAATGGTGGGTTTATTAGATATTGCTTGATTTGGTAGAATGATTCTATGCATTTGGCTTCCCATCTGAATGGTACATTCTTATGTAGCAAATGATTGAATGGTAGACTTTTATCTGCTAGTTGGGCAATGAAATTCCTGATTGACTGGAGCCGTCCTTGTAATGATCGGAGTTGGCTGATATTATTTGGTGGTGGCATCTCCATAATGGCTTGTACCTTTGTTGGATCCACTTCAAAGCCCTTTTATGAGACTATGTAGCCTAACCCTAAAGACACACTTCTTAGGGTTGAGCCTGACTTGAAATTTTTCCACTCTATCAAAAATCTTTTCTAAGATGCTTAGATGTTCTGCTCGGGTAAATGATTTGGCTAGTAAATCATCCACATAGTCCTCCATGAAGGTATGCATCATGTCATGAAAGATTGTTGTCATTGCCTGTTGATAAGTTGCCCCAACATTCTTTAAGCCAAACGAAATGACATTCCAACAGTATGTTCCCCAAGGACAAGTGAATGTTGTTTTATATTGATCCTCTAGGGCTATCTTGATTTGATTATAGCCCGAAAACCGTCCATTAGTGATAGCATTGCATGGCCTGTTGTGAGGTCTACAATTATGTCAATACTGGGCAAAGGAAAGTCATCCTTTGGACATGCTTTGTTGACATCTCTAAAATCGGTCCATATCCTGATGCTTCCATCTAGTTTTGAAACTGGCACGATGTTGGAAATCCATTCGGCATAGTCGATAGGTCAAATAAATCCGACGTCTAATAGTTTCTTTAGCTCAGCTTTGACCATGAGTGCTACATGTGGATTCATTTTTCTCAAATTTTTCTTGTCTGGCTTAGCTCCTGGAGAAATGGACAAGTGATACATGATTAGATGTGGATCAATCCTGGGCATATCTGCATATGACCAAGCAAAATTGATTTGCTTTTCTTTGAAAAATTGGACAAACTCTGATCTTTCTTCCTCTGTCAAAGATTCTGCAAGGTGTATGTTTTTGGTTGCTTTTGCTGTACCAATGTTGACTGATTGAGTGGGCTCAATCAATATGGGTGATCGCTCCTGATAATGTTTAGGAAGAGTTTCAAGTCTCCCATCTTTAGGTGCCTTAAAAAGGTTTTCACCCGTGGATGTGTCCTTTATTTTTACTTTTTTGTGATCTATTGCTACCATTGATTGGTTTTTAGTAGTAGATCCTTTATTTCGTTCATTTTTGTGACTGAGAGACTTGGCACTCCCCTGATTGCAGATGTCGTTACTTTGTTCACTAGTAGAGTCTGTTTCTAGGTTGACGGTACACAAGTAATGGATAATGGATTCATTATTTGGGAAAATTGGTATGTCATGGTTTTCAAGTTCATCCCAGTCTATAAGGTCAAGAAAGATAAGTGGTAAAGAGTCATTGGGTGGGTCAAGTTTAGCTCCTGTAAGTGTCAGGATGGAGGTATCATCGTGATTGGCCAGGATTTTAAATAAGTTAATGATTTTGTCGAGGTCTTCAATGGTATCATCTTCTATGTAGACTTGCTCGTAATATCACTGGTCATTTTCCTTGGCGTCATAGATATTCTGTGGACCAAATTCAAGTAGTCTAGGTTTTGTGCCTTGTTCTTCTTGAAAAATGGGTGTATGACTGTCATTTGCAGCAATATCTTCAGTAACATTGGAATAGCTGCCCCATTCATATTCATTTGAATAAGTCTTAGAGGTATTATCCCAGATTTTGGCAGTGCTATGGACTGGTATGTTGTAGGGTGAAAACAAGTCTTTGATGATTGATACGAGTCTAATAGTTTCTCTAATTCTGTATCAGATCCTACTTCCACTCTTTGCATTTGCTCATATACTGTCTCTTCTCGGGGAGGGACGATGTTATCAGAAGGTGATTCTTCATTGTTGGACATTGGTTCTTGAACATGATATACTTCTGCAGTAGGTGCTTCCTTCTTTTGATTGATGGCCTTCTCTTGATGTTGCTTTCTTTCTTGATATTCACGTTCTTTGCATATTGTCTCTGCTGATTCAAATAGTGCCTCCTGCCATGAGTCCTCCTTGTATTTCTTCTTTTCCTTCCACTGAGGTTTTTGGTATTTGCTTGGTGTCTTCCTTGGTGGTAGAGTGTGTTCATAGCCCAATCTTGTGTTGTTTTTATAGAATTGTGAAGGAGGATCTAATGGTTCTGTGATGCCTTCCTGGCATTTGCCGATAGGTCCTTTGCCATTGTATCCCATTTGTTGCATGATTAAGTATCCTTTTCCATATAGGTGTGTTGGTATAGCTACTTCCATAGTAGCCACTCTATCTTCTTCCTCATCCTTGTATAGCCAAATAAGGATGTCCCTTTTCTTTGATTCATGTGCTAGAGTGCCTAGTTGGATAAATTTTCCATCAAACTTGGTGATGGGCTGCATTGCTTGATGTGTTGATGTTTTAGGTAATCCATGAGATTTAGGCAATGCTGGTAAGTTGGCTAAACTCAAGGGTTCTAAAGAGTATTCTCCCATGCCTTGCTCTTTGATTTTCATTTTTTTCTTGAAATCCATAGATAGTGATTTAGACTTTTCTTGTTGAAGATCTGGTGTTGAGGAACTTTGTTTTTCTCTATTATGTGGAACCAAGTTGTCTTGGGCTACTCCCATAGTATTACAATATTGAAAAGGGTTATGATCTACTGATATAGAAATCTCCCGTCCATTGTAGGGGAACTTAACAAACTGGTGATAAGTAGAAGGTACTGCTTGCATTTCATGTATCCAAGGTCAACCCAATAAGATATTATAAGTGAGGTCTATGCCTAAGAATTGACACACAATGTCCTTTTGTATTGGTCCTACTTGAATTGGCAACATTACTGTTCCTTTGGATAATCTTTCATCATCATCATATGCTTTGATAGTGATCTTTTTGCATGGATCAATAGATTGCTTAGAGAAGCCTAATGCACAGATAAGTTGCAAGGTACAAATATTGAGTCCAGCTCCTCCATCTATTAATACTCTTTTGACTTGATGCTTGTAGACCAAGACTTCAATGTGGAGTGGAGTAATGTGGGGATGGCTTAATGAGATATTATCATGCTCAAAAAAGGTAAGGTTATGAGGCCTTGTCATGTGAGCCACCATGGCTTGGAATTTGTCAGCATCCAAATCTTGAGGCACATTTGTTTCCAGTAGTGCTTGTTCCAAGATGTCTTTGTGTTTTGGTGAAAGTTTCAACAACTCCAATATAGATATTTAAGCAGGATTTTTGCGTAGCTGACTGACTAGATCATATTGAATTTTGGGTATGGTGTTTTTTGTTGACGTATGTCCCTTCAAGACATATTTTTGAGCTCTAGTGGTTACATTGACAGATTCATGTTCACGCTTATCTTTGATTGTAATGACATTTACTTGATTGTCCTCAACTGATATATGATTGATGGTGTTATTGTATATGTGATTGATACGATCTCCACATGTATCATTTGAGGTTGAAGCTCCATCCTTGTTGTAGTTTGGAAGAGGATTCTTAAATGCCCCATGGTCACCATTTTTCCTGAGACCATCGATTGTTAAATCGCCTCTATCAATCATGTCTTGAACAATGTTCTTCAGTCTCATGCAATCATTTGTTTGATGGCCTTTGTTGTGATGAAAATCACAAAAGTGTGAGTCATTCCACCAGGGTGGTTTGATTTGTGGTTCAAAGTTATTGATTGCTGGTAAGGAGATAATTTTGTTTGCTTGGAGTTCTCTAAATGCTGACTCCAATGATTGCCCTAATGGTGTGTAGACGCGTTTTGTAAAGTTGTTGGTTTTACCTCATGAATTTGTATTAGATCCTCAATTGGTGTTATTGCTTTGGGTATTGTTGATGTTGTTTGTGTTGAGATGATCTTGATTGGTAGGTGGTGCATAAGTGTCAGTACCTTGGTTAACACGTTTTGGATTCTTTGTAGCTTGAGGATTCCTGATAAAGCCAACACTGGTTGCTTGGATTTTACATCATTTTATTCGTTTCCTCCTTCATTTCCAGTGTTTTTGTTTCTGGTCCAGAATATGGATTTGTCTAAGTTGTTGTTGTTTTGGTTGTTGTAGTTGGATGAATTTGTTCCTTCTTTGAAGAATTTTAAATTTCCTTTCTTGACACATGCCTCCTCTACTTGGATGCCATTTTCAATCAATTTGGCAAAAGATGGTATGCATTGAAGTTTTAGTATGTAACTTATCTCACTATTCAAGTTGTCAATGAAAATTTCCATCTTTTCCTTTTTGGACATATCTCGAGGATATCTCGAAACCATACGTCGCCAACATTGAAGGAATACCATGAATATTTCATTGTTTTTCTGCTTGGTGTTACAGACATCTAGCGTGGTGATAGCATGTTGAATATTGTAAGTATATTGAGTTATGAATTTGTTGACTAATTCATCAAATGATCTGACAGGAGGTGTGATTTTGGATAACCATTCCATTGTTTTTCCTCCCAAGCTTCTTGGGGATAACCTCATCAAATAGGTGTCATCATGGGAAAATTCAACTCATGGTACAAAATTCCTGAACATGATCATGAGGATCGCTTTTCCCATCATATTTGTCAAAATTGGGAATATCCGAGTTTGAGGGAAAAGGTACCATGTTTAACCGTTTGTCAAAAGGATAAGGACAAATTTCATTCAAGGAATACCATACTGTTGTCCCTTGTTGCATGTCTTGCATTTGTCTTTGCAACATTTGCATTTGTTGAGTGAGAGAAATCAAAGGCACATTTATTTTTTGAGGGAAGAGTTCTTCCCTCGCATTGTTTCTAAGCTGGAATGGCGTGTGTTGGGGTATGTTTTGTTCAGGGATATTTTGCTCGGGTAAATTTTGTTCCTGTAGATTTTGCTCAGGTATGTTTTGTTTAGGGTCACATGCTTCCTCCTCTCTTTGTCATTCTTGATAATTATAATGTTGAGACCTTGTTCTAAATATGTTAGTATCAAAGTCTTCAGGGAGTTCAACTCATTTGCTTGTGAGCATGAGTAGGTATTTTTCTTTGTCATTTTCCATGAGTTTTTCCACAAGTTTTTGAAATGAAGCACTTTCTTGACACTCTTGGAGGAGTTCCTTAGAAATTTTGGTGTCTTTTAGATTTGGACATTCGAAAGGGTTTGATAATCTTTGATCCATGCTGGACTCTAGTTGTGTTTCGCTTTGTTTGTTTCGTTGAGAGCGAATAACAACAGGCATCTAGTAGAAAATTTATGTGACAAAGGGAATGAAATCCTCTTCGATGTTTTTCTCAGGGGTTGGTGGTGCAAATCGTGGTATATCGTGATGCACACTTCAGGGAAGAAAGCTGGATTGATCTTTCCTCCTTGATTTAGGCATTGACTGAATGTTGATTTTTGACAAAATGCTCTACTCCTCAATGGTTCCTTGTCAAATTCATTTATTTTGTCTTGAAGATACAAGCGCATATGATGGAGGAATGTTTGATGAGATTTGAAGAGTTGGTGATTGATGTATAAAAATTTATTCCATTTGGCAAGTTTCAGAGAACTGGGTTGTTGTTTCCTCAACTTAGTGTTATGATAAATATTCTTTCTTCTCAGAATATGAGGATTAGTCATGCACAAGCGATCAATGGTTTCCTTTTCTTTGTTTTGGATTTAGTTATCTTGTTTGGAAACTTAAGTTTTACTTTATCAAATGAAGGTTTAGATGCCCCCTCACGACAAAGCGAGTCAAATGATATAGAATAAGAGCTTTCCCGATATGGAAACTCGATTTGACAACTTGGAGTTTAAAACAAGTATGTTTTTGGATAAAAATCCGCTTGATTGAAGGAGCTTTTGATACTTGTGATGGTGTTTCCTAATTTTGATAGGAGAGATGTGTTTTATCCCTTGACTAGTTTTCGGATTTGGACAACTTTGTTTTATGGAAAACTTGCTTTTGAAGTAGTTTTGATACTTCGATTTGATTCTCTGTTTGAGGAAGTTCAAGCTGAGGAAAGATGGCTTCCTAAATTGTTTTTAGATTTTTCAAAAATAGTTTCTGTTTTGCCCCTTGTTTTCTCAGTTTCTGCTACACGCTAAGACAGAAACCAAATGCGCTACTGAATTTTTGCAACACGCTAGGAATAAACTCCACGCGCTAAGATGCCCTTTTGACGAGCTAATAGGATTCTTTGAGTTTGTTTTATTTTGAAAATCTTATGTGCTAATATGGACTTCTATAGCACTAACTGTTGACTCCAAAGCGCTAGTGCTTGATCCAAAAGCGCCAAGTTGTTGCTTCAATGTGCTAGACTATTTTTAGAAAGCGCTAAGTTTTTGAATTGCTGATTTTTGGACTGATTATGCGCTAAAGTTTAGAATAAATGCACTAAGTTGAAGCTTTTAAGTGCTAAAATATGGTTTCCAAGCGCTAAGATGTTGTTCTTATGCGCTAAACTGCCTTGGTAGTTTGACTTGGTGGTTTTTTGCAATTTTTGAACTTTGTTTTTAATGATGATGGATGATTTTCTGAAGTAATAAATGAAAGTACGACATACAAGAGGTAACCATTTTTCTTAATTTAAACAATGAGTGTATGTTCTGCGAGGATGTGTTCAAATCCCCAGTGTTTTAACAGGTTTCAGATACAACAAAATACAATTTAGTTAGACTCTTTATTTAAGGGTCATAAGTAATACCATAGCCCACTAGTCTCGATACTCCATCAGCTCAAACAACATTGTCACCCCCTAGGGGGCACCCATTTTTTTGTCTTTTGCCAGAAATTAACCCAAAGTGAATTGCTTCACAATTGAGTAGTTATCTTGGGAGATATATGATGAATGATCTTGGAGGCGGATTCTTCCCCACCCTTGCACTATGATATTACAAATGTTTGGATACTAACTCAGCTCAAAGTTTCTAATGCTAAAGTTCATAATCAGGCTTCCCATTTGGCCGTCAGTGATAAACACCCTCAGGAGGCTTCCCAACCTTTAGAACAAAGGCTTTATGTATCATAACAATACTGGGGGAAGGCTAATCACTGCATGCAACTGTTGAAAAGGTCTTTCATCACTTTCCACTTTTGATTAGAGTGGGTTGGAACACTTGGCATCAAAGTCATTCCCCACTTAGGTCATTCCCCTCACATCGGCCAAAGAATGGCTTTAAGAGTTGTTCAAATCCTCAGGAGGGAAGGCTTGCTAACATATTTAATGCAATAAACACTAAAAGCGTAAGAGTGGTTTGGCCTTTTGATCACCCATTTAAGGGGAGAGCATATTCCTTCCATTTTCGCAGCAAAGCAAACAAGTGTTCTTTTTAACATTTTATTGCAATGATTTGGTAAAATCTATATGGAGATATTGCTCCACAAAAACATGGTGTTCCTTTTATTTCTTCAAATCGATGATTATCTGATCTAGGAAAAGAACCTGGTCAACAAAGCAAAACTTTGATGTTTGGTCAATAAAGGAAATCGACTAAAGGGGAAGATCTTCCCTCTTTAACTTTGAATGAATTTGGACAAGTGAAGTTCTTTTACCTTGCAAAAATTTGAAAGTTGATCCTTTTAAACACCAAAAGATGGTGAGGCTCATTTTAAAAGCCTCTTGCAGAAATGAAATTTGATGGTTCTTTTAAGAGCCCAAAAATGAAAATTTTTCTCCTAAGAAAACAAGAAAGATTTCTTTGTTGTTCTTTTTAGTTGCCCAAAATAAGGTGTGAGTTCAATTTTATTTAAACAAAAAAATGAAAGGAATCTGAATCTTAACTAACTTAGAAAAGTTAGTAAAATTTAAACTTCTTTAATTCTAGCCTACATAGAATAGACTCCAAACCTGCAATCAAATTGTTAGTAACTTGCATAAAACCAATCAATTAGTTATCAAGAGGATGGTTTCGTGGACTTCCACAAGTCTAATTTTTGAAGTCTCTGTTACAAATTATTTCCTGTTTTCTATCTGTGATGTGCTATAGAATGCACTGTAAGCACTACAGAAAATCTACGATGTGCTATCAAAAGAACCCAAAGCGTTGAACTATTAGCCTGATGCGTTGTTTTGTTAAGTTCCCGCCCCGAGATTTACAAAAAAAAATGTTAAAATCCTATGCGCTAGGAAATGAGGCCCACGCGTCGAACAGTGTACTAGATGCGCTAGAATGTTAACCAGATGCGCTAAGGGATGTTACCCATGCACTGATTCTCCTTTCTTGCGTACCTGCAAAGATGGTTAGATTCAAAAACCAATTTGATTTATGGGGTTGAGCCCCATGATGGGCACCATAAATGTATGCAGGAAAAGCAGTTCAATGAAACTCAATATGTGAAAATATTCAAAGGACTTGTCCACACACCCATGGGACTCTTGGTGCATGTTATGGAGCTATGATGGATAGATCAACTCCCCAAGGTGTGGTCCATGGTTCTCTATCTCACAAGGTCCCTCAAGCCAATGCCTTTGCTCTCAGATCATTGAGCAAAGTGACTTAGGGATGACGAATGCAAGAATGAGGGATGCTTTAGATTAATTTTAACATGAATGCATCCTATTTATGCATGATTCTACAAATGAGTTAAACTAGATGATAAGATGACAAGTTTAGTAACCATACTATCCTAACATGATATACTAGCTATATCATTTAAGCTAAGGATAATAGAAATGCTCTAAAATGCTTATTAGATTAATTCCTATTACAAAGAGAGGCTAAATGCATGCTAAAATTGAGTATAAGTGTGATGCTAAAAACTTGGATCTCAAAATGGAGGAATGAGGGCTCTATTTATAGAAGAAATAGGGCAATGGATGGTTATGATTGAAGGATCTAATAAAGGGTCAGGATTGAAAGTTATCAATCCATGTTTACAATTTCCACCAATGAAATGGTGACAATCATCAACATAAGACTACTTGAGAGGAGATGTAAGAAGCATTAAATGCTTGAGAAGACCTCATGGTTACCTTAGAAGGTAAGGGTTAAGGTTAGGTTAGGGTTATCCAATGGATAAAGCTTTTACCCAAGGGGTAAAATCTTGTGCAAAGGTTAAAGGGATAACCATGGTCAAAGCAATGAATGCTTGATGAGACCCTTGGTTTAGAAGAGGGTTGAGTTAGGCAAAAAAGTCTCTAACCATGCCACTAAGGGTTAGTTAACCATTAATGGTTTGAAGACTTTGGGGATAAATTTGTAAGAGTCCTTCCAAATTTGGGGGTTTTCAACAAGTTATCTTGTTGAAGGCATAAAGGCTTTAATGCCTTTTGAAGACTTTACTCTAAATTTGAGAAGTGACCTCCTCAAATTTAGGGAAAGGGGATAATTGATGGGTTTAGGTTAATTGATTAGGATTAGATAGGTTCTAGAAGAATTTAGGAAGAGGGTTAGGAGGCAAGTGGATGAGGGATAATTAAAATAAATTGCTTTCTTTCAATTTGGTTGCAAATTGAGGATTTAAATAAATTAAATTTATTTAATTAGGGCAAACTATTTAATTAAATGTAAATTTAATTAAAAGTAGAGACAAGGGATTTAAATAAATAAATTGAATAATTTATTTAATTAAATAGAAGAATGTGGATGATTTAATTAAATTAGATTTAACTAAATAGAGGAATGAGAATAAAATGAACATTAAATTTTCATTTAGAAATATGGTCATTTTTATACGTCTACAGTAACTACTTCATTGTTAGCAAAAAACTTAACATAATCCTGAAGGGTAGAAGTGACCACTCCTAAAGCGTGAATCCAAGGACTACCCAAGAGAACATTGAATGGTAAGGGTCTTGACATAACTGTTGGCATTGTGTTGTCATTGATGTCAATCAGTATAAGATGTTACCAACATCACTGACATTAATGTCAACTAGTGAATAAGAGGTTGTTGGCATTAGAGTTTGATGGAAACTTGAATAGAAGATGGATTGGTATGGGAGAAGAGTTGATGTGCAATAATGTGACCACTCTGAAAAGGGGTTGTTGATATGGTGTTGCACACAACTAGGATGAAGATATTACATGATGAGTATTGGTTATGCTAAAGTGGCAGAATACTGTTTGGTTCACATCAACACCGGAGGAGAAGTAGAAGTATGAACCGACCACCCGATTGCTAGCATAAGGATAACTAGCAAGACTTCCACCAGATGAAGAAGCCATCACAGGCTATGTGGTAGGTTGATAGAGTATGCTCCCTTTATTTGCAGGATGACATATGTCATGAGGATGATGTATCCTACCCCCGAAAAAGTCTCACTTGGACCAATAGAATGATTCCCTGAGATAGACAAGTGATTGAATGCAGAGACTGGTTATATCAGTGAAGAAAGAATGAGGTGTTGAGATGGTGTGTTTGTCATCTTAACAAGCCAGATGAGAATAGAACTACTTTGATGAAAAAGGATGCTAGTGAGTCTATAGGAATAGACATGGGATACTGGGATAATTAAGGAAGATTGATGTAGAATAGTTGGAGTGTGATGAATTGGTGTCATCAATGTGTCTCTCCGGCAAGAAGGAATATATGTTGTTCACTGGCATACACATCTACCGGAATCTGCATTGGTGATAGTTGACATGTTATGTCAACTGGTGAAATAGAAGAGAAGAGACAAGGAAGATAATGTTCTCACCTAATAAAGATGGAGTTCATTGAAGGTTGATGACATGGTGTCATCAAGAGTGGTTACTAGTATGAAATCCCACCAGTAATATGGACAAGGTGTAGGTTCAGAAGACATATACGTAATGAGAATGTACATGTTTTAGATTTGACATGTCTAAAGATCGGTTTGAGTGTTCCACTAGTAGTTTAGCATAGTGCAGACATGATGAGGTAACCAGTAGAGTGTGAGACACTGACAACGCGGTGAAGTGCAGACACAAGGTGTCATATGCTAGTAGGGTTTGTTTACCGGGAGATGGAACTAGTTGTTTGGGTGTTCAGTGAATAGACATGAATCGACAGAACAGTTTGATTAGGTGGATATCAACAGTCATTCTATCTGAGGATGAAATGGAAAATGTGCATGAAGTGATAGATGAAACATGCACAAGTCGGTGAGGTAGTTGTGATTGGTCTGACGTTAATGGTGACTACAAAGCTCGAGGTAGAGTTGTAGAGTTGTGCAGCCTGAGATCTAGGATAGATTGATTGTGCGGATCAAAGTAGGCAAAGGAGACAACTAGGCCAAGCTCGAGGTAGACTTGTAGAGTTGTGCGGCTCGAGATCTAGGATAGATCGATTGTGCAGATTGAAGTAGGCGAAGGAGACAACTGGGCCATTTATGGAGATTGGCTGAGCAAAGCTGATAGATTGGTTGCAGGTTGTTGAAGAAGGAAGGCGTGTTTTGGAAAACACGATATTGGCGGAAATGTGTAGGTAGTCATCAAAGAGTTGTGATCCGATCAGATCTAATTGGATTCGATGTGCCTCGTGATCAGTGGACAAAACCCTAAGGTGCCAAGTTTGAATTGGTTTTTGGTGGGAAGTCCAGGTTATAAATATGCAAGTGTAAGAGATAGTAAGGGGCTGCTGAATAGAAGAAAAATATCATGCTGCTGCGAAGTGTATTACTTTTGAATGTGAGAGAAAAATAGCCAAGTGCTCAACGAGTATTTGAGAAGTGAGTGAGGGTGAGGGAGAACCTGGTTGAAGTGTTCAATCGGTAGGAGAGAAGAACCAGTAGTATTAATACCGACAGAGTAGAAGAGAAGGAAGATGTAGAGAAGGCAGAAACAAAACTGGTAGAGTTCAACACTAGTAAAGTGCAGAGCAGTGAGGAGGAGATCCAACAGAGAAGAAGAGGAGAGGTGTACCGATAGAGTTTACCAGTAGAGAAGCAACAGATGAGAGCAATAGGAGAAGTGAGTCAGTGTAGCAGAGAAGGTATCTCACCGATAGAGAAAGGTATATGAAATGGTTGCAAGATCCATTTATAACAAGACAACTACTTTTGTAATCAAAGTTATCATTGTGATTATTGAGTTGTAGCTCGGTGTAGGGGCTGATGCTCCTTATGTTGGTGCCCTAAATTAGGGGTTAGTGCTCCTTGGGTGGGTGCCCTAAACATTGTAACAGTTATCATTGTGAGGCTGCATTGGAGCAGTAGTTTCCAGCAACATTTCTCACCGAGGTTTTTACCATCTTGGGTTTTCCTCATACATCTTGGTGCTATGAGATGCCTCCTTGTGTGTGATTGTTTTGAGTTGGTCTCCTCGCTAACCAGCATGTCACCATTGTGCTAGATCCCATAACCGGTACACACATATTAGTTAGTTAATGAGAGAATTAAGAACCACTAATTCACCCCCCCTCTCAGTGGCGTATTGTGTCTAACAATTGGTATCAGAGCCTAGGTTCCTAGCTAGACGAGTTTTCTCTAGCTTGGGTAGATTCCAACTTAAGGACACAATGGTTTGTTTAGTATCATTCCCTGCGTTTGTTTTGGATGGATCAAACTATGCTATTTGGAGCTGTAGAGTGGAAATATTCCTGTCCTCTCTGGGGTAAGATGTCTGGATGGCAGTTGTTAATGATTTCCCTAGGTATGTCAGTCCTCCCTCTGGATCTGAAGATGAAAGAAACTACATATGTAATGAAGAATCCATCAAGGCCATAGTAAGTGGGCTCACTAGTGATATTCCCTCACAGGTGGATAGATGTATATTGGAAAAGTGTCTATAGGATAGACTGAAGAAGCTATATGGAAATGAACCTTGCACCACTGAATCTACCTATGAGAGTGAGAAGAACTTTGCAACATATACGTGTGCAGATGAAAGATATAGTTCAGATTGTTGCAGCTACAATGTTGATGGGGAGACTCATCTTTTCATGGCCCATGAGATAGACATTGAGAATCACACATCAAAAAGGGATAATTCAGATAGATCCCACTGGTATGGTGTGTTTGACAGTGACATTGAAAAGGAAGAGGAAGAAGGAGATACGGTAAATAGATCTAGCCGACAAGGTCTATTTGAAAATGATGATGAAGAAGAAGAAGACACAAAAGTGGATCTTGAGTGTGAATTGGTAAGTGCTCTAGAAGAGCTTCAAAAGGTTAGAAATGATTTTAAAAATTACAAAAGATTAGTTCATGAGGATTGCAGCCAGTTGAGAACCTGCCTTGAAGCATCAAACCAAAAGGTTGGTTTATTGTCCACTCAACTAGAAGAGACAAAAGGATTGACTGATGATTTGAAATCAGTCTTGGATTCCAAGGGAAGTGAAATAGAGAATCTGAGAAATGAATACAAGCTGTTTAAGAATGCTGCAGTTGTTGAGAAAAACCGGTTGATCAGATGCCTTGAGGAATCTGATAAATGTATCTTAGAGTTAAAGAATCAACAAAAAGACACCAAATAATGAAGGAGAAAAGATCTAAAGGTTGAGCTAGAGACAAAGGATAAAGAGAATCAACAGATAATAGTTGAAATGGAGTTCCTCAGGAAATAACTTGAGAGATATCAAGATGAGCTCAAGATGGGGGTGAAGAATGGTGTTGCATGGAGAAGCAATGCACATCTGAAAGGAAAAGGAAAGATGGGGGAATACACTGTTACCGGTAGCATGCATAGGAGAAGACCTCCTTCGAGTAGAAGATGAAGAAATGGTGTTGCCATCAAGTCAAGACAAGAATGGAAGAAGAAGAGATCAGATGGAAGATTTGCAAAAAATGGACAACTCTAGATCCATTCCTAGAGAAGCAGAAATGCAGATGCCAAACCGGTAAGAACACCCCATGTTTGGTAGAATAAATTTGTAAGTAATAAGCCTCCTCTCTCCGAATATTGTTTTGGATGTAAAGATTATGGCTATAGGGCAGAAGATTGTTAAATAAGGTCTAGGAATAGATAGGGTGTGCTTCCTAGGTATAAAAAATTAGATGGCTATAGAGTTCATACTTATGAGCATAATGCATCTAGGGGTAGAAGCATGTATAACCCCTCTTCCGGTATTGCTAATGTTGTATGTTATAAAGGCAATAGACCCGACCATAGAAGTTATGATTGTAGGAGAAAGGACTTGCAGTCCTCTGGCAATCAGAGGATCAATCATGCTCAGTATGAGAGAAGTCACAAGGGATATGAGCAACATAGATTGGCTTGGAACAAGAGGATAAATGTTCTTGCATAATCAAGGAATTCAAGGAAACTGGTAACCAGCCAACACAACATGATCAGAGGAGGAAGAGCTAACCGGTATGCTAGAAGTTTCCCCAATCATGAGGTTGGGATGGATGCTGTGTGCTACTATAGCACTACTTCCAGCTGTAATGGAGAATCTGGAAGTGCAAGGATCAATCAGTAGGAGAAAAAGAAACCTGCTCGGACCGAAAAGGGGAAGAAAAGTGAGACCAAGTAGACCTAGAGGAAGAAACAGGAAAATAAGACCATGGACCGACATTGTGCATTAAATGCACACGTGTTATCTCCTATGGATTAAAGGAGACATAGGACTCAGGGGGAGTTACATATTGACCAGATCTTTCACCCCTTAGTTGAATGTGGATAAGAAGATGAAAAAGCTATTGCCGGTAAGAGGAAGAAAATGTGATGGAAGTATGTGTAGTTACCCTGACTACTCATGGAAAATGGTTCACTTCTATGGATGAAATGAATAGTAGCAGAGGAAATAGGAACCAAGAATTAAAGGTAGAGAGGTAAGTGTCTCAGTGGAAAAGATAAACTGATATTGGACACCGGTATGTGCAGCATGCTACTAGCATGAATGGTGATCTGTGTTGGAGGTTATGTAACTCAATGAGCTGAGGGATCATTGCAGTAACTCTATCAGCCTAGGTGGATAAGGTTATGTCTCAGGTGTTATTGGAAAGGACCTGAATTACATGAGTTGACCTTATGTGCATACATATCTTTAGGTAAATTGGTTGGATATGTGACCTACCAGTTGGAATTGTGGTTATGATGATGGATGTCATAGGTACTGATGTGAGTCCCAGTTTGGGATATGACTGGTGAGAAATGAAGACTAGAGATTTGTGGTTCAGGGGAGTTTAGAGCTATATCCTCAGATTGATATCAGATATAATAAGCACAAAAGAAGATCAAGCAAATGCTCAAAGAAAGAGAGAGACCCGTGTTAGCTATTAAGGGTTGTTTGGTACCTGATATTTCCATCTCAAGTATAGATGATTGAGATAATATTGTGAATAATCTTCGAAGGGGGAGATGCACCCGGTAAAAAGGGGGAGAAAGATTTCTATCAGTGCTCGGTAGATACAAGGATAAATGTTATCCTGGCAGTGCCCTTTGCCATTGTTGTCAAAGGGGGAGAAAGTTACTGTAGTATATTGGATACTACATGTGTTGACATCAATGCCAAAGGGGGAGATTGTTGGCATTTTGTTTTCATTGATGTCAACCGGTATAGGATGTTACCGACATCACTAACATTAATGTCAAATAGTGAACAAGAGGCTATTGGCATTAGAGTTTGATGGCAAATGGAATAGAAGATGGACTGGTATGGGAGAAGAGTTGATGTGCAGTAATGTGACCACTCTAAAAAGGGGCTATTGATATGGTATTGCATACAACTGGGATGAAGATATTACATGATGAGCATTAGTTATGCTAAAGTGTTAGAATACTATTTGGTTCACATCAACACCAGAGGAGAAGTAGAAGTATGAGCCAACCACCTGATTGCTAGCATAAGGATAACTAGCAGGACTTCCACTAGATGAAGAATCCATCACACGCTAGGTGATAGGTTGACAGAGTATGCTCCCTCTATTTACAAGATGACATATGTCATGAGGATGATGTATCCTCCCCTCGACAAAGTCTCACTTGGACCAACATAATGATTCCTTGAGATAGACAAGAGATTGAATGCATAGACCGGTTATATCAGTGAAGAAAGAATGAGGTGTTGAGATGGTGTGTTTGTCATCTTGACAAACCAAATGAGAATAGAACTAGTTTGATGAAGAAGGATGCTAGAGAGCCTGTAGGAATAGACATAGGATACTGAGATACTGAAGGAATATTGATGCAGAACAGTTGGAGTGTGATGACTTGGTGTCATCAATGTGTCTCTCTGGCAAGAAGGAATGTATGTTGTTCACTGACAGACACGTCTATTGGAATCTCCATTGGTGATAGTTGACATGTTATGTCAACTGGTGAAACAACAAAGAAGAGACAAGGAAGATAAGGTTATCACCTAATAAAGATGGAGTTCGCTGAAGGTTGATGACATGGTGTCATCAAGAGTGGTTACTAGTATGAAAGCCCACCGGTAATACAAACAAGGTGTAGGTACAAAAGACTCCTACGTAATGAGAATGTACATGTTTTGAATTTGACATGTCTGAAGATCGGTTTGAGTGTTCCACAGGTAGTTTAGCATAGTGCAGACATGATGAGGTAATCGGTAGAGTGTGATACACCGACAAAGTGGTGAAGTGTAGACACAAGGTGTCATATGCCAATAGGGTTTATTTATCAGGAGATGAAACTGATTGTTTGGGTGTTCGGTGACTAAACATGAATCGATAGAACAATGTGATGAGGTAGATATTGATAGTGATGCTACATGAGGATGAAATGGCAAACGTGCATGAAGTGACGGATGAAACATGCACAGGTTGGTGAAGTAAGGTTGGTGAGGTAGTTGTGATTAGTTTGACATTAATGGTGACTGCAAAGATCAAGGTAGAGTTGCAGAGTTGTGTGGATTGTAATCTAGGACATATTGATTGTATGGATCGAAGTAGGTGAAGGAGACAACTGGGCTAAGCTTGAGGTAGAGTTCCAGAGTTGTGTGCCTTGAGATCTAGGACAAATCGATTGTGCAGATCAAAGTAGGTAAAGGAGATAGCTGGGCCATTT
Source organism: Cryptomeria japonica (assembly GCF_030272615.1). Classification (NCBI taxonomy): domain Eukaryota; kingdom Viridiplantae; phylum Streptophyta; class Pinopsida; order Cupressales; family Cupressaceae; genus Cryptomeria; species Cryptomeria japonica. The sequence continues at coordinate 130,357,447 of NC_081412.1, forward strand.
ATGGGGATTGGCTGAGAAAAGCTAATAGATTGGTTGCATGTTGCTGAAGAAGGAAGGCATGTTTTGGAAGACACGATATTGGTGGAAATGTGGAGGCAATCATCACAGAGTTTTGATCTGATAAGATCTAATTAGATTCGATGTACCTCATGATCAGTGGATAAAACCCTAAGTTGCCAAGTTTGAATTAGTTTTTGGTAGGAAGTCTGGGTTATAAGTATGCAAGCCTAAGAGATAGTAAGGGGTTACTGAATAGAAGAAATATATCATTTTGCTGTGAAGTGTATTAATTCTGAATGTGAGAGAAAAATAGCCAAGTGCTCAATGAGTATCTGAGAAGTGAGTGAGAGTGAGGGAGAACTTGGTTGAAGTGTTCAACTGGTAAGAGAGAAGAACCAATAGTATTCATATCGGTAGAGCAGAAGAGAAGAAAGCTATAGAGAAGGCAAAAACAAAACTGATAGAGTTCAACATTGGTAAAGTGCAGAGCAGTGAGGAGGAGATCTAGCAGAGAAGAAGAGGAGAGGTGTATCAGTAGAGTTCACTGACAGTTAAGCAACAGATGAGAGCAACATGAGAAGTGATTCGGTGTAGAAGAGAAGGTATCTCACCGAAAGAGAAAGGTATATGAAATGGTTGCAAGATCCACTTGTAACAAGACAACTACTTTTGTAATGCAAGTTATCATTGTGATCACTAAGTTGTAGCTTGGTGTAGGGGTTCATGCCCTAAACATTGTAATAGTTATCATTGTGAGGCTGGATTGGAGCAGTAGTCTCCAACAACATTTCTCACCGAGGTTTTTCCCATCTTGGGTTTTCCTTGTACATCCTGGTGTTATGAGATGCCTCCTTGTGTGTGATTGTTTTGAGTTGGTCTCCTTAGTAACTGGTATGTCACCATTGTACTAGATCCCATAACTGGTATAAACACATTAGTTAGTTAAAGAGAAAGAATTAAGAACCACTGATTTACCCCCCCTTCTCAGTGGTGCATTGTCTCTAACAATAAAATACACCAAGGTTGGAATAGTAACTGGCCCAATCTTTAAAGGAAAAATAACAATGTACAAAGCAGTTTTAGTAGTACTATTGAAACCACAAATGAATAAATAAGATGCAGAAAGAGAGTTTAAATCTGGTGCACTCACCGGTTAGGAGGGACCTCAAAGAAATTAATTCAAACTGGGAAACAAGAGTAAACACACCAAAAAAAATAAAATATGATGGAGGAAATGGAGAACTGAATGAATTAGATCATGAAAATTGACTACAAATAACCGGTAACATCTGGGTTACAAGATTTAGCTCACAGGATTGCTACAAACAAGCTTAATTACATTATTCTCTCTGATTTCTTCTTGCTTTCTTAATTGACTTCTAATGCTCAATCACAATGATTTATACGATCCAAGGGGATCCAATCGGCCCAAAAAGGGATCAAATGCTGAAAAACAAGACCAAACGTGTAAAACCAATAGGCCAACCTTCGCTAAAGAGATTCCTCTAGAAAATCCAAAGGATGAAGTGCGGATCAAAGGGATGGTCGACCACACGCCAAAGAAAATTGGAATCAATGCACAAGACTCCACAAGCTATGGAAGAGATTCTATAGATTCATTAATGTAAATAGGTCCAAATAGTTCTAATGCCAAAAAACTGTCTCAAAAACCAGAATTGATAACTTTCCGAAAAATGATCCAAATGCTCAGCAGTTTAGGAATAAGGAATATGATCATGTCCTCAAGAAAAATCAACCTCCACAAGATCTGGTGAGCCAATGCAAAAAAATGCAGAATGAAATGCTGAAACTGCCAAAACACAAATAAACAAAAAATAAATATTTTTGGTTGATGCAAGATTGCCAAGAATCGGGGATGCTCCTGCATCAGACATCCAAGGTTTTTGAAAAAGTGAGTCTCTCACTTTGCCAGGTTTAGAGGAAAACCAAGGAGGTCTACCTCTACCTAATAAATCCAAGATGAATCTTCAACTATTCAGTCCTTCCATTTCACAGAATATTCCTTATACTGAAAAATTTGGGTGCTACGCCCAATCCTACTATCCAAAATGTCTTCAATCTGATCTAGCTCCTTCCAGGGTAACTATTTTTCCAAGTCTGCAATATTGTCCTCACCAAGTTCTAGTTCATGATACTGATGTAGATCTGCAATGTTAAATATAGGTGAAATACTCAAATTATTCGGTAACTCCACTTCATATGCATTTCTGGAACTGAACTTCCTTAAGATCTTAGAAGGTCCAAACTTCCTCATCTGCAACTTGTTATAGTTTCCGACTGGAAATATTTCTTTTCTTAGATACACCATCACTTCATTGCCAACCCCAAATTCCTTATGTCTTATATTCTCATCTGCTTTCTCCTTATACTTGTTGTTCATGTCCTCCAAATGCTGCTTAACCTAAATATGCAAGGTCTTCATGTGATCTAAAAATTCTTCTGCCTTTGCACTTCGCTTGTCTTCCTTACTGACATCTCTTAATTCTGATATACCTCTAGGGTGTGCTCTGGTAACAATCTCAAAAGTTGTTCTTCTGGTACTCTTGTTCACTGAATTATTGTAGGCAAACTCTTCTTGTGCAAGAATCAAATCTCTACTTCTGGTCTTCTCTCCAACCAAGCATCTCAAAAAAATTCCCAAGCTCTGGTTTATACTTCTATTTGTCCATCAGTCTGTGGGTGAAAATTAAAACTAAACTTCAAATCTGTCTTTATCTTTTTCCAAAGTGTTCTCCAAAAATAACCAACAAACTTAGTATCTCTGTTTGAAACTATGCTCTTAGGTAGTCCATGCAATGTCACCACTTCCTTGAAAAATAGGTTAGCTATATGCACTGCATCTTATGTCTTCTTACAAGGTATGAAATGAGCCATCTTCGATAATCTATCCACTACCACAAATATAGAATCATTCGCTCTTTGTGTCTTAGGAAATCCAAGTATGAAATCCATGCTTATATCCTCGCAAGGTCTCTCCGATACTGTCAAAGGCTTATACGATCCCACATTATGACTACTGCCTTTTGCAACTTGACAAACTCTATAACTTTGCACAAATTTCCTAACATCCTTATGAATCTGAAGCCAAAAGTAACACTCACTCACCAATTCTACTATCTTATCAACACCAAAGTGTCTGACTAATCTTCCACTAGGTTTCTACTTTATTAGATTCTCTCATAGAACTCTTAGGTATACACAAGTGAACTCCTCTAAATAACATCCCATCCTGAATGAAGTTATCCAACCACTTGCTTCTATCTACCATAACCGGTCCTTTACTTGCTTTCCAAGGTTATGCCAAATCCGGGTCATCATCATACAAGGTCTTCAACTCCTCAAATCCTAATACTATCACTCTTATCTCTGTCAAAAAATTTCTCCTTTTATTTAATGCATCAACAACTTTGTTAGATTTCCCACTTCTATGCTTCAACACAAAGGTGTAACTTTGCAAAAATTCTACCCATCTCATATGTCTCTGATTCAACTTACTCTGATTGTTCAAATACTATAAGGCTTGATGATTGGTATATAACACAAACTCCTTCGGCAATAGTTAGTGTCTCCATTTATTCAAGGCTTGAACTATGACATAAAATTCCTAATCATACACTGAATATATCCTTCGAGAATCATTCAACTTCTCACTGAAATAAGATACTACTCTCCCTTCTTGACTCAATACAACTCCAATTGCAGTTCCACTTGCATCACAATCTACTTGAAACACCGTTGAAATCCAGTAAATCTAACATAGGCTACTCAATCACTTTTGCTTCAACAATTCAAAGCTTTTATTTTCTCCGGTTCTCCAATTGAATTCCTTCCTATCTCCCTTCGTTGTCTTAGTCATAGGGTTACAAACTAAACTGAAATTTCTAATGAACTTCTAGTAGAAACTAGCTAGCCCATGAAATGATATTACCTCTCCAATGCTTTCTGGTGTAGGCCATTCAACAATTTCTTTTACTTTCTTAGGGTCCATCTGTTAGACAGTTTAGATAACCAGAAGATAACTGAGAGGGGGGGGGGGGTGAATCAGTTTTCGCAGATTACAAGAACATTCAATAATTAAAAATTTAATACCAGAATAGCAGTTAATCAATTAAGCATAAACAATAATCATAGAATAAAATCCATCCACACAACACCAAGATTTGTATGTGGAAATCCTGGTAAAGGGGAAAACTACAGTGGGAAGCCTACCCACAGTCAGATAATACTTTTGCAGTAAGTATGTGAATTACAATGAAGGGGCCTGCACTTGCAGGAAGGCCAATAGTCTAGAGCACACTGATCATCACAAAAGGAGCCTCACTGACTACATAGAAATCCAGACTACAATCCAAAGAAGTGTTGAACTGCAAAGATAGCATCTCCTATGTCTGAGTACAGTTCTAGTTAAGCTCAATACCAGAGGACTAAATCCTCTTACATAAACCCAATTCGATCTCCAATGATCAACCAACTCTTCTGCCTGAATGATATTACATTGTTAACACCTTACATTCCTTGACCATGACCTCTTACATTAACCATGATGATCTACAATGAGATCTTACATCTATTTATACAAACCCTCTACTATAAACAATCAGGTCGACCACCAAACATTAAACCAATTACATAATTACAAACCATGTCGGCCTTAGACCAAACAAGTAATATCAACACATAAGACATCCCAGAAATATATCAATAGGTCCTATCCACACATTACATTAAAGCTAGTCCATAACCTAGATCAACCGGGACCAAGTATAGGTCCACACGCTTCAAAAATGATCTCCATCCGCAAAGTCTTGAACATGATCACCAACAATATCTTGAAAATCCATCAGAAGCTGCACCAACACCACTTATGCAATTCATCAAAGATCTCCACTAAAAGATCTACTGGTGAAACCCTCGGCAGAACCAGAAACCAATCTTCCAAGCAAGCAGGATAGCATCCAATCACCAGACCAAAACCAACTGACTAAAAGTGAGTATAAGTATCATGAACAAGCCAATTCCATCACTAGACTATACCAGAGCCTACCAGATCATACTGGATCCAAGTTAACTAGAAACCACTTAACCTATCGAGACCAAAAGGGTGCCAGTAAAGTATCCAAACAACTAGTGTTGACATCAATGACAAAACATAAATGCAACACATAATCAATTCCACCAAATCGCCAACGATCTCCCCCTTTGGCATTGATGGCAACACTAGATGTGAAAAACATCTAAGTACCAAGAAATGCCAAACAAGTCTCCCCCTGTGGAAGACAACCAACAATCACATGCATATAGCTCTGAATATCTATCCCTTTTTACTTTTCATATCTCTCCCCCTTTGGCATTTATTATTTTCTTTCTTTATCTTTTTCATATCAATATCTCACCCCCTTTGACATCAATGCCAGAAATCTGACAGAAATATCAAAGCAAAAACATAAGCCTCTGAATCTCAAAGCTGACTACTCCCCCTAAGAAATAGCATCCCACATCAGTGTCGTAATTAATAATATATCAGATAGTCCATGATGGACTGATGCCAAACCGCATCAATCAAGTCTTTACCAGAGGGGCAAAAAATCCCAATTTTTCTCTCAGGTACTCAAATGAATCCTTGGATAAAGGTTTAGTGAAATTTTTTGCAATCTGCTCTTTAGTGTTCACATAAACTAGTCTAACTTCATTTTCTTCCTCCTTCTCCTTCAAAAAGTTATACTTGATAGATATGTGCTTTGTCTTAGAATGAAATACCAGATTTTTTGATATATCAATAACTATAGACTTATCATAGTGGATAACTATAGGTGCATCACAATCCACCTTTATATCCTTCAACATTTGCTTCATCCATTAAACTTGTGTACAATTAGTAGCAACAACAACATACTCAGATTCAACAGTAGATAGAGAAGTACATGACCGTTTCTTGCTGATCCATGAAATCAACTTCTTTCCAAGAAAGAAAGATCCACCAGAAGTACTTTTTCAGTCAACAACATCTCCAGCCCAATCAACATCTGTATATGCACATAAAGTAAAGTTTTCATCTTTAGGGTACCACAAGCCATATTCTGATGTACGTTGCAAGTATCTAAAAATCCTTTTCACTGCCATCTCATGATTTTCTCTAGGATCACTCTGAAATATTGAAACAATACAAATAACATTCATAATGTTAGGCCTATTTTGAGTCAAATAAAGCAGACCTCCAATCATAGATGTGTATCTTATAGGATTTATTGGTGCAGAAACATCTTTTCTTGTCAATTTCTCACTTGTAACCATAGGAGTACTTACCGGTTTAGAATCTCCCATACCAAATTTCTTCAACAATTCCTTAGCATATTTAGTTTGATAGATAAAAATGCCTTTGTCAGTCCGAGTAATCTACAAACCTAAGAAGATTTTCATCTCACCAATCATAGACATCTCAAATTCTTTCTCCATATTCTTTGAAAATTATATGCATAACTTATCTTCACCTCCAAAAATAATGTCATCAACAAATACTTCAACAATTAGTATATCATCATCAGTGATTTTATAATATAAATTACCTTCAACATTTCCCTTAATAAAACCAAGCTTCAAAAATATTTATCCAACCTTGCATACCAAGCTCTAGGTGTTTGTTTCAATCCATATAAAGCTTTCCTTAACCTGCAAACCATATCTATATCATTTGATAGTGAAAAACCATCATGTTTCTCAATATAAAATTCCTCATCAAGATCCCCATTTAAGAATGCACATTTAACATCCATCTGATAAACCTTGTAGTTTTTATAAGCAACATAGGCAAGAAATAATCTTACAACTTCAATCCTAGCTACAAGTGAAAAATCTCTCCATAATTAATTCCTTCCTTCTGAGAATATTCTTTACAAACCAAGCTAGCCTTATTCCTTATAACTTGACCATCCTCATTCAATTTATTCCTAAAAACCCATTTAGTTCCAATAATTTTTTTATTTTTAGGCCAGGGAACCAAAGTCCATGTGTTATTTTTCTAAATTTGATCTAATTCTTCTTCCATAGCTTTTAACCATTGTTCATCTTTACATGCCTCAATTACTAATACTGGTTCAACTTGTGAAATTAAACATACCTTATTAGTTTCTAGTATTCTTCTTGTCATCTTTCCATTGCTCTTATCCCCAATGGTTTGATCTTTAGAATGATTCAATCTCACATACCTAGGAGTCTTCTGACATTGTATTCCTCTTCCTTGTTCTTCAGTTACTATAGAGTTCTATGATGTTGTCAGAGTAACTAGTTCAATTCTCTGTTCTAGTAAAGGTGCTACCGATTCAGAGATAATCATTTCCACTGCCGGTTTCTTCTCATAAACTTTGATTTGACTTCTGTTCAACTCATCTACTTTGACATTAGCACTCTCCATGATTCTCTACAATCTCTTGTTATAACATCTATATGCTTTACGTTCATTAGAATAACCAGAAATATGCCTTCATCACATCTATGATCAAATTTCCCAATAGGATCATCTCTCTTGATATAACATTTACTACCAAAAACTTTCAAATACTTAACTGTAGGTGTATTGCCAAACCATAATTCATAAGGTGTCTTACCATTTTCTCCTTTGATATGTATTATGTTGAATGTATAAACTACTATACTCACTGCTTCTCTCTAGTAGATATGAGGTAGATTAGCTTCCATCATCATTGTTCTAGAAGCATCCGAGATAGTTTTGTTCTTCCTTTCCACAACTCCATTTTGCTGAGGTGTCCAGGGAGCAAAAATTTTTCTTCTTATACCATGCTTGTCACAAAAGTTATTAAACTCACTGGATGTGAATTCTCCACCATGATCTAATCTCAAACATTTAATCTTCAATCATGTCTCAGTTTCTACTTTAGCCTTAAAGAGTTTAAACTTTTCAAATGCTTTAGATTTTTCTCTCAAAAAAGTAACCCACATCATTCTAGAATAATCATCAATGATTAGCATGAAATATCTATCACCATGAAAACTTTTAACTCTAGTAGGGCCACACAAATAACTATGAATAATATCAAGAACATCATTTGATTTATCTTGTATACTCCTAAAAGAGGTTCTGACATGTTTACCCATTTGACATTCTTTACATACCAGATTATAGGACTTCATAATCTTAGGTACATCCCTAACAATCTTAGTTGAACTGATCTTCACAATGCAATCAAAATTCACATGACATAGCCTTTTATGCCATAGCCAACTTTCATCAATATGTGTAATCAAACATGTCTTCTCACTGGAGTTCAAATGAAATATATTACCTTTTGTCTGTGTATCGCTTGCAATTTCCAAGCCAGATCTGTTAATGATTTTGCATTTTCCATCCTTGAACTGTAATTTAAATCCCTTGTCTACCAATTGTCCTACACTCAAAATATTATGCTTCAAACCTTAAACATAATAAACATTGTTAGTATTGTTATTACCATCCAATTATATAGTTCCCTTTCCTTTAATCATCCATGCCTTGTCATCTCCAAATCTAACTAGACCACCATCAAATTCTTGCAAAGACATAAACTTCCTTTTATCTCCAGTCATATGATGTGAACAACCACTGTCAATTTCCCATTCATCCTTGTCTTCAATTTTAGCAGCAAGTGCCTTCTCTTCAGGTACATTCTCTTCCAGTGCTAGATCATCTTCCTTGATAGCCAGGAATACCCATTCCTTCCCATTGCCAGATCCACTAGTAGAGTCTTCTGTCAGTTCATCATCTGAATTAGTAATGCCTTCCGCATCCACTATGTAGTATGATTTGTCTATATTTCTCTTGTACTTTTATTTATTCCGATATCCTGGGTTAGGCTTAAATGATCTTTTAACTCTTTCTTCAAATCTTGAATTCCTTTTAGGATATCTAGATGCAAAATGACCAATCTTATTACATGCAAAACATTTAAAAGGTTCTTTTCCTTCATACTTACTTCCTACTGGTCCTTTCGGTACTCTTCTAGCAAATAGTTCTTCAAGTTAATCAAACTCATCATCTTCTTTCTTCATACCTTGTAACTCCTTTGCATATAAAGCTTTCCATTCTTGCTTACCAGTTGTAGATGTAGATGCATGAAAAGAAGGTTTAGTATTCACATCTCCAGAAGGTCCAAATTCCTCAAGCTCAAAATCAGATAGTTTCCCAACCAAGGTATCTCTATCGACAAATGTATTAGCCATTGTTCTCAATTCATTAATAATAGTAGCCTTCATTTTGTAAGCTGGTGGTAGGGCTCTCAAGACTTTAGAAACTATTTCATTTTCGCTTAGAGGTCCACCACAACATTGAATTCCCATAACAATCTCATTTACCCTTTCCATGAATGCAATAATCCTTTCATCTTCTTCCATATTTAGGTTTTCATATCCCACTCGGTAACCATCAAGTTTAGCAATATTCACTATAGGGTCATCTTCATTAAGAGTCTCCAACTTACCCCATATAGCCTTTCCAGATGATTTTTTGGTTAATCTCATTATTTGCTAATTAGAAAGTGCACACAAGAGGGTTTCTCTTGCTCTACAATCATTCTCAAGCTCCTTGTCCAGGTTTTTTGAAGGAGGATTGCTAGATCTTGGATTATAGGGTGTGACACCATTCTGTGTGATCTCTCAAATCTCCTTGCCAAGACATCTCAGATGAGTCTCCATCCAAATCTTCCATACTGTGTAATTTGTTCCATCAAGCCTCATAATATCCCTTCGAAAGATAGCTCCAGAAGAACTGGATGAACTTGAACTGTTAGTTGCCATAGAATCTTCCTCAAGTGGTTAAGCATTTTACAGAGAGAACTAAAGCTTTGGTACCAATTGTTAGACAGTTTAGATAACTGGAAGACAACTGAGAGGGGGGGGTGAATCAATTATCACATATTATAGGAACATTCAACAATTAAAAGTTTAATAATGGAACCCAAAAAATTAATACCAGAATAACATTTAATCAATTAAGTATAAACAATAATCACAAAATAAAAGCCATCCATACAACACCAAGATTTGTACGTGGAAAAGATGGTAAAGGGAAAAACCATGGTGGGCAGCCCACCCACAGTCAGATGATACTTCTACAGTAAGTATGTGAATTACAATGAAGGGGCATGCACTTGTAGGAAGGCCAACGACCTAGAGCACACTGATCATCATAAAAGGAGCCTCACTGACTACATAGAAATCAAGACTACAATTTATAGGTGTTGAATTGCAAAAGATAGCATCTCCTATGCTCGAGTACATTTCTGGTTAAGCTCAATATCAAAGGACTAAATCCTCTTACATAAACCCAATTTGATCTCCAATGATCTACCAACTCTTATGCCTGAATGATATTACATTATTCGCACATTACATTCCTTGACCATGACCTCTTACATTAACCATGATGATCTACAATGAGATCTTACATCTATTTATACAAATCCTCGACCATAAACAATCAGGTCAGCCACCAGACAATAAACCAATTACATAATTACAAACCATGTTGGCCTTAGACCAAACAAGTAATATCAACACATAAGGCATCTTAGAAATACATCAATAGGTCCTATCCACATGCTACATTAAAGCCTGTCCATAACTTAGATCAACCGGGACCAAGTATAGGTCCACACACTTTGACAATGATCTCCATCTGCCAAGTCTCGAACATGACCACCAACAACATCCTGAAACTCCATCAGAAGCTGCACCAACACAACTTATGCAATTCATCAAAGATCTCCACTAAAAGATCTGTCGGTGAAACCCTTGCCGGAACCAGAAACCAATCTTCTAAGCAAGTGGGATAGCATCCAATCACTAGACCAAAACCAACTAACTAAATGTGAGTATAAGTATCATGAACCGGCCAATTCCATCACCAAACTATACCAAACCCTACCAGATCATACCAGATCCAAGTTAACTAGAAACCACTTAACCTACCGAGACTAGAAGGGTGCCAGTAAAGCATCCAAACAACTAGTGTTAACATCAATGAGAAAACATCAATGTAACACATAATCAATTCCACCAAATGGCCAACACCATCTTCAAACCATCCGCAGATATCACAAATACCAAATAGACTAACTCTTCCTTCATGAAAGTACACTTCTTAAGGTTTATCAACAACTTTTCTTCCCTCAACCTCTGCAAAACTTGTTTTAAATGCAACAAATGCTCCTCTTTTGTCTTATTGAAAATTAGAAATTCATCCAAATATACAATAACAAACTTACCCTAAAATTTCTTCAATACCTCATTCATCAACCTCATGAAATTACTCGGTGGATTAGTCAACCCTAAAGGCATCCCCAACCATTCATACAATCCTTCATTTGATTTCAACACTGTCTTCCACTCATCTCCTTCTCTGATTTTGATATGATGATATCCACTCTTCAAGTCTATCTTTGTGTATTATTTGGCTCCACTCAAACAATCCATTATATCATCCATCCTAGGTAAAGGAAACCGGTATTTCACTATGATCTTGTTTATTGCTCTGGAATCAATACACATCCTCCATTCTCCATTCTTCTTAAGTGCTAATACTACTGGTACTTCACAAGGACTCAGACTTTCTCTGATCAAACCTTTATTTAACAATTCCTGCACTTGTCTATTCAACTCTTCATTCTCTACTGGTGTGAATTGGTGTGCAACTTTGTTGGGAAAACTAACTCTGTTAACCAGGTCCTTGCAATGACAGATACTTCTCATAGGTGGTAATCCATCAGGCACATTATCTCAAATATGTTAAGATCCGAAGGCAACTGAGAGGGGGGGGATGAATCAATTGTTAATTAATTTCAACCCAAATATAGCTTAATCAAACTTGATACATAATACCAGTAAACTAAACTTAATTTCGGTTGACAGATTAGCAGTTAATATTAATACCGGTGAAACTCAATGCATATAACAGAAAGAGAAACAATATCCACAACACATAACACAGAGATTTGTACGTGGAAACCCTGTAAGGGAAAAATTCACGGTGGGAAACCTTACCCACAATCAGATGATACTACTGTAGATAGTATGTGTATACAAATGGGGTCTGCACATGCAAAAAGGCCAACCGCCTAGAGCTCACTGCTCAATCACAAAATAGGAGTCACACTGACTACAATTGGATGATTAAATCTAATGATAATGTACTGCTCAAAGTAGCATCTCCAATTTTGGATTCAGTACCGGTTAAGCTCTAATAATCACCTTCAAACCTTCCTTGAACCTTCTCTATGGTCTGCTCATAAGATCTTCAATATTCACACATACCATGTTACAATACTATAACCATATACTGTCTCTCTATTCTATTTTCTTTCTTACATCATCTCACAAATGAGATCTTACATATATACCAAAACCTAAAACCAAATGTGTAGGTCGACTAATTAAGAATATTACAATTAAACCAATTACAGATAAGTCAAGATGTGATGCATCATGTCGGCTCAATACAATTACAACAATATCCAATTGATTAAATCATCTACATAACGTGACATGCTGATCTGGAATAGATAATGCATGTCGGTCCATAACCTAGACCAATTTGCCGGTAATAGGTAATATGTCAACCTGATTAGACCAATAACCAAAATACCAAAACCAAGTGTCCAAACCATGTCTTCGACATAACCAAGTCATCTCCAGATGATAACAAGTCATCTCCAGTGTCGTTGAACAATATAACATGTGACTGTGCATAAGTCATTGAATTTGCCGGTGAACATAACCAAAGATCTCCAGAAGGATAAGTGTTGATAAGTGATGACATCAATGACAACACAAATGCAACACATCCATAATACCAACAAAATGATGTCTTCATACTCTATCAGTAATTACTTTATCTCTTCCAGTTCTTCTTCTTCATGCTCCAGATGCTAAGTCTTCTTAGAAACTAAGGAAAAACACACATTTTCATGTCTCATTCCATCCATGAATTTCCTTCCATCCACCAAGCAGATTCTAGAATTTGTACAAACTTCACTCTTCAAAGGCTCCTCCAAGGGTAACAAGGTTCGTTTCATCCCATTTGCTACAATAGTGTATATATTCTTTCTCCTATCATGTATTTCCTATCTATCAAACTGCCAAGGTCTACCCAACAAAAGGTGACAAATGTCCATAGGCATAATATCACACAAGACTTCATCATGATAATTTCCAATTTTCAATTTCACCAAAAATTGCTCACTTACTAACAACTTATGATCATGCTGAATCAATGCTATTTGATGAGGCTAAGGGTGTTTCAATCATTCCAACTTCAACTTATTCACCATTTCTTTTGAAACAAGATTATATGAACTACCACTATCAATAAGAACTTTATAGTACTTACCGGATACTTTACATCTGGTCTTGAACAAATTTCTCCTTTGCAAGGGCTCCTCATCTTCTCTGATATGACACAAATCTCTCCTCATCATCAATGGTTCTCCATCTTCTGGTTTGTTAGCTGATTCAATGGGGCTTTCTTCTACCAATGTTGTTCTCCTAGTGTTCTCTGTCTTCTTTCATTCAAAAGCACGATTTCCTACTCGTCCACACTTATAGAAAGTTCCTCTAAACACTCTCTTACCTTGTCTTCTATCATCTTTTCCAAAATTTTCATTCTGGTAGCCATCTGATTCTCTCCTCTGGTAGAAATTTTGATCATCCTTCCGGTATGAATTATCTTCTTTACTTACTTCATTGTCCTTGTTCTGATATCTATAGGTTCCTCTTTCTCTAGTAAATCCTCTTCCTCCTTGAAATCTTCCTCCAGAAAACCTTTCATCTCTACTTTGCTGTCTCTGCTCATGTATTTTATTTAGCTTCTCTTTTGATTTCAAGGCATACTGGTACACTTCTTTAACACTCTACAAGTTGATCAAACTGAGTTCATCTTGTATAGAAATCTGTAATCCATTCAAATATTTCACAACTTATTCAACCTCATCATCGATATGTCTGGATTTGATATTTAACTTGTATAATGCTTCGGTGTACTCCTTCACACTAGATTCCTTCTACTTCAAGTTATGCAATTTCTAGAACAGGTTCACTTGATAATCTGATGCAAAGCATCCACACATAAGCTCACCAATTAAGGGACAACCTATCCCAACTCACCTATCTAGTAGGTGTGTTCTTACTCACAATTCATCAACACCTTTCCTTACTAAGGACTCACAAACTCACAAATCATCCACCAACCTAAGGGTTGTCATCCACACATTCTCATACTCCTTTCCTTGACCAAACTCACAAGGTTCAATTCCTACATCCACTCTTAAAGTCTTCATGAAAATCTATTGCCTAGACTCATTATAATGGTCTTAAACACATCATTTAGACAGTCTTTATGTAAACACAATACTCTTGTTTTGAGATACACTTTCAAATACTCCCAACATTCCTAGACAAGGCTCTCTCTACCCTCCCAACCACCCAAAGTATAAAAGAAGTCTCACTATTGCAATGCTATCCTTTTGTGACAATCACATAGGCTTGAGATAGTCATGCTTACAAGGGCATACCTTTGTTTAGATACCTTTGAAATACAAGTAGTGAAGATGAGAATTCTCCCTTCTACCCCTCTTACCTTTAAACTTAAAACTCAACCCTTCATAAACTTGTAAAGTGCAATGATTCGGTGTACACTGTCAAACTAGGACAATCAATGTAAATGTTAGGACAATCATGTGTCATCATGGTTTTATTAACTTCTTTGTTCATACAACACTTGGTCCATGCCAAGGGAACCCTCACTCATTCCACACCTTTGTTTCTTTTATACCATTCAATTCTTCATGTAAACTTTGTACTTTCAGACTGTGGCCCTGTCAAACCTGCACTTTGACATCATTGGCACATGCAAAATGCATCATAGAGACTTGAAACCAATATAAAATGAAAGAGCCCACTAAAATATAGGATTCCACACATTTTGGGGATTTTACAAAGATTATAAATAAAGTTCTACAATTTATTTGCTCACTGTCAACCCTAGGAAGGGTTTTGGATAGTTTTGACAAAAATTAAGATATCTATCTCAAAAGTTAATTAAATAAAATGTCACAAAAGAGAAATTAAAGTATAGTCATTCCTTATCAATATCCACTAGGGTTTCTAGGTGAATGTTTGAGTTTAGATACTGAGAAACGAACAAAATCAGACTGCTACGTGGTAGAATACACTGAAAATGTAGTACACTTCAACTTTTATTGGTTTTCTCCTTAATGCATTGCATTCCAACCCCTCATAGAACAAGGAAAAGAATTTATATATTCTTCCAATCCTCCACAATGTCTATAACTACCTTTTGAATTGGATTCAACTAACCAACCCCTAATTGCTCTTACAAAGCAAAAATTGCCTTGACAACATTGACAATTTCGAACATAGACAAACCTATGACCCCTGAAACATCAAAATAGGTAAAAATGGACATAAGAACATATTCAAATAATATTTTACATCAAAATGGACCATTTAGACACCTTGAGCACTCTTTGACAACTTTTTACAACTTTTGAGCAATCTTGAGCAATTTTGCGAATATGAGTAACTTATGACATAACATAACAAACATTGGTTTAGATGACCTTATTACATTAAAATGATCATAATTGACCTTATTTACATTGAGAATTCATCAAAACACTTGTTTTCCATATTTGACTTCATGGAGGCCTGATGAGTAAGGAGGTGCTCCTGCACCATAATTAGTTGGCATAAACTTCGATTTTAATTTAAAGCAACCATCCACTCCCATGATTTGATCTTATCTTTACCTCTTATCTATCTATAAACTTGAAAATGCCTCACCAAAGAGATGCATGACCTTTCAATCGGGTACAAACATACTTCACCTTTCTTTCCTCTGCGGTTGTGAGGCCTCACCTCAACTCAGTCTGACATTTCAGTGATTTTTATATTGAGACTATTATGGATATTTTATTTTAATGCATTTTGAAACTTAGAACTTATATGATTTCAGGATTTGGATAACATTGCTATATATTGATGATTTATTATATGCTTTATGAGATAGAACACTACATGATTTTTGAATAAGATGAAATTGCGGTGATAAATGTCGTTATTGATTTTGCAGGACTTTACTATGATAATAGAATTATGATGTATGTTTAAGTTTATCAGAATTAGGATGAATTGCTTATGTGAAATTGCCTAGATAAAAGATGTATTTAATTTGTTCAGATGTAAATTGTATGCAAGTGATGATGTGTATTATTATTCCTTGGAATTATATTATATGTGGATATTTGAAAGTACTAATGTGTAAATTGAGATGCGCAGGAAATTAACCATGTGACCATGAAAAATTTACGGAGAACCAAACCTAGACTTATGTATGTTCGTAAGCTAGGGGTTGTCTATTTGGAGAGACAACACCCCGTTTGTGTTGTATTTTATTCGTAACAAGTATATGCTGCATGTGTGTTAAGTGTTATTTGAATTTATTGTGTAAAATCCACAAGAGACGATTTCATGTTTTAAATTGTAAAAGTGTTTTATTTGTGTCACTTGATACATGTGTGGATTTAAGTTTAAATGTTTTATTTTTGTCTCTTGGTGGGAAAGTGTTCAACTATAGCTTTTTCAATTAATGTAACGTGATGTCATAAATACCTTGGGAAAAGAATCTTTGGAGAGGTCAACATATGTTTGACCCGAAAATAAACTTCAGAGGGGTTTAAAATGGGTTAAATGAACACATAGGGGTAGTTTAATAGGGTCTCCTAAAGGCCATAAGGTATACCTAAGGGTTAGGGGTAATTTTAGGCAAGTTTCTACTCCTAAGTGACCTTTTTGACACTCTAAAATTTGACTTTTCTGAGTTGTGCGAAAATTGAAATTAGAAGTTTGGACCTAGTTGTAAACTTTCCTTTTCGAATGAGAGTTCTCTTTCCCATTTTGTCTTACCTTCCTCTTTAGTTTTTAGAAACTTGTGAGAACTGGGAGAATGAGCTTCTTAATCAAGAATTTGAAAATTTGAGGGTAATCACCCACTCTCTATTTTTGGGAGACAAGAGAATTTTTGAAAAAGAATAGAATAGATTTGAATAGTAAAATTTAGCTAAGGGTAGAAGAAGAAGATCCATGGAATTGGGCAGCTCTTCCTCAAATACTATCCTACCTTTGGGCAGATTAAGGTTGGTTACATTCTTCTTTAAATGACTTCTGTTTGCATGTGTTTTGGAGGTATGTTGGTGTAAGAACTTTGTTTTCTTGTATGTCCTTTTTGGGAATTTCATTTGGTATTTTGCATTATGTTTTGGTATGTGTTTTGGGAGTTTATCAAGACCTCTTTCTCTTGGGAGAGAGGAGGATCTTGTGGGTGGTAGCAGTGACAACCCTCGGGTGAGAGACTCTCATTTTGAGAGCAATCACAAGGGATTTTTGTGTGACCCTTGCTGCATGGCCCGTTTGTGCAATGGGGGTCATAAGGAGGGATATAAGGCTAGAATGCCTTGGGGGGCATAAGGAATAAGGGGGTGAAATTATTGATGTATTTTTTGTGCCATGAGGTGGCTACATGTTTTCCATACTTGCAGTTCTCCTCAGGATATTGGTCCACTACCACCCTTAAAAAGGTCATCACCAAAGTGTGGTGCAGTGTAGCCGGGATGGGAGTGTGTCTTAAATCTGTGTGTATTTTTGTCTTCTATGTGTTTGCATGTTTGTATCCCATCTAGGGCTTGGTTCTCCAAGCTCGGGGGTGGCTACCAGTTAGCCTAGGCTGGGAGGTGAGCACTCCATGGTCATATTTGTGATTTATTATGCAGGATTGTCGGGAGAAAAGAATAGGACAAGTGAAAAGTTGCAGGAGATGATTGTTGCAGAAATTTAATTGCAATTGTATTTATTAGTTTTAAAAGGAGAAATACACCCTCATTCATTGGAATGAGAGGCTAATTGTAAATTCGAAGTATAGAAATGAGATTAGTTATTGTGTTTAAATAAAGAAACATCTTGTAAACTTTGCAGAATATCTTTAATATTGTAAAAAGCTAGATATATTCCTATATTCTATTTGAAAAGAATTACTTTTGAATTGCATGCAATAGTCATTGAAATATGAAAGTCAGTTTTATTTAATTCTGTGTTTTTCTTTTTATCTGTGAATTTGTCTTCATTTTAATTGCAAAAAATATGAGTGGTAGTTGTTCTTAGATTTTAATAAAAATATCTAGTCAGTTGCTGTAGTAATTACAGAATCAGTAAATATATTTATTGCAGAAAGAAATTATGTATTCCTAAACTAGTATTCCCTAAGTTCAGAAAAAAAAAATATATCCGATGTGTTATGATAAATAGTTTAGCAGGAAATTTATTCCATTCTTAGGCATTCAAAAAAAATTAAATAGAAAAGGTATAAGTTAGATTTGCATGCATATTGTATATCAAAAAATAAATTATTTATTTCTGTATTCTGTAAAAGCAATATAGTAGAATGAAGTTTGAAAATCATTAACCCATCTATATCCTCTTCATCTAAATCAAAATACTAGAGCCTATTTATTTTAATTGGATGCCTCATGGAATTTGTAAATTCATACAAATATAGTATTAAGGCAGTTTGCATGTATATCATTATAACTATGTTTAAAAGAAAATAAAATAAAATGCGTTGAATATATATATATACATACTTAAAAATAAATATATCTAAATATAAAAAAAAGAGAGGTGTATATCTATATATATATATATAAATATATTTATTTAAAAAATAAAAATACATAAAAATAAAAATATTTATAACTTAAAAAAAAAAGGTTTTTTTTAGTATTGCCGCGAACCCCACTGTGCCTACACACAGTGGTCGGCCTCGCGGCTTCCACTGTGTGAACACACAGTGTGGACCGTGGCTTCCACTGTGTGGTCACACAGTGTGGGCCGCTGCGGCCGCCACTGTGTGGACACACAGTGGTGCCGCGCCGCCACTATGTGGACACACAGTGGCGTCCCCATCGCCCCTTTGACCTGCGAACTTCACCATGGCCGCCGCTCGATGGGTTTTGACCCTGCACAAAACACCTGAGCACCCCCCCCTACAAAACATAGGAAATAAAATGGAACCCTAGCCCGGTTAGGGCTAGGGTAAATAAGTGAAGTGTGATGTTTTAAAATATATATATATATATATATATATATATATATATATATAAAGAGAAAATAAAGAAAGGGTTAGGGTTAGATGGAGAATAAAAACATAAATAATTATATATATATATATTGTTATATATATATATATGTATATATATATATATACATATATATATGTATATACATATATATACATACATATATATATGTATATACACATATATATATATGTATATACATGTATGTATATATATGTATATACATATATATATATATATATATATGTATATACATATATATATATGTATACACATACACACACACACACACACACACACACACACACACACACACACACACACACACACACACACACATATATATATATAGTTATAAGAATGGTGGAGATACGAATTAGATATTAATGGAAAAAAAAAGTGTAGATAGGGTATTTAGTATTGTAATTTAAATGTTAGGGTTTGCATGGGGTTTTCTAAGAGTTATATATATAGTTATAAGAATGGTGGAGATACGAATTAGATATGAATGGAAAAAAAAAAAGTGTAGATAGGGTATTTAGTATCGTAATTTAAATGTTAGGGTTTGCATGGGGTTTTCTAAGAGTTAAAATATTTGAACGAGAATGAGTACGTTGTATTAATATTTGCTAAGGAAAAATATATCTAATTTAGTTACATATAATAAAGATATTTTAGGATACATTATGTGTATTAATGTTTATTTTATTTTTAAACAATTAATAATAAGGTTGTTTATAGGACGAATGGTAAATCAACTATTTAATTAAGAGTTGGTTGCCAATCATGGAACTATAAAAGAAAAGGATTGTGTTCTTTTGATTTTAATAAAAATAAACTTATGGGAGATATTTATTAAGAAATTAATTGACACTTTAATCGATTATTTTAATTATTGATTTAAAATGAATTTTAGATAACATGGACTTATTGGAGATTAATAATATCCTCGCCAAATGTTTTAGGGAGTTTTGATTTTAAATAACTATTAACCAACTTGACGAGTTAGTAAATATATTCTCATGGTATTCCGCAATAAATTTTAAATTAATTTCGTTACTTGATTTAATAACAAAATTAGCTCGAATATAGTTTGGGAAAAATACATTAGTGCATGTCGTGTTAGCAAACTTTATGTTACCCAGTTATTTAAAAAAAAAAAAATCATTCCATTTTTTTTGCCCTAAATTTTGGGCATGACAGCGGTGTTCTCAAAATCAAAATATTTCTCCATCTA
Source organism: Cryptomeria japonica (assembly GCF_030272615.1). Taxonomy (NCBI): domain Eukaryota; kingdom Viridiplantae; phylum Streptophyta; class Pinopsida; order Cupressales; family Cupressaceae; genus Cryptomeria; species Cryptomeria japonica. Next base: position 130,377,895 of record NC_081412.1, read on the forward strand.
TGAGATCCAATCCATCAACTCATCCGAATCCAAATTTCCATCATACTTTGATGGGGTAAAATGTGGTTTAGTGTTCGCCCTACTCAAAACCCTCAAGAAACTTTCTTCATCTGGATCGATCGCCAGTGGATTTGCTACTTGTTCTACTAGGGCCTCTTCTTTCTCATCTTCACTCACATCTTCAATTTTTCAGCCTCTTCTTTAGGCTATCTCAACTTCCAACTGGGCTGCGATTCCTTGCAATATTTACATCACAGTAGGGTCTACATTCCCATGCGCTCCACCATTTGCATTTCCTCTTTGTACCATCTTTATGCTAGTCCTCTGCAACTGCAGGTCGGATTCATAGTCCACCACCCTACAACAAAATTCTAAGGACTACGTAATCTCCAGAATGAAATCTCACTCTGAAACCACTTGGTGTAGTCACCGGTTAGAAGGGACCTCAAAGAGATCAATCTAGACTAGGAAACAAGAGTAAACACAATAGAAACAAGAAAATATGATGGAGGAAATGCAAATTGAATGAATTAGATCATGAAAATTGACTACATATAATCGGTAACATCCACGTTACAAGATTCGGCTCACAGGCCTGCTACAAACATGCTTAATTACTGAACAGGTCACTCCCAGACCTCCAAACCTGAGATCTATCTACTATATTCTCTCTGATTTCTTCTTTCTTACTTACTTGACTTATAATGCTCAATTATAATGATTTATACAATCCAATTGGAGCAGGTCAGCACAAAAAGGGATCAAATGTCGAACAACAAGACCAAACATGTAAAATCAATAGGTCAAGCTCCACCAAAGAGATTCCTCTAGAAAATCCAAAGGATGAAGTATGGATCAAAGGGAAGTTTGGCCACATGCCAAAGAAAATTGTAATCAATGCATAAGACTCCGTAGGCTACATAAGGTAGATTCACTAATGTAAATAGGTCCAAACGGTTCCAGTGCCAGAAAACTATCTCGAAAACTGGAATTGATAACTTGCTAGAAAATGATACAAATGCTCTGCGGTTTAGGAATAAGGAATATGATCTTGTCCTCAATAGAAATCCAAATCCACAAGATCCGGTGAGCCAATGCAAGAAAATGCAGAATGAACTGCTGAAACTGCCAAAACATAAACAAACAAAAAATAAATATTTTTGGTTGATGCAAGATTGCCAAGAACCGGGGATGCTCTTGCATCAGAATCTCACTTTTATTTGGGCTATAAGTCTAGACTACAAACATTGAGTGTTGAACCAATATCAATGAGAGTCCACCCAATCCTGACATTGTTAACATAAATATTTATCATTAACAGATCTACTTGATTAGGTACTTCTAGAGGCGGGAGTTCATGTGGATAGAATGTAATATTTGATGAATTTGCATGAATATGATCTATCATTGCATTCACATCCAAAGGCCTAGTAGAAGAAGGCAACAAGATCTTTTTGAAGATCTTCCTTAATCATACCCTAATAAATTGGAGTAGTATGAATAAAATACCAAAGTGAGATCTTAGCAGGAGAAACACAAAGTTGCTCAATAAGATTGTAATCACTTGGTTGCTTAATTGAAGGTTTAGAAGCTTGAGGAGATCTGGTTGAGAACTTAATAAAAAAATGGGTTGATCAACAATATTCTTATTTCTATGAGTGTTATAAGTACGAGCTACCATTTTATAAGAAGGAGCCTTAGACTATGTATACCTTGTAAAAGGATCTAGTGAATCACTTTTAAAAGGAACACCATGAATAGAAATTACCTTCTTTGGAGAAATAATGGTTGCAGTCACACAAATGATTGGTCTCTTATACCTTTTAGGGGTAACAGAGACAATAATGATATTCACAGACTCATTACAACCTATAGAATAATTAGCTGAAGGAGTTTTCTCAACATCAACCTATGGGAGATCAAATGCAAGATGAGATTTATCATTCACTAATGCATCATCTCTAGAAGAGAGTGCATTGGAATAAAGAGAAGGCAGAGTAACATTAAGAAAAGTATTAATGATATCATCCTCTTGTAACAAAATATCCTAAAAAATAGAAAAAACTTTGTGAGAGGGATCAAAGACATAGAGCGACCTAGGAACATCTAAGTCACCATCACATGCATAAAAATGAACATTGTTAGTACTTTGAATAAAACTAGAGACTAAATTAATAAAATAAGATAACATATACATTTAAAAATTAATAAGTTAAATTAAAAAAAAATAATTCATAAAGAAGTTGGTTGAAGGTCGATATATCATTTCAAAATTGATGGCATGGAATGGGGTTCATCACAACACCCCAAATGTTTTTCTTTTGAAGGAGAAATATTTGATTTGTCATTTCTTTTTAAAGGGTATATTGAGTGCTTGACGGAATGATAAATGTTAATTTAAAAATAATGTAGAAGTAGTGTTTGTGAGAGGATAAGTTAGGCATTTAATAAAAATCCATAAATCCCACATCAATGAAGGTACAAAAATAAAGAATAAACAAGGAAATAAGGTAAGAAAATGCAAACCATCCTTCATATGCTTGAAATGATCCCCTCCATTGTCCTTCTTTCTTCTTTAATCAAATGGTATGTGGCTCTCAAACTCCAAATTGCAAATGTGTTGAAAGCAAGGGCGAGAAGATTCAAAGATTTTAATTTAATTTGACAATATTTTGTTACTCAAAATATGGATGTTAATGATGAAGAAAGAGATCAATTTATAGGCAAGTTCATGAGAATATGAAATTGGAATGAAAAATGTGAAAGAGGCAAATTCATTCGAAAAAGGGAATGATTATGACAAAATATGACACATTTCTATGTCAAATTTATGACAAAATGCCATGCAAAGTGTTATGACAAATTGATATGTCAAGAAATATAACAAGTTGCTATGCAAGGAATTATGACAAATTGCTGTCATTTTATGACAAAATGAGTGAATTGTGGAGGGAAATTTGCCATTCAAAAATGAGGAAAGTGGAAGGCTAGTAAAGAGGAGGGAAAGATGGAAAAGAGGAGGGAAGCTAAAAAAGAGGAGGAGAAGTGGGAGAGGGAGAAATGAGGTGGAAATTAATAATTAAAAATTATTAATTCCACTCATAACTCAAACTAGCCAATTAATATATAAAAAATATTAATTGTGAAATGGACAAAGAGGGTGAATAAATAAATAAAAATTTATTTATTCAAAAAGGGACATGTTTTTTATTACGGGAAAAATAGGTTTTGAAGGGACCCCAAAACCCTTTACATAAGAACCTTAAAAGATAAGAACATTAAGAAACAAGACATGGCAGACTACAAAAAAACCAGCAAAGCACTAGGCAAAAGCCAACACAAAATCCCAACACAACCAACAACATCCAGCCAAAACAAAAAACAAACAAATTACTTAATGTTTTTAAGGGCATTAGCCAATTTTCCACTAATCCCTTGCATTTCTTTGATATTATCCCTGAGAATTGGGATTTGAATTCTCAGGGATTTCCTTAGAAGAGGCCAAGGCAGCTTTTTTCATACTCGCCCTAGTCCTTTTTTCAAAAAGGGACATGTTAACAAAGGAGTTGATTAATTATTTAATTAATCAACCAACCTTGAGAAATGAATTGAATAGTTTAAGATACCAACCCTAATGATGAACTAGGTCCCAATAATGATGATTGATTGGCTAATAATTGATAAAAATTAATGACAATTGACTGAGGTTGATAACAAAATAGGACAAAGGATCGAAAAAGACCCAAGATTGATAATGATTTTGATAAAAGACTAATAAGATTGATAAGATCAATTGATAATGACTTGATAAAGGATTGATGAGATCGTTTAATAAAGTGCCATGAAAGGCTGATAAAGTGTCGTGGAGGACTGATTGAAATTGATTGATAAAGAGGTTGATAATTAATGACTAGCTAATTATCAACAAAGAGGGAATTAAGTCTAATTGTTAAGATGAGACCAATTCGAATGAAGTAAATTTGACCCTACAGAAAGGAAATTATGTTCCTTTGAGAGCCAATTTCAAAACCTACATTTAGATACCTTCAACTAGTACAACTGGTGAAGATATATAATTATAGATAAATAAGATAAATGTTTTGATTATAGAAATGGAAAGATTAGACAACATGGAGTTTTCATTCCAAATCTAAACGTGTCAACCAAGGACACCAGTGTGGTGCACATGCGTCTACATAATGCACTATATTCTTATATGGACCATAAACAAAAAAAAAAGACTTAGAAAGTGAAAAAACCCAATTTTGTACTTTGACTAGCTTGTAAAACAAAGAAGTTAGAGACATAACAAAAAATAGTAGATAACAAATACTAGATAGAAAATACTTTATAACTCTTTGTGTTTGATTGCTTCCAATAAACCTATACAAAAGAAAAAGAGGATAAATAATTGGGGCTATTTGGGGACTTGCTGGTGTAGTCACCAGTTAGGAGGGACCTCAAAGAGATCAATCAGGACTGGTCAACAAGAGTAAACACAACAAAAATACAAGGATATGATGGAGGTGATGTAGAACTAAATGAATTATATCATGAAAACTATTTACAATCAACTGCTAACAACCGGGTTATAGAAATCAGCTCACTAGCCTACTAAAACATGCTTAATTACATAATAGGTCACAACCGGGACCTCAAATCTTAAGATCTATCTTCTATGTTCTATATCTTAACCAATCTCTCTTCTAATACTTAATTATAATGATTTATATGATCCAAGGGGATCCGGTCAGTCCAAAAGGGATCAAATGCCGAAGAACAAGACCTAACGTGTAGGAACAACAAGGTTGGCCTCCACCAAAGAAATTCCTCCATAAAATCCAAAGGATGAAGTGTAAATCAAAGGGAAGGTTGGCCACACGTTAAAGAAAATCAGAATCAACACTCAGGGCTCCGCAAGGTACGAAAGGGATCCAATAGATTCCAAATGCAAATAGGTCCAAAAAAATGGTACTAGAAAAATGTCTTGGAAACCGATAGCGATAACTTGCCAGAAAATGATCCAAATGCTTCATGGTTTGGGAATAAGGTAGACGATCAAGTCCTGAAGAAAAAATCCAACTCCTCAAGATCGTGTGAGCCAATGCCAGAAAATACAGAATGAAATGTTGAAACTACAAAACAGAAAGCAAAATAGAAAGGAAATATTTTTGGTTGATGCAAGATTGCCATGAACCAGGGATGCTCCTGCATCAGACATCTAGGGTTGTTGAAAAAGTGAGTCTCTGACTTTGCTGTGGTTAGAGGAAAACCAAGGTGGTCTACCTCTACCCGATAAATCCAAGATGAATCTTCAGCTGGTTTGTCCTTCCACTTTACTAGATACTCCTTATACTAACTGTTCTGGGTACTACGCGCAATCCTACTATCCAAAATGTCTTCAATCTGATCCGGTTCCTTCCGGGGCAACTGTTTCTCCATGTCTGCAATACTGTCCTCACTGAATTCTAGTTCATGATACCGATGTAGATCTACAATATTAAATACAAGTGAAATAATTAGACTATTTGGTAACTCCACTTCATATGCATTTCTGAAACTGAACTTTCTCAAAATCTTGCAAGGTCCAAAATTTCTCATCTGCAACTTATTATAATTTCCAACCAAGAATCTTTCTTTTCTCAGATACACCATCACTTCATCATCAACTTTAAATTCCTTATATCTCATCTTCTCATCTTCTTTCTCCTTATACTTGATGTTCATGTCCTCCAAATGTTGCTTAACTTGAATATGTAAGTCCTTTATATGATTTGAAAATTCTTCTATTTCTAAACTTGTCTGGTCTTCACTGCTAATATCTCTTAATTCTGATATACCTCTAGGGTGTGCTCTGGTAACAATCTCAAAAGGTGTCCTTCCAGTACTCTTGTTTACTGAATTATTGTAGGAAAACTCTACTTGTGTAAGAATCAAATCCCAACTTCCGGTTTTATCTCCAACTAAGCATCTTAAGAAATTTCCCAAGCTCCGGTTAACTTCTTTTGTTTGTCCATCTGTCTATGGGTGAAAAGTAGAACTGAACTTCAAATCTATCTTTATCTTCTTCCAAAGTGTTCTCCAAAAATAACCAACAAACTTATTACTATGTCTGAAACTATGCTCTTAGGTATATCATGCAATCTCACCACTTCCTTGAAAAATAGGTCAGCTATATGCACTGCATCTGATGTCTTCTTACAAGGTATGAAATGAGTCATCTTTGAGAATCTATCCACCACCACAAATATATAATCATTCCCTCTCTTTGTTTTAGGAAATCCAAGTATGAAATCCATACTTATATCCTCCCAAGGTCTTTGGTACTATCAAACGTTTATACAATCCCATGTTCTGACTACTACCCTTTGCAACTTGGCAAACTTTACAACTTTGTACAAATTAACTCCTTTGAATAACATTCCATCCTGAATGAAGTAATCCAACCACTTGCTTTTATCTACCATAACATGTTCTCTACATGTTCTCCAAGGTTCTGCAAAATCCGGGTCATCATTCTACAAGGTCTTCAGCTCCTCAAATCATAATATTGTCATTCTCATCTCTGTCAGCAAATTCCTTTTTCTACTCAATGCATCAAAAACTTTGTTATATTTCCCACTTCTATGCTTCAACACAAAGGTGTAACTCTGCAAAAATTCTACCCATATCATATGTCTCTAATTCAACTTACTCTGATTGTTCAAATACCACAAAGCTTGATGATTAGTATACAACACAAACCCCTTAGGCAATGGGTAATGTCTCCACTTCTTCAAGGCTTGAACTATGGCATAAAATTCTTGATCATACACTAAATATCTCCTTCGGGCATCATTCAACTTCTCACTGAAATAAGATACTGCTCTCCCTTCCTGACTCAAGACTGATCCTATTGCTGTTCCACTTGAAATACTTTGTTGAAATCTGGTAAAGCTAACACAGGTTGCTTAGTCACTTTCTACTTCAACAGTTCAAAATTTTTGATTGCTTCGGTGGTCCACTTGAACTCCTTGCTATCTCCCCTCATTGTCTCAGTTATAGGGTTACAAACTAAACTAAAATTTCTGATAAACTTCCTCTAGAAACTAGGCAATCCATGAAATGATCTTACCTCTCTAATGCTTTCCGATGTAGGCCATTCAACAATTGATTTTACTTTCTTAGGGTCCATTTTCAAACCATCCTTAGATATCACAAATCTCAAATAGACTAACTATTCCTTCATGAAAGTACACTTCTTAAGATTTATCAACAAATTTTCTTCTCTCAACCTCTGCAAAAATTGTCTTAAATGCAACAAATGCTCCTCTTTTGTCTTACTGAAAATCAGAATGTCATCCAAATATACAATAACAAACTTACCCAATAATTTCTTCAATACCTCATTCATTAGCCTCATAAAAGTACTCGGTGCATTAGTTAACCCAAAAGGCATCACCAACCATTCATATAGTCCTTCATTTGTCTTGAATGTTGTCTTCCATTCATCTCCTTCTCTGATCCTGATCTGATGATATCCACTCTTCAAGTCTATCTTTGTAAAGTATTTGGATCCACTCAAACAATCCATTATGTCATCCATCCTAGGCAAAGGAAACTGGTATTTAACTATGATCTTGTTTATTTCTCTGGAATCAGTACACATCCTCCATTATCCATTCTTGTTAAGAGCTAATACTGTTGGTACTGCACAAGGACTCAGACTTTCCTTGATCAAACCTTTTTTCAACAACTCTTGCACTTGTCTATTCAACTCTTCATTCTCTACCGGTGTCATCTAGCGTGTAGCTTTGTTAGGCAAACTAGCTCTGGGAATCAGGTCCATGCAATGACTAATACTTCTCACATGCAGTAATCCATCAGGCACATAATATGAAATGATATCTTCATACTCTGTTAGTAACTCTTTTATCTCTTCCAGTTCTTCTTCTTTATGCTCTGAGTTCTCAATCTTCTTAGGAACTAAGGAAAAACAAAAATTCTCATGTCTCATTCCATCCAGGAATTTCCTTCCATCTACCAAACAGATTCTAGCATTCACACAAACTTCACTCTTTAAAGGCTCTTCCAAGGGCAACAAGGTTTGCTTCATCCCATTGGCCACAATAGTGTATGTATTCTTTCTTCCATCATGTATTGCATGTCTATCAAACTTCCAAGGTCTACCCAACAAAAGGTGACAAATATCTAGAGGCATAATATCACACAAGACTTCATCATGAAAATTCCCAATTTTCAATTTCACCAAACATTGCTCACTTACTAACAACTTATGATCATCCTGAATCCATGCTATCTGATAAGGCTTAGGGTGTTTCAATATTTCCAAATTAAACTTATTCACCATCTCTTCTGAAACAAGATTGTCTGAACTATCACTATCAATAACAAATTTATAACACTTACCAGATACCTTACATCTGGTCTTGAATAAATTCTTTCTCTGCAAGGGCTCTTCATCTCCTTCAGTATGACACAAAGTTGTCCTCATCATCAATAGTTCTACATCTTTCGGTTTATTAGCTGATTCAGTGGGGCTTTCTTCTACCACTATTGTTCTCCTAGTACTCTCTACCTTCTTACATTTGAAAGCATGATGTCCTTATCCTCCACATTTATAGCAAGTTCCTCTAAACACTCTCTTGTCTTGTCTTTTGTCATCTTTTCCAAAATTCTCATTTTGGTAGTTATCTGGTTCTCTCCTCTAGTAGGAATTTATATCATCCTTCCGGTATGAATTACCTTCTTTGCTCACTTTCTTGTCCTTTTTATGATCTGTACAGGTTCATCTACCTCTGGTATATCCTCTTCCTCCTTGAAATCTTCCTTTGGAAAACCTTCCACCTCTACCTCTCTGCCTCTTCTCATGTCTTTTGTTCAGCTTCTAAACTGCTTTTAGGGCATACTGATAAGCTTCTTCAACAATCTACAATTTGATCAAATAGAGTTCATCTTGACATCTGCAATCCATTCAAATATCTTGCAACTTGTTCAACTTCATCATCAACATGTCTGGATCTCATATTTAACTTGTAAAATGCTTTGGTGTACTCCTTCACACTAGGTTCATTCTGCCTCAAATTCTGCAACTTCCAGAACAGGTTCACCTGATAATCAGCTGGCATAAATTTTGATTTCAACTTAGCAACCATCCGATCCCATGTATTGATCTTCTCTTTACCTCTTCTCTATCTATCAACCTACAAATGCTCCCACCAAAGAGATGTTAGGCCCAATATAGAAAGCTAATGTACTGAGAGGGGAGGGGTGAATCAGTACTCCAAAACTTTTCCTTGATAATAACCTTACTATTATGCATAAACAGAATAGTGCACTAACATAAAATAAAACTATAATCAACAGATAACAATCATACATGATTCACTCCATAACACATATATTTTGGTCATGCAAAAACTCTTGGTTAGAGAGAAAAACTGCGGTGGGGATGGCACCCACAACTTCACTACTACAATAATAAAGAATGCTTGGTTAGAGCTACATTTAGCTATTTCTGATAGCTTACCCTGTTAGGAGTATTAAGATCAGTTAGATCTACCTTACTAAAGGATTTTTACAACACTATATAAGTGTAGCACCTGGTTAAAGGATTTACAATTTATAGACTTGGTTAGAGTCTTTTATCCTATTAAAGGTTTCTCTTACAACTTCAAAATATTACAATATAATCATTACAAATATTTGCAACTTTACATCTGAAATACTAAAGTAGATTCTATGTGCTTTGGATAAGATTACCTAGCTTCTAGCATACCTCGGTAACCCATAATGAAACTCGATAAACCCTTTTGTTTACTCTGTTCTTTGACTGTTCACTGATAACCTTCTCGGTGACCTCTCTATGTCTCTGTAACAGTCTTCCTTCATGCATACACACTGCTATCTCATTGCATCTCATATCATATCATGTCTAACCCTAGAATCATGTTGTATATATAGATCTCTTATAGCGGTGATCTGATTCATTGCTTCGATCTTACAAAAAGATTCTTCGAATGAATAACTAAACAAAATATCTTCATAGGTTAGATTGGCCTTGTAATCATACACAATCTCCTAATGCAATTCCCAATGCAAAAATGGTTAGATGTGCCTCGATCTTGTAACACATTTTCATGTACATGTCCAGGTTCAATGTATCTCGTAAAATGTTTCACTCGGTGAATATCAACTTGGTGAGTTAACTTTACCACTCGGTAGCCATGAAACTTTACTCGGTAAACAACTCGGTGAATACTGTGTTCTGTGACTGCTTTCTTCAGTAACCGACTAGACTGTTCATACCGACTTCTCTGTGTGTACCGACTACATGATTCGGTAATACTAACCGACTAGAATATAGTATGACTTTGGATATGAAACTAATGGCAATTTGATAAGTAGTAACAATCTCCCCTTTTGACATTAGTTGAGATGTTTGACAAAAACTACTTACAAAGTCATAACTCAAAAAAACTATATACTTGACAAAATGACTATACTTGACAATATGTACAATAGTCAATAGTATATGCAGATATACTCCCCTTATCATTATCCTGTACATAACTCTGAATTTTGCATGTTTGGTTATGTTCTGTACTTGTGTGCTCTGAATGCTCTATATATTCTGCTCGGTATACTCCCCTTGTATACAATACTCAAAATTGTGTTATCAAAACTGTACTACTCTCCAAGTGTAGAATTACTCCCCCTTTGCTGGGTTTTCCTCTATGTAGTAACATAGTATTACTCCCCCTTTTTGACAAACATTAAAAACTTAATTTGCATCCGGAGGTGGTAACTGATCAAAAAAAGTCTTATACTTGGTCCGGGCGTTAGTGAGGGCGACTGAGAGTGAGTCCTTGAGACTTTCCATTAATGAGTTCTGTGCTTGAATATCAGATAAGAGTGATATCAAGCCATCAAGAGTGCTTCCCTCTTGTGTAGTTGATAAGCTTGTAGCTCAGTTGAGCTGCTCTTGGACTGATGAGAGATGAGGAAGAAATAATGTTTGAAGGGTCATTATATCCATCCTAATTTTATGCTCTTCATTCCTCAGTTCTAACTGTTGAGCCATGAGCTGTTGTAGCTTTTTGTAAAAATTCTAAACTGAATTAGGCTCAGTGGTTAACTTGGATGAGAGATCGGTGATCTCTTTCTCAATTGCATCAGTTTTATTTTTGATGTCTTTAATAAATAAAAAAAATGTACACAATTTCTAGAATAAATAAAGAATGTGGTTGAGTTGAGGGGACAACTCAACAATGAATTTGACAAGTTTTACCTTGCCAACAACAATTGATTTTGGGACTTCCTCTATCATTTTTGCTGTGAGCTCTTTAGCCTTGAGCTTGCTTAGGTACTCAGATGCATCAAGTCCAGATGTTTCAATCTGATTAAAGGAGTTCATCCAATTGAATATGGATGGCTGCATCGGTTGACACTGTTGCTGATGGTAGCATTTCTGTGAGCAGTGTCCTAACCTTTTGATGTACCTTGTTCTTTTTCTGTATGGCTAGTTGCTTCTCCTGTTCGGCCTTTGCTTTGCATAGTTCACCGAATTCAGTGAGTGCTTGCCCTTTTAATTTGGAAATGTCGACATTGGGTAACACGATCAGTTTAGATAAGTCAAATTTAAAACCATGCTTTCTCACCTTCTTCTCTTTTCCTTTGGTCTTTGGCACTAAGACAAGTGCTTGTGAGGCTTGCTATCCCTTGGTAGGTTGCTCGGTAGATGCAACACTTTGGACTGTTCCTGTAGCAGTTGCAGTGTCTTTGGATGGCTCGGTGCTAGGGGTCTCAGCTATAATATTTACTGTGCTTGTCTGTGCTTGAGACGTTTGATCTTTGGTTGTGTCTGCTGTAGCTTTAGATTTGTTACTTGTATCTTCTGCAGCTTTAGATTTGTTACCTTCGGTAACTTGTTTGGTGTCCTTGGGAGCTTCGGTTGGGACTAATGGCTTCATCGGTGGATAAGGCTGAACTTGTTCTAAGACCGATTCACTAGACACAAGTTTTGCATAAATGGTGCCTTCAATCATTTCCTGCTCCGGTGCGGCTTCATCCATTACATCTTCATCAATTTGTATAGTGTCAATCGGGTCTGGACCTTGCTCGGTGACATCTGGATCTTGCTCAGTGACCTCAATAATTTCAATTTGAGATTGTTCACCAACATCCTTTTATTTGAAGATCTTCTGCCACTTGGCCTTAGTCTCATTCTCCACATCAATATATAGCCCATTCATCAATTTTAAGGCTCTTTGTTTCACAAGAAATTTTGAATTGTATGTGATTAGATGCTCCTTAATTTCAGCTCTGGACATGTCAGGAAATAAATGGACAAGACTTCTTTCTCTTATTTGTCTCTCCGAATCCATTGCATATTTCCACCTGTTATCAATATGTGAGTAGAGTTCACTCATAAGTGACTTTACTAGTTCTAATGGTGCTAACCAAAACTTCAGAAGTGTACATATGATAGCTTCTTCAATCTGTCATTTCTCATCATTACTCCTAGTCTCATACTTAACATATCTAAATCCTGCAAATCCTTCGTATTCTTTAAGATTGGCACAAAAGTTTTCAACACTGTGAATGTTTACCTTTTTGCTCTTCACAATCTGGAATTTGTTTGCATCATCAAACTCTGTATCACTCGACTCTTTTGCCAAAATGAGTCTCTGAGTAGATTTCTTGTAAGTCTTAGTTACCTTAGGAGCGGCAACAATCTTTTGCTTCTTGCTCAGTGATGTAGCTGATGCTTTGGTGTTGGGTCTCTTTGTTGGTGGAGTCGGCAGGGCCTTTGTGATGTCCCGTTTCTTTCTTTTTAGAACTTTTCCCTTTGGCAACTCTGTGCTCAATGTTATTGTAGCCTCTTGTGCTTCTGATTCTTCCTCGGTAATGGCAAGATTGCCTTTGATAGGTGTAGATGATGATTCTTCTCTGAATTTCTCAGATAAAGCTTTTATCATCTTTGTAGCTTTTCTTGTAGCCTTAGGAACTACAATGCTCATTTTTACTTTCTCCTTCACCTCTTCATAGGTTCCATACCTTAGTTTAGTTGCATGCCTTGGCAATGATAGATAGGCATCAATTTGTTGCTGTGTGATATCATAATCAATTTCATAACCCATTGGTTGCAATGATTGAATCCTTGGTTCAACAACATTTACATAGCAATAATCAGTGCCGACTTCAAAACATATATTGTCCTTGTATTTTTTGACCAGCTGTGGTGAGATCCTGTACCTATTGTGCATTTTCTCTTGGAATTTGCTAAAATAATCATCCATGATATCATTAAAGTTATCTCCTAACTTCTTGATGTAATCATTGATCTGATGGGTGATAGGTCGGTGTAGCTCCCATACTACTTTATCGACTGAGGGAAAGAACTTCTCAAAATAGAAAAACATACATACAAGTAGTGAACCGAACTTTAGTGTGTTTTCCAAGTTGTTCTTCTTCGACTTCCTTATTGTGTTTAGGTTCTCAAATAAGTTCTTTAGTAGCACTTCACATAAGCCTACTTTCATTCCCTTCTTTACTATTTTGTAGGCCAGGTCCACTGCAACACATGGTACATTGTTTTCTCTTGCAGATTGGAAGAAACAGTAACCAAAAACTCTGATTGCATATTTTAGTTCAACATCAGTGACATTATTTAATTTCAGTCCTCAATAATCGGATTCTACTCCAGTTAGACTGATTAGCTCCTTTTGTGATATCATTTTCTGTGCATGATCATGATCGTAGATGGGATATCCGGTGATCAGGTGAATGACTTCCTTTGTGATCTTGAATGGTTGCTCTTGTAGCCACATGAAATCATCATGTACTCTGCTCAATACAAAATTAACCCATTGGGGTTTGAACACATGAGGATAGACTAGGGCTTCAGTTAATCCCTTGATTCTGATATGTTCAAATTTACTATCCAGTTTTCCATTAGTGCACAGTTCATCATATGTGTCACTAATCTCTACATGACCGAGTTCCTCAACATGACACTTGGTAAAGAATCTGACATCTTCTACCAATAAGACTCGATCCGGGATGAGTGAAAATGCAATTTTATCATCTGATTCTGAGGCAACTTTAGGAGTTAGGGAATACTTCAGAGATGGCTTCTCCATATTTTGGACAACTACAGGGTCTTGGATCTTGGGCGCCATGGTAGATATCGAGTAAAATTTGACAGGTTATCCTTAGGGTTTACAAGTGACTTACTCTTCACACTCGGTAGACACTAGCAATTTGACTAGATCGGAAACCAACTAAACAATTTGAATAGATTGATGTAAATACCTCAAAATTCGCTCTGAATGAAGTTTGATCACTTTGATTCACTCTGCTCTTCTTCTCAAAAACTTGGGTGAATGATAATGACCACGAAAACACTTTTAAGTACTCAAAAATACCTTATCGGGCTCTGTGCAAGTTAGGTCAAGATATTAAATGCACTCGGTTCACCTTTTACCGATTTACTCCATTTTCTATTTTCACCGAGTACCCAACTTTGCTTTATTAACCGACTTGACAGGTTTCCTGTATACACCGACTTGACAAGTTTCCTATGTAGTATGCAAACTGACTAATTGCATCTTAACTATGCAGATTTTGAATTCTGTTCATAATAAAATAGGAACCGTTATGATTTAACTTTTAAAGAATGCAGTCCCTTCATACCTTTTCTTGACTAATTTGAAATAGGTGCACCTAACTCGGTAGGTAAGGTGCTTTCTTCATCAGACATAATTTATTTCTCTTTCCAAATCATCTTGAATTTTTCTTTTATCTCCTTAGTGTCTCTTCTCGGTTGATCTCTGCAATCTCCAGCTAAATGTCCAGCTTTGTGACAATGAAAACATGCCATACCGGGATTTCTCCATGATCTCCGGTTGTTCATTCCAAACCTTATAAAATAGTTGGCACTTATATGTCCATATCTTCCACAACATTCGCACCATATCCTTGTATTGTAATCCCATGGTACTGCTGCATATTGTCGGTAAGGATCTGTGTGAGTTCAGTAACCTCCAGTGTTTACACGATGTGGATACTTCATGTAGTTCTTTTGCTTAAACCAACACTTCTTGGTACTATGTCCATATCTATTGCAGTTTTTACAAAACCCTTTGAATTTTGCCTTCTGATGGTTGTTAACAGACTTTGTCCTACATTGATTAGGTATGTGACCATATTTATTGCAATTATAACAATATCCATTGGACTTAGAGATATTCGGTTGCTTACCTTTTCTGATTTGGCATATGTTGGCAGTATGACCTTGATTTCCATAGTAGTAGCAAATAGGCTTCTTCCTTTTGATGTTATTCCTTTTTCCAGCTTGTTTTGATGATTCTCCTCTTTCGGTAGTATGAATTCCTTTCTCGGTAGAGTCTTTTCCTTTATAACCGAGTCCTCCATCTTTGTAGAGTCTTCTTGTATTCAGTTGCTCATCCAACATCTTTGATGCTTCATAACTTTTCTCCAATGATTCTTTGGATTTCTTTTCTATTTCAAGTTCACCAGTCAACCTTGATACTTCAAGTTTCAATGATTGATTTTCATCATTCTTTAGAATTGCTTCATGATGTGCATAACCTAGTTGATCTGTCATATTTTGTTGAATACCAGTTAACCTTATGATTTCATCATCCTTATCAGATACTAGAGCTTCAAGTTGTTGTTTCTCTCTTTGTAGATCTCTTGCTTTATCCTCAGCTATCCTTAATGCATCTAGATTTTCAGTCATTTGTGTACTGAAATGTTCATGTTCTCTTTTCATTACTTTTAGTTGATCAACCAATGCTTTGTTCTTTTCTTTCAACATTCCAATCATTTCTTCAATCTCTTCAGATATACTGTTCTCAGATGATGTCTCGATTTGTTCCACTAGATCTTGAGAATCCTGCAGGTCATCAGATAATCTTCTCCTTACTTTCAGATATTTTTGCATTTGCCTCTGCATGTCTGCAATCACTTGATTTGCATTATCCAGCTCTTCTTGAAGATGCACAATCCTCCGAGATTGTTTGTAGCCTTCCATTGCTAGGATCTTTCTCTTTAGGTAGTTAAACCCTTTTCCAAGATTTAAGCTCTGATACCAATTGTTAGGCCCAATATAGAAAGCTAATGTACTGAGAGGGGAGGGGTGAATCAGTACTCCAAAACTTTTCCTTGATAATAACCTTATTGTTATGCATAAACATAATAGTGCAGTAACATAAAATAAAACTATAATCAATAGATAACAATCATACATGATTCACTCCATAACACATATATTTTGGTTACGCAGAAACTCTTGGTTAGAGAGAAAAATTGCAGTGGGGATGGCACCCACAACTTCACTACTGCAATAATAAAGAATGCTTGGTTAGAGCTACATTTAGCTATTTCTGATAGCTTACCCTGTTAGGAGTATTAAGATCAGTTAGATCTACCTTACTAAAGGATTTTTACAACACTATATAAGTGTAGCACTTGGTTAAAGGATTTACAATTTATAGACTTGGTTAGAGTCTTTTACCCTGTTAAAGGTTTCTCTTACAACTTCAAAATATTACAATATAATCATTACAAATATCTGCAACTTTACATCTGAAATGCTAAAGCAGATTCTATGTGCTCTGGATAAGATTACCTAGCTTGTAGCATACCTCGGTAACCCATAATGAAACTCGGTAAACCCTTCTGTTTACTTTGTTCTTCGACTGTTCATTGATAACCTTCTCGGTGACCTCTCTGTGTCTTTGTAACAGTCTTCCTTCATGCATAGACACTGCTATCTCATTGCATCTCATATCATATCATGTCTAACCCTAGAATCATGCTGTATATATAGATCTCTTACAGCGACGATTTGATTCATTGCTTCGATCTTACAAAAAGAGTCTTCGAATGAATAACTAAACAAAATATCTTCATAGGTTAGATTAGCCTTGTAATCATACACAATCTCCTAATGCAATTCCCAATGCAAAAATGGTTAGATGTGCCTCGATCTTGTAACATGTTTTCATGTGCATGTCTAGGTAAACAGCTTAGTGAATACTGTGTTCTGTGACTGCTTTCTTCTGTAATCGACTAGACTGTTCATACCGACTTCTCTGTGTGTGCCGACTGCATGATTCGGTAATACTAACCAACTAGAATATAGTATGACTTTGGATATGAAACTAATGGCAATTTGATAAGTAGTAACAAGAGATGCATGACCTTTCAACCAAGCACAAACATATTTCACCTTTCTTTCTCCTATAGTGTTCTCAAAATCAAAATATTTCTCCATCTCTGAGATCCAATACATCAAGAATCCAACTTTCCATTATATTCTAGTGGGGTAAAATGAGATTTAGTATTCAGCCTACTGAAAAACCCCCTTTCTTTGTCTGGATCAATCTCCAGTGGATTTACTTGTTCTACTGGGGCTTATTATCCTTCATCTTCACTCACATATTCAATATGTTAGCATCTTATATGGGGTGTCTCAATGACTTCCAACTGGGCTGCAATTCCTCACAACATTTCCATCACAATAGGGTCTGCATTCCCATGCGCTCCACCATTCCTATTTCCTCTTCGTGCCATCTTCACGCCAGTCCTCTGCAACTGCAGGATAGATCCACAGTCCACCACCCTATAATAGAATTTCTTAGGACAACACAATCTTTGAAATGAAATCTCGCTTTGATACCACTTGGTGCAGTCACTAGTTTGGAGGGACCTGAAAGAGATCAATCCAGACCAGTTAGCAAGAGTAAACACAATAGAAACACAAAGATATGAATTATATCATGAGAACTGTTTACAATCAACCGGTAACAACCTGGTTACAGAAACTGGCTCACTGACCTCGTAAAACATGCTTAATTACAGAACAAGTGACAACCGAGACCTCAAATCTTAAGATCTATCTTCTATGTTCTATATCTTAACTGATCTCTCTTCTAATGCTCAATTACAATGATTTATATGATCCAAGGGGAACTAGTCACCCCAAAAGGGATCAAAATTCTAAAGAACAAGACCTAATGTGTAAGAACAACAAGGTTGGCCTTCGCCAAAGAAATTTCTCTGAAAAATCCAAAGGATGAAGTGTAGATCAAAGGGAAGATCAGCCACACGCCAAGGAGCATTAGAATCAATGCTCAAAGCTCCGCAAGGTACAAAAGGGATCTGGTAGATTCCAAATGTAAATAGGTCTAGGAAACTGGTACCATAAAAGTGTCTCGAAAACCGGTAACAATAACTTACCGAAAAATGATCCAAATGCTCCGCAATTTGGGAATAAGGTAGATGATCAAGTCTTGAAGAAAAAATCCAACTCCTCGAGATCCAGTGAGCCAATGCCAAAAAATGCAGAATGAAATTCTAAAATTGCAAAATAGAAAGCAAAACAAAAAGGAAATATTTTTGGTTGATACAAGATTGCCATGAACCGGGGATATTCCTACATCACTTGCCTTAGTCAATCCCTATTTTGGTGTTTCCACCTCCATAGAAACTAGATAGATAGATAGATAGATAGATAGATAGATAGATCAAAAGATGAATAGATAAAATGATCAAATAGATAAGGGATATGATGAATCCCCAAGATGCTAAAATATAATATAATCATATATATAGTACCAACAAGGCTTGATAAATCCAAGAGAGATGCAAAGATTGTTATAGAAAGCTAGGGATTGTTTTAGCAAATGAGAAAGAGAGAAAGAGAAAGTTGTGAAAGACAGGAGAACACTAGAGATTTCTAAAAGAACCAAGAGAGATTGCATGGAATGAAATAATAGATTTAAAAGGAGAGAATAGGAGAGAAAGAAGGTTTGTTGAGTTGTTTTGAAATATTCCAAGTAGTTTCTACCAACAAGTAGGTGACAAGTGTCAAAACACTTAGAATCGACATTTGAATGTTAAGATGTAATGAGATGTTTACATGGAACATGGAGGTTCGTGTGGCACACTAGTGTTTAGACAAATCATCCTAAAAAATGACAGGTGACAAAAGAATCACCCGATCAACACAAAACTGACATTGAAAGGTAGCTACTAAAAAGGTGTCCTAAGCGTCTCTTGAGGGAAAAGACTAATGCAAGGATTGAAATGAGCCTACCAGATTCTAAGGGAATGGAAATTAAAGTGGCTATTAAAGTGTATGTTAAATTTAAAAGGGGTATGCAATTTTTGACTCTATAGATACAACATTCCTACCCTTGGGGAGAAACATAAGCAAGTATAGATGTAAAATTGCTTCCTATTCAAGATACAAATTAATAGGAAGAATGATCTATATGTCTCTATAATATTTTCATTTGTCACCATGTCCATGAAAGATGATGCCATAATTAAATTAGATACATGGTCAATCATTAGTGGAGGTGACAAACTAGGATCAAGTGATAACAAATGATAAAGAATATCCATAGACAATGATGTTTTGACAACAGTAGTGTAATGGATACCATCAAAGAGAATACATAACCCCTTAAATGTGTCCTCCAAATATGAAATATAATATTAAAAAAAATAATCTAATATGATCATCTCATAAAGCTAAACTTCAAAGATTATGATGATCCTACTGAACAAGAATAATGAGAGCCTCAATCAATGTTTTTCATAAGTAATCAATGGTGGTGATGGATCAATGACTATATATACACGAGGAGAAGTATAAACTCTAGAATTAAATGTAGCAATAGGTGATGGATGATGTGCACACTCAAGAAAGAGTTGGATGATAATACATGAGACATGAGGACATAACTCATTCCCATATTGATTTCTCCCACAATATGTGCATTTGTAACCTTTATACATGATTTATTGTTTAAATTATTAGATCTCCTAATTTAAAAAGACAATAATGTTCAATATCAATTAAAAAATCCTAATTATTTTTAATACTAAAAATGAAGCCCCCCCCCAAAAAAAGACAAAACTTCTTTAGGTGTCATGATGTCCAAATAATTAGTCATAGTGTGATGTTTGCAATAAATAAATAAAATGTACCCGAGGTTGAATTGATAAAAAGTGCAAGGAGAATAAAAGAGCTCCTCAATACCTTTACATTTTTGCAAGAATCGTGATTTAGATAAATTGGAAAAAAGTTATGAGATTAGAGGTCCAAAAGGAAGATCTAAATTTAATTAGTAATAAAATGTAATAGTAGTAAAATCTAATAGTGAAACCTACACCACTAGAATGTAGTTGGAACTATCTTTCCAATGATATATTGTTTACAAAAATATGGATCATTGATCAAAATTTATAACTATTTTCCCAATGCTATTATAGTTGAATGTTTCTAAGGCTATGCAACCTAGGTGTTGGTCATCCATGTGATTTTAAGCTTTTCCGCTCATTTAAAAAATACATACCTCCAAAGCAACAATAGGTGAGTAGTGGTGGCAGTAGGTCTCATGCCATCCACTGGGGTGCCACTATGGTTAAGCCCCCTACAAGCAATAGAACTAGGGGTGATATACAAGAGGGATAGGCATTGGGTGACGATGATTAAATAGGCACAAAATTAAATTGAAATAATTTTAAGTTTAATTTGTTGACTAGTTCATACCTACGATGGTGATGATACTAGGTCAATGCAGGAATCATATTGTAGACTGTGCAAGAGGGTAATATTTTACTAAATATAATATATTTCATTGATGACTCTAAATATAACACTTGTTATAGGTTTGTGCTGTGCAAATTCCATACAAATGTACAGACAAAATTAATGGTTAGGGGCTAAAAAAAATATTTTGAGGGCATGGGAAAAAATTCATAATTTTTAACAATTTGATAATTTAGGCCTTTTGGACGCAATGATAAGGTGTATCTTTAACCAAAATTATCCAAAATTATATCTACCTTCTAGATCTAGCAACCACCTCCCAACTTGAAACCCTTATAGATCTAACTTCACATGTCTAATTTAGATAAAAAAAAAAAAAACAAACTATTTTTCTTGGATACTTTGAACTCAATGGTGAGTTCCAATTTGCACCAACATGTACAAAATTAACTTGTAATACAAAGAAATAAAGGGAAATTCCCCCAAATCCGGTATTCTTATCAAGTTTTAATGATTCTTTAGGTTATCGTATGATGCAAGAGAAGAACATACTCAATCTTTCAACATCCATCAAGTTTTTTAACCTAACAATAGCTCATGCACAAAAATACTCTCAAACTTAAGAAGGGAAATTTCATATATGAAGCTCTAATACCATGTTAGAGTCACTCAATGACTCAAGATCCTAGGATCACATGCAACCAAAACTTCCTTCTAAGGGAGAGAGAAAAATAAATAACATAGATCTACAATAATGGCTACAAGATTATTATATTGATATAATTTATTATTTAATATAAATATGGGCCCTAGCTTATATAGCTAAAATTGAGAGATAAAATTAGATAATATCATGAAAAATGTCTTAATCCTATGATATGAGACAACTAGTACCTTCAATAAATATTCCTATTTTGCTAAGTAAACTTATTATGTGAATGTGTGTAAATAGGACCTAACTAATAACTAATAAGATAATGTGTCTAGTTTACACTACAAAGGGGAAGCTAGATATGTAGTGCCCCTCCCTTATTCATCTATCCTTTTTATGCCTCGATAGAGTTGATTTGACTCTTATGTGATGATTTGATTCATGTTTATGACTCTATCTATATGAGTAGAAGCTATGGATGATGATAGACCTTTTATATTAACATATGTTATATGATGTCTCTTATGGATGATTGACATATCTTGGACTATTATGATGATGGATTACTATTTGATGATCCCTATGCAATCATTTTAGATGTATGGTTTATATTTTTCTATGGTGATTTGATGGTATTTTATGATGTACTAACCCTATCTCATGCTTACATATGATACAATGATGATTATGATAAGTGCTTGGTTGTTGAGGTCTTGTCTTCTACTGTGGTTGTGATAGGGACGATGTCATACCACTCATTCATGAGCACGATATGACGTTGCGATTCTCCTTCACTTGTCTATTTATATGATATGTGTTATTGTATATGTTGTTATACACATATTGGTGGTAACAGGTTTGCAGGTACCATACATCGACTCCACTTGGTTTCACAGGTGTAGGGTCCACCCTCGACTTGACTTGTTTTGACTAGAGTTGACTTTTAATTCATGCATGATAGATATTATTGGGAATATGCTATTTCAGATGATTTATATGATGTTGATACTCTTATTATTGATCGTGTGATTTATTAGACACTATATACTTATTATGAGATTTACTATTATAAGATTATATTGATCATGTGATTTGATGAGCATAAGTGTTGATGGATTTTACATGCCTTACTATAATCATGAACTATACTAATCATGCAGTTGATGATGTTTTTATGTACTAACCATATTTAATGATTATCTATGATGAGTTGATCTTATGGCGTGTTTGATTGTTGTATGATTGTCTTTGGGATAGAGACAATTCCACATCACTCATTGTGAGTGGGATGTGTCGTTGCGATTCTCTAATCCTTGCCTGTTATAATATATATATGCATATGTCGTATCGTTGCTTTGTGGATGCAATATTTGCAGGTATCAAACACTGACTCCACCTGGCTCCACAGGTCTGAGCGTGTCTTTAAATCCCAATGGTATGTGGTTCGGAGTTGGCACGATTTCCTCTCACATACTCTAGGTCTATCTTGTTCACTTTGAGTCGTCAGCGTCTTTGCGCAAGTCGCCATGTCAATTAGTAAGCTTGGTTTCTTCTATGTCGTGAGTATGTTAGTATTGGTTGGTTAATCCTTTTATGTTGAGGTTGATTGGTTATTGATACAAGATTAAATAGTCAATAATGTTTATTTTAATTATTTTGATTAATAGCGATTTGATTATTTGGTTATCTAAGGTTTAATTTAATTTATTGGATTCTTGCCCCTTTTGGGTATTTAATTACTTGATAGTTAATTGTTTACTTATTTTAATGATGATTTAATATTTATTGTTTAGCTTATATTGTGGTTTTATATTTATTTGTGATTTGACCTTTTATTGGTATTTAATTATTTATTTATTTAATCGCCTATGGTTTAATATTTATTTGGTATTTAATGTGTATTTGCTTCTTTAATTCATTTATGAGCCTTTGGTTTATTTAATTTAAATTCCCCATTTGATTTATTTAATTGTGGCTCATGTTTTATTTATTAGTTGACTTTTATATTAAGTGGGTTGTATAAACACACTTTATAATAAAATGATAAAACATTCCCACCAAATTGTAAAAGCATGATTTATATTTATCTTACCTACCCTCTTTTCTTATTGGTTGAATTTGGAAAGGGAGGTAAAATTATATTATATGGTGGGGTTGGTAAAATATATTATAGGTTGGAATATTTTGATAGGCCGAGATTGAGGCTAGGGTTTTTGGTTAATGTTTGTCTTTTATTTTCTTTCCCGTAAAGTTTTCGGGGGTGGGGCTTCTTCTTTGAAAAATATTCTCTGCAAAAGTTTTCTTTGGGTTTTGGCTTGGATTGTTGCTAGAGTTTCTTGGTTTGGCCTTGGATTTGGATGGAGCTCTACCTCAACTCTCATCCATCACTCAGGGTGCAAGTTGGATTCCTTGTCTTTGTTTATTTTTTAGCATTGAAATCTCTCTATGTATGCTCCATGTCTGAAAATGTCTTTCGGAAGTTGGGGATGAAATATTTGGTTTATTATAGTTTTTAGATTTATATTTGGTGGAGAAAAATTTATTTTATATGGGTGTTTGTATAGTTGTATTGGAGAAATATTTGGTCTCCTATATGTTGTTGTTCACGGCATTGAAAAGTCTGGATTCATGGCTGCTTGTAGTGAGATCCTATATCATTGTCTGGATCATGTGATTGGTGTTTTGGTTGGTGTAGTATTGGCTGTATCTGTTGTTGGTAGAGTTACCTGTGTATTTCAGACTCAAAAGATGTCTCTGTGAATGAGTTTTGGGTCTCCCAGCTATGGATCTGTTTTACAATTCATCTCTCTATATTTTACTAAACTTTATTCTATTTATTACTTCTTACTTGTTGGTTTTGGCCGACTCTAAGTATATACT
Organism: Cryptomeria japonica; assembly: GCF_030272615.1. Lineage (NCBI taxonomy): Eukaryota > Viridiplantae > Streptophyta > Pinopsida > Cupressales > Cupressaceae > Cryptomeria > Cryptomeria japonica. The sequence continues at coordinate 130,402,020 of NC_081412.1, forward strand.
TTTTGAAGCTTAATGTTTTAAGTTTAATTTTTAAATCTCTACCAAAAGTTCTGTGATTTTTCCATCCCTTTATGCAAAAGTGTTGATTTTGTATTTGCGCTGTCCTTTTATGCATTTGCGTTGTCCTTCGGTGTATATGCATTGTCCTTTGTGCAAAAGCATTGTCCTTATCTGCATAGGCGCTAAACTATTTAACACAGGCGCTAACCTGTATGCATAAGCGCTAACCCATGATGCAAAAGTGCTAAACTTCACTGCAAAAGCATTGTTCTGCTTGTCTTTGGTGTTTTCACTGTTTTCCAGTCAAATTTGGATTCTTGAGTTTGGTTTCATTCCAGAGGCTTTTTGGGATTTCTGCAGTCATTTTCCAGTTACTGTTATTTATCAGTTGATGTGATTTTATGTTTTATATGCTGCAATATTCTTGACTTATTGTTGAAGATTTGAGTCTTTTCTTATATTGAGATGTTACAATGGAAAGATGTTATTGTTGTGGAGACAACAAGATATTAATGTTGTGGGGACAACAAGATGATATTGTTGTAGAGACAACATACTTGATATATTTAATTGATGGAATATTTCTTATATGATATGGATTTCCACTTTGAGGCTCTTTTTGCATTGTAATGGATTTAAGCCCTTTGCATTCTTTGGCTATGGTCTTCCTTGTATGTTTCATGTGTTGTTGGGATGCATGATGAAGTTATGGATCTTTTCTTGGAATTTGAATTAGAGCCTCTTATTATTTATTGTTGGGCCATGTTAGGAGGAGTGGGATTCCTTGTGATTACCGGGGTCATGAGAGATAGGCTTGCATGAGGTTCCTTGTAAGGATGCATGAAGTCTAGACCACCGGGGCATATTGGAGTTTTCTATGATTTGTAAACAAGTGATAACATTAATAATGAATTAATTGGAATGGGTAATTAGATCTCATTAAAACAAGATAATTAATAGTTTGAGCCTCATGGATGATTCCTAGGGAGGATGTTTTAGGATAAGCATGAGAAGGCTGTGAAGATGGTAAGTCAAATATCCCTTGATTCTCGCATGGGTAGAAATGGCTCCACATGTCTATCAGGGTTATGTCGTGAAGAGTTGTGTTTTGGAAATATTATGGGGGAGGATAGCATGTGATGACACTCCGCCCCTACATGTGTTCTTGCTTGAGCTGTATTGATGCCTTATTGATGGTGAGCCTTTGAGAGTTTTCTATTTGTGCTATCTCATGATTGGTTCTTACGTGAGTGTCCTTGTGTTGGTTAGTTTCTTTTGTTTTGAGTGTCAGCCTAGATGTAGAGTGTGTGTGGGACCTTGTGTCATCTCCTAGCATGGGGGGTGGTTGGTGCATTTAAACCATTCGGATGTTCCTGTCTTTGGATTCTTCTTGCGTGGATGAGGATGCTTCTTCATATTGTTCATGGATAATAATTGCAGCAAGAATATAAATGATGATGTGATTTATGTAATGAAATTCTTATGTAATAGTTGTAAAAGAAATCATGTTTATGAGAAACAACTATGTTGTCCTAGTTGTAGTGATAACTTTGGTTATGGTAGATGATTGTAATGACGAACCTTGAGTTGTATTGTAACACATTTATATTAAATGAAAAGGATGCATGAGATGTGGATAAGTAATATGTTTTTGAATTAAATGTTGTAATTTGTATTCTTGATGAGCCATGTTAAAAGGAAATAGTATAAATGTTATGATAATGGTATTAGACTTAAATTATGTCTTTAACTAATGCATTAAATGGAAGAAATGTTATGCCTTGGTAGAATGTATGAGTATGAGTAATATTGGAAGATATCTTATGACGTGTTTATGAGTTGTGATTAAAGAATTCAAAATTATTGTATCATTCTTCGTAGATAGTGATCTAGTGGTTGGATTGAAATCTTATAATGCTTGGGATGTAGTTGAATGTTCCTTATAAAAATATTGTATGGGTGTTCTTAGTGAATGAATTTCTAATCTTATTTGTGGAAGTTACTAGCAAGTGTATGGGTAGATGGTAAGATGAATGCTTGTCTTTTAGGAAAGGATTAGAATGTATCATGTGTTATGGTTTAAGATTATATCTCCATTTGGTGGATGCTATTAGTGGTTATGGAATTAGGATATTGTATCATAGTTTGTGTTGAGATGAATTCGTGTAGTTACCTTATTTGTAATGAGATGAATTGTTGATTAATTGATATAGTGTAAGATTTTATGAGTATTAAACGAGCTATGGGTTAAATGTTTAAGGGATCTTTGTGAGTATTGCATTATGTGCTTTTGGAATCATGATGAAGTAATAAGTATGCTAGGAGCATAGAATTATAAATGACTATTGTCATGCCCAAACTTTTGGGCATGAACGCGATAATTTAAAAAAAAAAAAAAACATAACCTAATAACACTAAGTTTGCTAAAAAAAAATACAGTATCAAGTCTTGTCTTAACTATGTTTCGAGTTAACTCTAACCACTAACTTAAGTAAGCGAAAAAAATTTAAATCAAATGCGGAATATTAACTCTTCAAAGAATTTATTATTACCTCATCAATTAATAAATAATAAATCCATTTAAGCAAAAACCCCTAAATTAATTTACAAGGGATATTATTAATCTCAATTTTTTTTTTAAATTATTGTAGGAATTAATTAAATTAACTCTAGCAATTGGATTTTTAAATCCCATGGATTAATTTAACAATAATTATAATGTGTCTAAAATTTGACTAAAGGGCTAAATAAATCCATAATAAAATTTGCCCTATAAAGTTTATTTTTGACAAGTCTAAATTTAGGTGAATTAAAGTTAATCCCCTATGGCCAAAAATCATACAAAAGAAATCGTTATAATTTTCTAAAATATAAAGCTTCAAAATAATTTAAAATTTAAAACATCATATTTAAATGTTTATATAAACGTATATAAAATATGAATGTATAAATAAAATAATTAAACTATAATTAGATTTATACATTCATATATTCGACTATGCATATTCCTTTTATAATTTTAAAATACCCTAACCCAAACCGGGTTAGGGTTTCATGATTTTTTTTGTTGCAGGGAGGAGGGGCCGAAGGCATGGCGGAGGGTTTTGTGTTGCAGGTAGCGGCGGAGGGGCGGAGGTGTTTAGAGGAGCTCATGGGGGGGAAGGCTCCCCGTAGGGACGGCCGCAACCCATAGAGGTGGCCTTTGCCGCCGCTGTGAGTCGCGGCCTGCAACCCAGCTGTGCCGTCGCTGTGGAGCGTTGCCCACAGGGGGGGCTGAAGCCTCCCTGACTGTGGGTTGCAGCTACGGCTGCCGCTGGGGGTCGCCGCCCACAGCGCGGGGGGCTGAGGCTCCCCCATTTTACTTATTATTATTTTTTTTTAAAATAAATGAAATCTACCTTTTTTGTGTTTATATATATATATATACACACACACACACACACTTAAGCAATCTATATATTTTTTTCTGAAACTTTTTAAATCATGTAGAAATTAATAAGATATTGACTGCATGGAAATAGGGGTAAAATTTCTTTTAGTTACTTTAAACAATCTGTTTATATTTCTTTTTTTTTTGAACTTTTAAATAGATTAATTAAAATATTCAGATTTAAATCAATGTATTTCTTTTTATTTTAAATACTTTGTTGCTAAAATTAGAGATAGACTAATTAACTTTAGATTTATTTTCTGCAATAAATAAAAGGGAAAATAACATAATTTAATAAACTATATTCAACAACTACATTAGTCTAGAATCATTTAAATTAACCTTAGAGATAGACATGTTAAATCTAATAAACCATGATTTGTATTTGGAAATAAATATTTAGGACTGATGCTTAATTTTCTCTTATTAACATGCAAGCTTTCTACTTTACTCATTTCCATTATTTCAATATGCATAAGGAGATAAAATGAACTTTTATTTTCAAAACTAACATGCATAAAACAAATATTATTTCATTAACTATAGGAACTTAATCTGAGGATAAACATTTCATTTTTGCAACAAAATAATACTTAATAAAAATAATGCATTTCTTTAAAGTGTATTTAAAATACAATATAGCCAACAATACAAATGGGTGAGATACCCAACTAGCCTCTCATTTCTATTAAATGAGGACTTTAAATAAAATGAATGCATTTCTTTTTCAAAATAAATACAACATATAGTTCTCCCTTTATATTGCTGCAACTAAAATATGGTATTCCATTCCTTAATCTTTTTCTGCAAATCAAGTAAAAACCAACAACTCCTAGCTTGTCTTTTTTCTTTTCTTTCCAAGCAATCCTGCAAATAAATCATAAGGTTTTGACCATGGAGTGCTCACCTCCCAACCTAGGCTTACTAGAAGCCACCCTCGAGCTTGGAGAACCAAGCCCTAGATAGGTTACACACATGCAAACACAACAAGCAAGGGAAAAACATACAACACTTGCCCAACCAAGACTACACTTCATCACAAAATGTGATGATTTTACACGGGTGGTAGTGGACCAAATACCCTGAGGAGACTACAAAAATGGTAGATCACAACGCCACCTCATGGAAAACAAAGATATATCATAAGTTCATCACATCCTTATGCCCCCCAAGGCATTCATGCCATACTTTCTCCCCTTATGACCCCCAAATGCATAAACCAGGCCATGCAGCAAGGGTCACATATACACCCCTTGAGTTCACTCTCAAAATGAGAGCCTCTCACTCGAGGGCTGTCAAACTCCTACCACCTGCAAGACCATCCTAATCTCCCAAGAGTAGAAGGCCTTGGTTACTCCCAAATCAAAGGAAATGCATAAAAGAATAAAAGAAAGGTCGCATAATAATTTTCACAAAAGAAAATACAAGAAAACAACTTTTACATTCAACAATCTTTCCAACATAAACATGCAACGTAAAATGAAACAAAAGAAGAAGATGAACCAACCTTCAATCTACCCAAAGGTTTGCTAGAACTAGTTTGAGGATGAGCAACCCAATTCCACAAATCCTTTCTTCTACACTTAGCCAAAATTCTATCCCAAAACTATATTTTTCAAAATTGCATGATCTCCAAAAATGGAGAGTGGGTGATTACCCACAAAGACTCTCATTCTTGCCTAAAAAGACCTCAGTGAGAGTTCTCACAGGTTTCTAAAATTGAAAAAGGAAAAAGTAAGAGAAAGTGGAAAAAGGATCTCACATCAAAAGGAAGGTTATCTAACCTAGATGGCACCTTCTAATTTTGAATTTTCGCTCACCTTAGGAAACTCACTTTTTGAGGTGACTAAACAGTCACATGGGAGTAGACATATGCCTAAAAATACTCCTAACCCATAGGTATACCTTATGGACTTTAGGAAACACCTTTAAACTACCCCTAGGAGTCCATTTGATCCCTTATAAACCCATCTGAAGTTAACTTTCGGGTCAAACCTGAGTTGACCACTCCAAAGACTCTCTACCCAAGGAAAATTTAGAACCCCATTCAAATGTTTGAAAAGGCTATGGTTGAAACAACTCCCTTCAAGAGACAAGTCAAAAATCAAGACATAAATCAACACATGTGTCAAGTGACACAATAAAATACATTACAAAATTACACATGAAATTTGTCTCTTGTTGGATTTACACAAATTAATAATTCAATTTAACACACATGCAACATTTACTTTCACAAATAAAATACGATACATACGGGGTGTTGTCTCTCCAAATAGACAACCCCTGGTTTTACGAACGTACATAGGTCTAGGTTTAGTTCTCCATAATATTTCCATGGTCACATGAATAATTTTCTTGCGCATCTCAATTACACATTAGTACTTCCAAATAACCTCATATAATATTTAAACACATGAATAAGAATACACGTCAAACAGTCGGCATACAATTGACATTAAAAAAAATCAATATATCTTGTATCAAAATAAATCCACACAAGTAATTATCATCATCCTCATAATTTTGATCCATACGTAAGACATGCATCCTATTTCTATCATCATAGTAAAGTCCTGCAAATCCAATAATGACATACATCATCACAAAGTTATCCTATTCTAGAATCATATAGAGTTCTATGTCTATAATGCATAGAAATGAAGCATCAATATATATCAATGTTATCCAAATCATGGAATCATATAAGTTCTAAATCCATAATGCATAAAAATAAAGCATCCAAAATAGTCTCAGCATGAAAATCACTGAAATTCTAGGATGAGTTGGGGTAGGGCCTCACACCCTCCCCCTCTAGGCATGAACTTCTTCCTGTAGTTCATCAAAAAGATGGGTGTACTGTGATCTCATATGTGCTGCGTCCTCCCATGAAGCCATAGCCTCATCATAGCAATCCCATTGGACCCTAACCTGGTCCAGCTCTCGACCTCGAAGGGCCAACATCCAATGTGCCAAAATGCGAATGGGCTCCAAAGCTAGCGGCCTGTCCGACTCCACCTGCAAGGCATCCCAATCTAAAATATGAGACTCGTCATAGATATACTTCCTCAAAACTGATACATGAAACACATCATGGATGTGTGACAGGCTAGGTGGCAATGATAAATGGTAGGCAATTGGTCCTATCCTCTCAAGGATCTCAAATGGTCCTACAAAGCGAGGTACGAGCTTAGAACCCTTTCCATAATGGATTGGACTTATGCGGTCGCACTCTCAAGAAGACTCTGTCTCCAACCGGGTAGCTATGATCTATCCTCTTCGCATCTGCATACTTCTTCTATCTGTCTTGTGCCTCTCTAAGATGCTGCCTAATCAAATCCACCTGTTGGTCCATATCCTGAACTATCTCAGGACCAATAGAAACTTTGTCCTCTATGCGGTCCCAACTCAACGATGTCCTACAAGGCCTGTCGTATAATGCCTGATAGGGTGGCATTCCCAATGAAGTATGATGCCCATTGTTATAGGCAAACTCCACTAAGGGAAGGTACTCTTCCCATCTGGTCTGATGATCCATGACATACATGCGAAGCATTTCCTCTAACACCTGGTTATCCCTCTTTGTTTGACCATCCATTTTCGGATGATAGGCTATATTGAAATTGAGCTTGGTGCCCATAGCTACCTGTAATGCCTTCCAAAAGGAAGAAGTGAAGAGGGAATCCCTATTAGAAATAATCTTATGTGGAACACCATGAAGTCTGACAATGTCTCGCAAGAACACTTGTGCTACTGCTAGTGTTGTGAAGGTAGTCCAAACTGGTGAAAAGTGGGCCACTTTGGTCAACTTGTCAACTGTCACCAAGATGGCATCATGGCGACGAGATGACATAGGGAGACCAATGATGAAATCCTAGATATAGTATCCCACTTCCACTCTGGTATAGCATGAGACTGGAGCAACCCACCTGGATGGTGGTGCTCCACCTTGACTCTCTGACACTTGAGGCATCAGGCTACTAACTCAGCAATGAGCTACCGCATTCCTGGCCAATGATATAACTATCTCAAGTCAACATGCATCTTCTTAACTCTGGGATGTGTTGCATAAGGGGCTCTATGAGCCTCCGTGACAATGAACTCTCGCAATCCCCTGGAAGAAGGTACATAGATGCACCCTTTATGGCGTAATAATCTATCAAACTCTAAGGAATAATCCACATATTTCGCTTCTAGAGTATCCTGAGATCGAACCATCTGGCAAACCTCTAAGTACCATCCATCCTCTGGCAACTGTTGCAATATACAATCTCTCAAATCTGTGCCCATAGATATGGTGTATACCTCGTGACGTCTCCTACTCAAAGCATCTGCAACTACGTTTTCTTTCCCTTTGATGTAGTGAATGTCAAAATCATACTCGCACAAGAACTTCATCCATCTCCTCTGACGTGCATTAAGGTTCGGCTGAGTGAATATGTACTAAAGGCTCTGATGGTCTGAATGAAGCTCAAAATGATGACCCAAAAGGAAGTGTCTCCACCTCACAAGTGCATGCACTACTGTTGCAAGCTCAAGGTCATGAGTAGGGTAGTTAAGTGCATGAGTCTTAAGTTTCCTAGACTCAAAAGCTATAGCCCTACCATCCTGCATAAGGACTACTCCTAAACCCTCTAGGGAAGCATCTGTGCAAACCATGAAGTCAGTTGAGAGATCTGGCACTACAAGGATAGGTGCGCTAGTAAGTACCTTTTTGAGTTCTTGAAAGGCCCTCTCGTACTTCTCTGTCCACTCAAATTTCTTCCCTTTATGCTGAAGAGAAGTAATAGGATGTGTGACTCTAGAGAATCCCTCAACAAAGTGTCGGTAATAACTGGCTAAGCCCATGAAGCTCCTGACCTCTGTCACACTGGTTGGTGCTGGCCAATCCATAATAGCTCTAATCTTTGATGGGTCAACTGAGATCCCATCACCAGAAATAACGTGCCCAAGGTACTTGACCTCTGAACAAAAGAATGCACACTTCGACAAACTGCCATACAACTGATTGTCCCTCAAACACTGCAAAACTTGCCTCAGGTGCTCCTCATGCTCCTTCTCATTCTGAGAATATATCAATATGTCATCAAGGAACACAATCACAAAATGGTCAAGAAATGTGCGGAATACCCCACTCATGAGGCTCATGAAAACAACTAGAGCATTTGTAAGACCGAATGGAACCATGATGAACTCATAGTGGCCATATCTAGTGCGAAATGTGGTCTTGTGGATATCACTTTCCACTATTCTCAACTGATGGTATCCTGACTTCAGATCAATTTTGGAAAATACTTTGGTACCCTAAAGTTGGTCGAATAAATCATTGATCCTGGGCAAGGGATATCGGTTCCTGATGGTTACTTTGTTCAACTGACAATAATCCATGCATAACTGAAGAGATCTATCCTTCTTCTTCATAAAGATGACTGGTGCACCCCAAGGGGATACACTAGGATGAATGTGACCCTTCTCCAAGAGTTCCTCAAGCTGCATCTTGAGCTCATTAAGCTCATTTGTGGTCATCCTATAAGGTTCTCTTGAAAGTGGCTCAGCTTCTGGTATAAGGTCTATATGAAAGTCAATCTCTCTACGGGGTGGCATTCGAGGTAGCTCTGAAGGAAACATGTCTGAATATCCCTTAAGGATAGGATGGTCATCAATCAATGTTTCCTTATCATCCTCTTCCTCTCTATCACTGATGGTGATGGAAAATAACTGACATCCCTTTTGCATGCTCCGCTTAAGCTGCATTGCGGAAATCATACGAAGAGACACGGGTCTCTGAATCCCGGTGATTACTATGGGCAAACCATGATCATCCTCACACTTGATTTCTTTCAGGCGACAATCCATCTTGGCTCTATGGGCATAAAGCCAATCCATGCCATGTATGATGCTATATGATCCAAGTGGTCTAACTCTAAGGTCTACTAAGGTGGTGGTATTGCCAATCTGAAGCTGACATGCCCTAACCTCTGATTCCACTAACACTCTAGCCCCTGAAGCTAACTCTACTTCCCAACTGACACCTTGTCTAGTTGCCACTAGCCCACAACACTCTACAACCAATGGAGATATAAAGGAGTCACTAGCTCCTGAATCAAATAATATAGATACACTGGTACCTCTGATCATACCTGCAGCCTCAATGACTATGGCTTGGTGCTCTATCTGGCGGTTGTCAACCACTGTGAAGACCCTATGGGACTTGCCCATATCTCCAACTATAGGATCTGAAGTTGCCATCCTCTGATTCCCTGCCATCTGACCCTGAGGACACTCTCTCACCATGTGTCCCATGGCTCCACACATGAAACAAGCACTGCATGCTTGAAACTGGGCACCTTGAGGCTTAGAGAAAGACTGTCCCCCTGTCCTGCTAGAACCATTGTACCCACCTCTAGAGGACTGCTGAGTCCTCGTCGGAGGTGTGTAAGGAACCTGAGATCGCTAATCTCGCCTTTGACCTTGAGACTGCCACTGCTTGGGCTTTGCACCCTGCTGACTCTGCGAAGGCCTCTACCTTTGGTTCTGATGTGATTGTTGTAGAGGAGGGGGTTTGGAGAACCCCGATGTGTGCTTGTTATTACACTTCCAATGGGGTTTCTGAAATCTATATGTCTGGGGTATAGGGTTTCGGTTCTAGAACTGATCCCTTGTATCCTGTGGCCTGACCTAAATCTCCTCTGCTATCAAGGCCTTCTCCATGGCAACCTGAAGGTTCACTGGAGTGGACATCCTCACTGGTCCTTCTATGCCGACATTCAGCCCTCTGATAAAATGGTTGACGAGAAGCTTCTCATCTTTCAGGTAGTCTACGTAGGGCAAGAGCTCAAAGAACTTGCTCTCGTACTGGGTCACTGAGAGACCCTTCTATTGGAGGTCATGGAACTCATCTATCCTACGCTGTTTGCAATGCTCTGACAAGTACCTCTCCCTGAACCTCTCTGTAAAAATCTCCCATGTGAGGGTATCTGCAACTAACCCACACTTGTATTCCTCTTGTCTCCACTATGCGGAGGCCTTTCCTCTCAATAGGTGGACTGCTACATGTGCCTTTAGATTGCTCTCATAAGAGCGCAATGCAAAGCACCTATCCAGGCTCAAAAGCCAAGCCTCAGCTTCTACCCCGTCGGTAGATTCCCCAAAAGATGGTGGCTGGAGGTGCATAACCTCTCTGATTAGATCCCCCTGACTCCTACTCTGTTCCCTATCTGCTGATCTATGGCTCCTTGAGTTCTAGTTTTCAACATGATGATCCTCTACTGGAAGCCATTCCTGGACTATCCCTATCAGGTTTTGGAGTGCTTCTAAGATGTCTCGGTTTGGGTCAACCGATCGTTCGGGAGGGGCCTTTGGGTTCCTTTCCGGAACTAATTCCTCCCTATTGACCTCTTCACGTGCCATACTTTCACGCCTAGGACCTCTACCATGTCTGCAAGCTTGTTGTGTAGTCGGAGGCATCCTTATGAAAAATAAAATAAAATGAATTAAATAAATAATTATTTTTTTTTTGGAGAAAAATTTAATTAATTAAAAATAAATATAATAAAATAAAATTAATTAATTAACTAATTAAAGCGAAATGTAATGTAGAAAGGTTCCCAGTGTTGGAAACCTTGCTCTGATACCAAAATGTCATGCCCAAACTTTTGGGCACGAACGGGATAATTTTTTTTTTTTTAAACATAACCTAATAACGCTAAGTTTGCTAAAAAAAAATGCAGTATCAAGTCTTGTCTTAACTATGTTTCGAGTTAACTCTAACCACTAACTCAAGTAAGTGAAAATAATTTAAATTAAATGTGGAATATTAACTCTCCAAAGAATTTATTATTACCTCATCAATTAATAAATAATAAATCCATTTAAGCAAAAACCCCTAAATTAATTTACAAGGGATATTATTAATCTCAATTATTATTTTTTAATTATTGTAGGAATTAATTAAATTAACTCTAGCAATTGGATTTTTAAATCCCATGGATTAATTTAACAATAATTATAATGTGTCTAAAATTTGACTAAAGGGCTAAATAAATCCATAATAAAATTTGCCCTATAAAGTTTATTTTCGACAAGCCTAAATTTAGGTGAACTGAAGTTAATCCCCTATGGCCAAAAATCATACAAAAGAAATCGTTATAATTTTCTAAAATATAAAGCTTCAAAAGAATTTAAAATTTAAAACATCATATTTAAATGTTTATATAAACGTCTATAAAATATGAATGTATAAATAAAATAATTAAACTATAATTAGATTTATACACTCATATATTCGACTATATATATATATATATATATCCAATACATATCTTTTGTTTAAAGTTCTTAAATTTTAAAATAACCATGAACCCTAAAATTTTAATGTTATAAATAAAAGAAATTACACTAACATTTTCTTTTATTCCTTTTATAATTTCGAAATACCCTAACCCAAATCGGGTTAGGGTTTCATGATTTTTTTTCGTTGCAGGGAGGAGGGGCCGAAGGCATGGCGAAGGGTTTTGTGTTGCAGGTAGTGGCAGTGGGGCGGAGGTGTTTAGAGGAGCTCACGGGGGGGGGGAGGCTCCCCGCAGGGACGGCCCACAGAGGCATCCTTGGCCGCCGCTGTGAGTCGCAGCCCGGCCGCACCGTCGCTGTGGGGCGCCGCCCACAGGGGGGGCCAAAGCCTCCTCGACTGTGGGTTGCGGCCCACAGTGGCGGCTACGGCCGCCACTGGGGGTCGCCGCCCACATTGCGGGGGGCCGAGGCTCCCCCATTTTACTTATTATTATTATTATTTTTAAATAAATGAAATCTCCCTTTTTTTGTGTTTATATATGTGTGTGTGTGTGTGTGTGTGTGTGTGTGTGTGTGTGTGTGTGTGTGTGTGTGTGTGTGTGTGTGTGTGTGTGTGTATAACTAAATGTATTTTTTCGTGGTTATAATATTTTCAAGCAAACAGTTTCACAGGCTGAGGATATTTTTAGATAAAATAGGTAGTCTTATACACACACACACACACACACACACACACACACACACACACACACACACTTAAGCAATCTATATATTTTTTTCTTAACCTTTTTAAATCATGCAGAAATTAATAAGATATTGACTCCATCGAAATAGGAGTAAAATTTCTTTTAGTTACTTTAAACAATCTGTTTATATTTCTTTTTTTTTATAACTTTTAAACAGATTAATTAAAATATTCAGATTTAAATCAATGTATTTCTTTTTATTTTAAATGCCTTGTTGCTAAAATTAGAGATAGACTAATTAACTTTAGATTTATTTTTTCCAATAAATAAAAAGGAAAATAACAGAATTTAATAAACTATATTCAGCAACTACATTAGTCTAGAATCATTTAAATTAACCTTAGAGATAGACATGTTAAATCTAATAAACCATGATTTGTATTTGGAAATAAATATTTAGGACTGATGCTTAATTTTCTCTTACTAACATGCAAGCTTTCTACTTTACTCATTTCCATTATTTCAATATGTATAAGGAGATAAAATGAACTTTTATTTTCAAAACTAACATGCATACAACAAATATTATTTCATTAACTATAGGAACTTAATCCGAGGATAAACATTTCATTTTTGCAACAAAATAATACTTAATAAAAATAATGCATTTCTTTAAAGTGTATTTAAAATACAATATAGCCAACAATAAAAATGGGTGAGATACCCAACTAGCCTCTCATTTCTATTAAATGAGGACTTTAAATAAAATGAATGCATTTCTTTTTCAAAATAAATACAACATATAGTTCTCCCTTTATATTGCTGCAACTAAAATATGGTATTCCATTCCTTAATTTTTTTCTGCAAATCAAGTAAAAACCAACAACTCTTAGCTTGTCTTTTTTCTTTTCTTTCCAAGCAATCCTGCAAATAAATCATAAGGTCTTGACCATGGAGTGCTCACCTCCCAACCTAGGCTTACTAGAAGCCACCCTCGAGCTTGGAGAACCAAGCCCTAGACAGGTTACACACATGCAAACACAACAAGCAAGGGAAAAACACACAATAACACTTTCCCAACCAAGGCTACACTTCACCACAAAATGTGATGATTTTACATGGGTGGTAGTGGACCAAATACCTTGAGGAGACTACCAAAATGGTAGATCACAAAGCCACCTCATGGCAAACAAAGATATATCATAAGTTCATTAACCCCACATCCTTATGCCCCCCAGGGCATTCATGCCATACTTTCTCCCCTTATGACCCCCGAATGCATAAACCAGGCCATGCAACAAGGGTCAGATATACACCCCTTGAGTTCACTCTCAAAATGAGAGCCTCTCACTTGAGGGCTATCAAACTCCTACCACCCGCAAGACCATCCTACTCTCCCAAGAGTAGAAGGCCCTGGTTACTCCCAAATCAAAGGAAATGCATAAAAGAATAAAAGAAAGGTCGCATAATAATTTTCACAAAAGAAAATACAAGAAAACAACTTTTACATTCAACAATCTTTCCAACATAAACATGCAACGTAAAAAGAAACAAAAGAAGAAGAAGAACCAACCTTCAATCTACCCAAAGGTTTGCTAGAACTAGTTTGAGGATGAGCAACCCAATTCCACAAATCCTTTCTTCTACACTTAGCCAAAATTCTATCCCAAAACTATATTTTTCAAAATTGCATGATCTCCAAAAATGGAGAGTGGGTGATTACCCACAAAGTCTCTCATTCTTGCCTAAAAAGACCTCAGTGAGAGTTCTCACAGGTTTCTAAAACTGAAAAAGGAAAAAGTAAGAGAAAGTGGAAAAAGGATCTCACATCAAAAGGAAGGTTATCTAACCTAGATGGCACCTTCTAATTTTGAATTTTCGCTCACCTTAGGAAACTCACTTTTTGAGGTGACTAAACAGTCACATGGGAGTAGACACATGCCTAAAAATACTCCTAACCTATAGGTATACCTTATGGACTTTAGGAAACACCTTTAAACTACCCCTAGGAGTCCATTTGACCCCTTATAAACCCATCTAAAGTTAACTTTCGAGTCAAACTTGAGTTGACCACTCCAAAGACTCTCTACCCAAGGAAAATTTAGAACCCCATTCAAATGTTTGAAAAGGCTATGGTTGAAGCAACTCCCTTCAAGAGACAAGTCAAAAATCAAGACATAAATCAACACGTGTCAAGTGACACAATAAAATACATTACAAAATTACACATGAAATTTGTCTCTTGTTGGATTTACACAAATTAATAATTCAATTTAACACACATGCAACATTTACTTTCTCAAATAAAATACGATACATACGAGGTGTTGTCTCTCCAAATAGACAACCCCTGGTTTTACGAACGTACATAGGTCTAGGTTTGGTTCTCCATAATATTTCCATGGTCACATGGATAATTTTCCTGTACATCTCAATTACACATTAGTAATTCCAAATAAGCTCATATAATATTTAAACACATGAATAAGAATACATGTCAAACAGTCTGCATACAACTGACATTAAAAAAAATCAATATATCTTGTATCAAAATAAATCCACATAAGTAATTATCATCATCTTCATAATTTTGATCCATACGTATGACATGCATCCTATTTCTATCATCATAGTAAAGTCCTGCAAATCCAATAATGACATACATCATCACAAAGTTATCCTATTCTAGAATCATATAGAGTTCTATGTCTATATTGCATAGAAATGAAGCATCAATATATATCAATGTTATCCAAATCATGGAATCATATAAGTTCTAAATCCATAATGCATAAAAATAAAGCATCCAAAATAGTCTCAGCATGAAAATCACTGAAATGCTAGGATGAGTCGGGGTAT
The DNA here is from genome assembly GCF_030272615.1 of Cryptomeria japonica. NCBI lineage: Eukaryota > Viridiplantae > Streptophyta > Pinopsida > Cupressales > Cupressaceae > Cryptomeria > Cryptomeria japonica. The sequence continues at coordinate 130,417,284 of NC_081412.1, forward strand.
GGCCTTACAACTATGTAGAAGTTAATTGTAAATGGAAATTATGTTAATGCAATGTAAGGGTTAATCTTGGTATGTGAATGGCGATGTTCATAGTCGAAGGTTGGTTAAAGGTAATAGAAACATTTGGTCTTGGTGTATAAAATGAACCTAATGGAAAAGGGAAAAAGTTGTACATTGAAAGATAGAATCTCATATTAAATGAATGAATAAGTAGGTTGCATGTCATGAGTGTTAGGTATTGATATGATGCACCTATGTGTGTATAATGATTAAGATTATGAGGTATTAACCTGGAAGAAAGTAAATGCTTATTGCTTATGTAGGTAGATTAAGTAATGGCATTGAGATACCCTAGGGAGTGAGTAGTAATGATTTATTGTGCTCCGCTTGTGTAATTTTTTAAATAGATTGAGTAAATTATTCTATGTTCATAACACTTAAATATTGTTTGTGTGCTCATTGCATTGCTTAAGAGACGTTATGTGTTGTATTGTTAAAAAAAAAAAAAATTAGTGTTTATTTAGCTATATTTCTCTGGGGTATTTTGGCGGGCATTACAACAGGTCTGAGCATGCCTTATCCCAATGGAAAGTTATTGGAGATGGCATATGTTTCCTTCCTTATACTCTAGGTCTTAGTTGGTATCCTAGTCAGTCTAGTGATTCAATTGAGTGTCACATTCTTCCAACCATATCAAAACTAACTACAACTTATGATATGTTCAAGACCATCCAAAATACATATGAAATAAATAATGCAAGCAGATTGCTCACTTTAAAACAACAATTAATATATATCAACATGAACAAAGGAGAAACAATCACATCCTATTTCATGAGGATTTCAGAGTTGAAAGACCAATTGTCAACTATTGGAAATAATGTAGATGATATGGAGATATCTGTAATAGCACTTAAGGGATTACCATCCAGTTGGGAATCCTTTATTCAAGGCATTAGTGCTTGATCGACACTACCAAAATTCAATTAACTCAAGAATGATTGCACTCAAGAAGAATCTCAATTAATTACAAGAGAGATGAGTCCAAACAAAGAGGGAGAAATTAAAGCACTACATGCTAACACAAGCAACAAAGGGAAGAAAAAGAAGTTCAAAAGGAAGAGAGGAAATAATCACAAAAATAGAGACTTCTCCAAGATTCCATGCTACAAGTGTGATAAATTTGGACACACTCATAGGTTCTTCCCAGAAAGAAAGAAAGCCCAAGCAACCATAGCTACTGTCAAGGAAGTAGAGAATCCTCTATTCTTCTTAGCCTTATCAAGCGAACTAAATTCAAACAAACATATGTGGATAATCGATAGTGGAGAATCACGACACATAACCGGATTTAGAGATCAATTTGAAACCTTTGAAGGGTACTCAACTGAAGAAGTTACAATTGGAGACAATTCTACCTATCTAGTGAAAGGAATTGGGACCTGCTGAATTCAATTAAGAATGGGAGTTACATTAGAATTGAAAGATGTTCTTTTTGTATCGGGTATCAAAAGGAATTTGGTCTCTATTTCAGGACTAGCTGATCAAGGATATCACATCACCTTCCATGAAGATAAAGTTCTACTCTGGCCTAAAAATTCCAACATAAATAATGCTATTCCTATAGGATCTAGAGATGGTAGTTTATATAAACTATGTAATGCTAAAAAAAAAGCACTAAATCTTGAAGTATAAAATTCTAATGAAATTTGGCATAGAAGATTAGGACATCTTCAATTTAGTGCCTTGCCTTCTATAGGAAAGATCACCATAGGATTAACCAATCTAAAATCTGATCATGTTAGAACTTGTAAAGGATGTTCTCTAGGGAAGAACTCAAAAGGGTCCTTTCCTTCAAGTGAACACAAATCAAAAGTTGTACTAGAACTTGTCCACACTTATTTGTGTGGTCCAATGTCATTACCATCACTACGGGGATTTTTGTATTACGTGATATTTGTTGATGACTACTCTAGGAAGACTTGGATCTATTTCATAAAACTCAAAGAATCAAATGAAGTGTTATTGAAATTCAAAGAATTTAAAGCCTTAGTGGAAAATCAAACTAGGAAGAAAATAAAGACTCTAAGATCAGATAATGGGGGTGAATATATCTCTGAAAATTTTAAAGAATTATGCATTTCTGTTGGGATTAAGAGGGAGTATACAGTACCTTATAATCCTCAATAGAATGGAGTTGCAGAAAGGACAAACAAAACCATCATCGAAGCCGCTAAATCCATGATGCATGATCAAAATCTACATATCTCATTCTGGGCCGAAGCCTCAAATATAGCTGTGTACATTCAAAATAGATGCCCTCATTCAATCTTAGAGAATATAACACCTGAAGAATCCTTTACAGGGAATAAACTAGATTTAAGCCATCTAAGAATATTTGGTTGTCACATGTATATTCACATGCCTAAAGAAAAGAGGACCAAACTAGAACCCTCCGGGAAGAAACACATATTTTTTTGCTACAGTGAAACCACTAAAGGATACAGAGTCTATATTCCAGGACGAAGATCTATTGAAATTAGTAGAGATGTAAAATTGGAAGAAGATGATGCTTATAAACTCTCTCTAAGTGCAGGAGATGATCAAACCACAAAATCAGATGAAAATCCTACAATTGAGAATTAGAGGGAGAATAGCATAGAAGATCATGAACCTCAATCATCTAATTTTGAGAATGCTAAAAATCTTAACAACAAGAAAAGACCACTATGGGTAAGAAAGATGATTGAAGAAAATAATGTGGAACCCGATGAAATATTCATAGAGAATAAGAAAACAAGAAGTCAATCATGCTATGTTGCACTCATGACCAAGCTTACAAAATCTGAACCATCAAATGTTGAAGAGGTTTTAACACATCAAGCTTGGAAAGATGCAATGATTGAGGAATACCAATCTATCTTAAAAAATGAGGTCTGGGACATTGTACCTAGACCAAAAGACAAATCAATTGTCTCTTCAAAGTGTTTATTCAAAATAAAATATGCACTAGATGGTAGTATTGAAAAACAAAAAGCCAGATTCATTGCCAAGGGGTTTTCTCAAAAGGCTAGAGTTGACTACGAAGAGACATTTTCTCCAGTTGCTTGATATACTTCTGTAAGAACCATTATTTCCATTGTAGCATCTAATTGGTGGAAGATACATCAAATGGACGTAAAGACAGTATTTTTGAATGGTGTTATTGAGGAAGAAGTATATATAGAACAACCTGAAGGCTTTTCTACACATGATAGAAACCTCTATGTGTGTAAACTAAAAAAAGCTCTCTATAGCCTTAAGAAAGCTCCCAGGGCATGGTATGAAAGGATATATAGTTATCTCTCCAAGCTAGGATATTCTAAAAATGAAGAAGATCCTAACATATACTTCAAAATATTGGATGGTAACATGTTAATACTTGTTCTCTATGTTGATGATTGTTGATAACAGGAGAAGATCATCTTATTGCAAAATGCAAACAAGATCTTGTGGCTGAATTTGATATGAAGGATCTAGGTCTTCTGCACTATTTTCTGGGTCTAGAAGTATGGCAAAAAGAGAATTATATTTTCCTAAGTCAAGGAAAATACACCACTGATATGTTGACCAAATTTGTTATGATGGATTGTAAACCTCTATCTACTCCAATGGAAATAAATCTTCATAATCTCAAAAGTGAAGCAGTAGATTCAGAACCTACAAATCCTACATACTATAGACACATTATTGGATCTCTTATGTACCTGGTAAACACTCGCCTTGATATTTGTTATGCTACTAATGTGTTAATTCATTTCAGTTGTAAACCCAAGAAGACTCACCTAATGGCTGCTAAGCATATTCTGAGATACTTGCATGGTACTATTGGACTTGGCCTGAAGTATGAAAATGTTGAGATACAACTCCAAGGGTATTCTGATTCTGACTGGGTAGGTAGTTCCATTGATCGTAAAAGTAAAAAGGGGTGTTGTTTTAGTCTCGGATCGACTATGATATCTTGGTTTAGCAAAAAATAGCCAGCAGTCGCTCAGAGTTCCACTGAAGCCGAATATATGGCTGCCTCCATGGGAGCTCATGCAGTAGTGTGGTTAAGGAAATTGCTAGTTAGACTATTTGGGAAGCCCCTGAACCCCACTGTGATTCACTGTATTAATCAAAGCTGCATCAAACTTTCTATAAATCACATTTTTCATAATCAATCAAAGCATATAGAGATCCCTTACCATTATATAAGAGATATGGTGGACATAGATGTTATCAAATTGACCTACATCAGCATTGAAGATCAAAGTGTTGACATATTCACCAAACCTCTTGCAAATTTGAAAGTGGAGTACTTTAGAGGTAAACTTAGTATGACTAAATTATAATTGAAATTTCTAATATTGAATCTCAGTCATATGTAATTTGATATATTCATGAATATTTTTGATGTAATATTACAATTGTGTGTTATGTCATGAAAGGTGATGATTTTTCATGTGATGTATGTGTAAGATCCCTATTGTAAGGTGACGACCTCAACATTAGCCTGGTTTGTTATCAAGATTGACTACATTAAGTTGTTGTCCCAGAATGTGCTAGAAATCTTGATACTAAATTTGTTATTTTTAGTTATTAATTTGATTGTTGTTCTGAAATATGTCAAAAATTATGATAACAATCATATCATGATTGAATACATTAATTTGTTGTCCTTGAATGTGTCGGATGTCATGATACCAAAATTATTGCACCTGTGATAATGCCAATTTTACAGTTGTCACTAAGATCAAGGTTGTTATCTGATAGAATTCATATAATTGTTGTCCCAGAGTGCTGGATATCAGATAATTCATATATCCCTGAGATATCAAGTATTTCACTAGCAAGCATTACTGAGTGAATATATATGCTCATGCCAAATGAATATATATCTAGAATATTGTTCCTTAAAACATAATTATGAAATTCAATCCTCTTTTGCTAAGAGGGAGTGTTAAGGATGTAGCCTCATTCAGATTGAAGCAAGCAATATATTATCACACACACACACACACACACACACACACACACACACACACACACACACACACATAGAGACACACAATGAAAGTAACATTAACATATTATCATTGTATTTGATGACTTTCAAATAAAATTAACATATTATCATTGTATCCGATGACCTTCAAATCGTATTCGGTATTACTACTACCAAACTGTTATCAAGCATGATAGTATCGAGCACCGTAAGTAAATTCGGTGCATAACTAATAATGGTTGACAACGTATATTGAAGCGCTATGGCTACGTAGGGTCATGACCCTACGTGGCATGATGCCATGTAGGGGTCATGCCTCTACGTAGATATAACCCTTCACCGATATACATATGATATTGATGATGCAGTCGATAATAAATCAGTTATTCTTTGACAAAATCAAATATATATATATATATATATATATATATATCAGATATACATTGAAAGAAAAGACTATTGTTTTCTCTATCTCTGATCTATATTCCTTAATAGCATTCAAAGACTAAGCATATATCTATCAAGTTTCTTTTTTTGAGAGAGAAGGTAAATGAGGAATAAATCAGGTTGGAATATGTATCCATAAAGGAACATATTATAGATATTTTCACAAAGCCTTTTCCTAAGGATACTGTTGGTTCCCAAAAATGAACGACGGGTTTACACTGCCCGTAGGACAGAGACCAAGCCGATTTCCTCCAAATATCTATGGAGAGCCACTTCCAACTATTAATATCTTTCAGTATTGGACCAACAATAACAAGGACAGAGGGTCCTCCTACACTTTAGGCTCTACAAAACCAGGGAGGGTGATCCCTTCAGTAAGAAAGTTCCTGCTCTCCACAAGGATATTCAGGGACTTACTGAAAACAAAGAAGATTATCTCATTAATAAAACTCAACAGAAAGGGAGAATGCTCAAGGATGGAAAATCCTTCAGTGATTCTCAATCTTAACCCAGAGTATGAGAAATGGTGAGACTATTTTCAGAAAATAAATCTTATCAAATGATTGTTCTGATTGTTTACAAGATTCGTTCTGAAAGATCATGAAGAAGATAAAATCAGAAAATTGATAACCTAATGAGATTTGCTAGCTAATACCAATGCCTTATTCATTTGGGCTACAAAGTCGATGAAAAGTGTTTCTCAAAATCTAGTAAAACTTCATCTAATAGTTGGTCTTGCCTTGAAATAATATTGCTGGTATTATTTTGCTTATGATCCTTTATCTGAACTACTTATCAAATCCTATGGCGAGCCTTATTTTCTCTATAGCCTTATTCAAGCATTTTTAATTAATCCCTTGGATTAAAGCATTGAATAAAAGAGTACATACATCATAAAAATGCAATAAACAAAAGAAACCCTTGATCCCATTTTCTTAAAAGAAAGATAAGATCACACACATGAGAGTAAAGATTTGGAAACTATATATGCATTAATATTGTACGTTAGGAATTCGGAAATCATCACAAACAAGATAAACATACTAACCATTAGCTCAATCACGAAAGCACAATTGCAATGATCTATCCTAAACACATTCAATAGAGACATACAGATAAAACATTCAAAAAGATTATGCAAACCAGATATTCCCTTCATGCGGCTCCATTGTTATTCTTTCTTCTCCAAATAGTTTTGTTGTAGATCTCACCTTCAAGTGCATAAACCTAATTGTGAAAGCAAGATTGACATTGACACAAGAATACTCGAAGCCTGATTTGACAAAGTGATTAGAAATTCAATAGTCTGATTAGGGATCAAGAAGATGATTTATGACAATTTATGACAAATTTCTATGTCAAGAATTGATTGATTGTCAATTATGACAAATTATGACAAACTTCTATGTCATTCCCATGAATTTAGGAGAGAAATAGGAAGAAATGAAATTAAGAATTTAGAAAATTAGAAAATTAGAAATGAGGAATTAAGAAATTAGAAATTAGGTAAATTAATTAATAATTTGTCATTTATTAATTAATTCACAAAGAAGAATAATTAGCCAATTAAATGAACATTTAATTGTGACAAGAAAACTTAGGATAAATAAATAATTTATTAATCCTAAAGGAGGAAATAACAAACCAGGTTAAATGATGAAATCACAAAACCCTAGAGGATGAATTAGGTCTTGATGAAAGATAATTAATTCGATTTGATTTGATTTTGGATTGATAAATGACCAATATGATAAATGATTTGGTTGATCAAATGCGCCAATTGACGAGGAACGATGACTAATTGATCCAAATTGACATAATTGAGACAGACAACGATCGATGATAAATTTATCGCAAGATGACAAAATTGACAAGAGGACAAGGATTGATGACAAAATAGATTGCAAGACGACAAAAATGACCACAATTGATGACAAATCGATCACAAAATGACAAAATCGAACATGACAATGACCGATGACAAATCGATCGTCAAACGACAAGATTGAAAATGATAAGGATTGATGATAAATCGATCGCCAGAGGACAAGATTGACAAGAGGACAACGATCAATGACAAATCGATCGCAAGATTGATAGGAGGACAAAACCCTAATTAGGATTGACGATGTCCAAAATGATGACAAATAAGCATGCACATTGATGCAATAAGATAGAATCGATTAAAATCATGACTGGATAGTGTTGTTGACAAGACCAAATTCGAGAGCGAGATAAAGGAAGAATGTAGAAGAAAGACTCAATGTTCGCAAATGATAAAAACCAAGTACGAATCATAGGAGAAATGTTAATGCGACGCAAAAACCTAAAACGAGGCAATGCGCAAATGTTAAAGTATGACTCCGCAAGCGTTGACCATTTTTAGGTGTCTACATTTTGCCCCTCTTTAAGACAATGCGATTTTAAGTGTTGTTTCAAAGAACTTAATGAAAATGCCCCAGACAATAATAATGACATATGCATGCCCCCTCGAGGAATTGGCCGGAAACATGCAGAAAAGAGGCCAATTGATCGATAAAAAGGATAGGATCGAACGGACTGACAATCGGATACCAGATGCATGAAGGACAAGCAATTGAAGACACAAAAGACCGCGACCAACATAAGATAGAGAGGGTGCACGTCCATCTATGCACTGACAAAGATCTATAAATGAGACCAAGAGAGTGACAATTTGCTCATTTGCACTAGACAAAGAGAAGGATTTGTTGCTTTAGACAAGGACACTTGTAGAGAGATGGCGAACATTCCAATGGCGGATCACCTCGGTGAACATGTACGCACATTCAGACGACCGGACGATGCAAGAGCAGCGGTATGGATCTCAAAAACCCATGTTTTCAATTTGATGAATTTTGAGTGCTTACGGGACATTGCGGGGCCCACAGGGGATGCAGAAGAGGACTCCTGCGCTTGTGTAGGGCGAATCCTGTTCTTGTGTGGGGTCTTCTGCGCTTGTGTAGGGAGACACAAGCACAGGTTACCTGACACAGGCACAGGTTACCTAACACAGGCGCAATTGTGCAATGCAAACCCTAATTTTGGTCAAAATGACATGCAAATGATCTGGAAAAAGGGGATAAGGGTAGGATAGGTCAAATTAGATGAAAAACACCCTGATTAGGCATGAAAATGAGGAAATGCAACCCGTAGGAGCAAACCCTAAAACTGACAAAAATATGCCCCAATTGTGACGTAGAGTCGACAGTATCCGTTGATCACGCGAGAGAACTGACCAGATTGCTCCATGCTATGACATAGACTCAGGAGCACAGAGAGAGATACCTTAGCAGGACTTGGGATATACTATGTCACATTCATGCCCGAGATTAGGGCAAACACAGGATTGCTTACCGCATTGGCAGAGCGATGGCATTCAAAGACTTCCTCCTTCCATCTGGCGACTGGAGAGGCGACGGTGACACTGGAGGATGTATGGCGTATCCTTCGCATCCGATTCATGGAGAGATGATAGAGTATGACCCAGTGACAGGGAGAGATGCATTGTGCAGATTATTTGAGTGTGACGCAGATGATCTGGATATTGTCGAGAGGGAGATTGGCTGGGAGACTATGGCATCAGAGTATGATCGATGATATGTGGTGATAGCCATGGTGATAGCATGTCTACTAGTAGGAGACAGACGAGGACATGGATTCCCTATTGGATGGGGAAGAGTGCTAGAGCAGATGGCGACAGAGGGGACAGTGTATGCATGGGGACCATGTGTATTGGCTATGCTCTATTTTCAACTGCATCAGATAGCATATCAGGGAGTGCAGACTTTGAGCTGTGGAGTCACATTGCTACAAGTATGGGCATTTGAGCACATAGCCATATGTCAACCGATTACAGATAGACAGGTAGTGCCACACCGACCATATGTGTACTGCTATGGGGGAGCACTGAGACAGGGTCCTTTTGGATACATATTATATTGGCGACATGAGCTAGACCGAATGAGAGAGTTCATATGGAGGCCATATCGTGATTGCCCGGGATGGTCAGATGATAGTGATGAGCTACCATATTGTAGACAGGAGAGGTACCTGATTGGGTGACCAGTGAATCGCCAGAGAGTGATTGAATTGTACCTGCCAGAGAGAGTGAGATGACAGTTTGCAGAGAGGCAGGATGTACCTAGGAGAACTGCACACTTTGCCCGATCTCATAGAGAGACGAGTCAGTGGGGGAGTATGATTCAACTACACACAGCATATGCGGACTTCTCATAGCTACAGCAGAGATAGTGGGATTGGAGATCAGATGTGGTAGACACTGGGATGACATATGAGTATGATAGATGGTTTGCACGATGACGGCCAGTGCCATTGACAGATCCGGATATTCCAGTGCCGAGGAGACAAGAGGACTTCCCACTCACAGGAGAGGAGGAGGGGGATGATGAGGATGAGGAGGAGGATGAGGGCGGGGACAAGGATGAGGGGGATGATGAGGATGAGGATGATGGGGATGATGAGGACAGAGACGAGGATGATGGGGATGACGAGGATGAGCCAGATTCAGGCGAGCATGAGGCATTGCAGGATATACCCATAGAGCCGGAGACAGCTAGGACAGAGGAGATGGAGATGTGCAGGGCTACCATAGCGAGCTAGCAGGATCATATTGCGACATTAGAGAGAGAGCATGAGCAGTTCAGAGCGGAGATAGCCAGACTCACAGCGGCTCGAGATACAGCTATAGCGCAGGCACAGCGAGAAGAACAGAGAGTCACTGAGTATATTGGGTCGATTCGGGATGCCAGTGTACGGGAGCTAGGACAGATGCTGGTAGAGACCGGAGAGGAGATACGCCATTGGAGGACACTATACGAGAGTGCAGTTCCACCAGAGCAGAGAGCACCTTCATATCGGGCACGATCGAGGACAGAGAGCAGGGCACACTCTCGGAGGTCATTGAGTAGCATGGGGGTGAGTGGACCTATGAGACCACCACAGCCAGGACCAGGAGGGACATCATCCGCAAGACCTTGCAAGGATGAGGAGGACAGAGGGAGCACCCAGTGACAGAGGCACGTGCTCCTGACGACAGACAGTGGATATTATGTAGTTTGACATTTTGTAGTCAGCCTGCGGGCCATACTTAGGACAGACAGTCTGATTTTGTACTCCGATATTATGATGATATATGATATGCATCGATATGATGTTATGACGTATGTTATTTTCCATGTATGGATGACTTATGCAGTATTTATGTACCATTGTGGAACATGTATGGATGCATTTTTATGTGTTTTTGATACATTTATAATACGAAATGGATAAAAGACTTGATATGATGCTTAATGTAATGCAAATGTACTAACCAAATGGATGCAGGATGTAGCATGTATGGTTGGAAATCGGAGCACTAGACTGAACTGACTATCTGAACTGACGGAAGAAATGTTAGTAAGAAGAAAAATGAAACAGAGAATAGTTAGAGATGAAGAAAAACTTGCTTTCAGTAATGCACTTTGTAGGTGAGAACCTTTATTTTAATATAGCAAAATGGATGCGTAGCATCATGGCATTGAAGGCCAGAGTTGAAATGCAACCCTTTTTGCAAAAGACAGACACATCATAGGCAAACAACAATCACAATCAAAAGAAAAGGACCATGAACCATCCCGGTCACTCTAAATCACTCAGTGACATCATCGAGCAACATGGAAACATGATTGAAGATAAATCAATAGAAAGATAAGATGCACAAATTCCAACAAATCAAACAAACACCTTGATCTTCGTTGTCAAAAGTTGAATGTGCTGATAGGACGATCATGCTATCTGGTTTCAAGACATGTGGTACCCCGTCTAAGACAGGACACAGTCTGGTTTCGAGTATACCACACCCTGTATAAGACCCATGATAGTGTGCCAAGGACGAATGATTTTGAGGGTGATTGATATGACAATGTTGATCAGTTTGAATGTCTGGTTTGAGTGAAAAAGTTCATTTGTTTAAGTGCATGATTCCATTAAAGCACAATGTTTGATTGCGAGTCATTGGAGGTATACTCAATGAGCTGTCTATGCACAAAAGGGATCATTTATTGCAAAATGCGTGTTTTTGGATTTTAATGTTTTGAAAAAAAATTTGTTCATTTTTTTTCAGGACTTTATTTGACTTTTTAGGGATTTTTTTAGGACGTTATGCAATTTTTTTAAAGATTTTTTTTTTTCAGGACATTATTTGATTTTTTTTGGATTATTTCAGGATCATATTCAATTTTTATGAGATTTTTTTCAGGACAATTTTTCATTTTTTATTTTTTTTGAATTATTTCAGGACATTTTTCAATTTTTAGAGATTTTTTCAGGACATTTTTCAATTTTTATGATTTTATTTCAGGACATTTTTCATTTTTAATGACTTTTGCCCCCAGTGTCTAGCAAGGAAAGGAATATGACAAGTGAATAAATAGGATTGCTGAAATGTTGGTGGATAGAGGGAAGACAAAGGTCTTTTATCATGGAGACAATACAGATGCAATTTCCAAGGCTATTGCGTGATGGGACAAGAGACTGGATATGACAATGTAAAGCAGTGACATGGCATGAGGGACATGTCAAGAGGTTTTTGAAACCATGTTTAAATTTTGCGTCCTTATGTTAGATCAAGATCAAGGAACAGAAAGAGTGTATGGATAGTGATAAGATATGGATAGGATAAGCAAGACCAAGAATGGATAAGGGACATGGACTGAAGGTTGGGATTGGCTAAGGGATAGTGGCAGAAAGTTGCAATAAGATAGGAAATATGGATGAAAGGTTATAATAAGCAAATGGATAAATGACCAAAAGCTATGATAGACTAAAAGTTGCAAACAATATGCATGACGCTCATGACGATCCTTAGCCTTGTCAAGATCAAAGGTGGAAAGAGGAAATGGACATGAGGGACAATAGGATAATGGAGGAGTATGACATGGTATGATAGGATAATGAAGGGCAATAAGATATGAAGGAGGATAAAACCTGCCCCCAAGTGTGGTGTGCAAGAAGTTCATAAATTACGCATGATGCCTGTTTGCCAGGTTTTCATCATGGTACTTGCCCAAGGCGCCTGTTTGCTAGGTTTTCACCAGTGGACAAATTATTTTTGCTTTACTTTTTTTTTTTTCTTTTTTTTTTCTTTTTTTTTTTTTCATTTTTTTGCATTTTTTTGACTTTTTCAATAGAAGATGGACACATGATAGGGGATGAAAGAAGGACTCAAGTGCCTTTTTGTTTGGATAGTAGCCTTGAAATAAATGGACCATGACCTTTAAAAGTATGCTCAAAGACGTTGGTAGGATAAGGACATGGAAAATAAGATGAAACTAAGGCGAGGATTTATGCAAAGGATTGGATCAAAGGGATCGAAGGATGGAAAATATGAATTGGATAATGGATAGGGTATTCGAAGAATTCAGCTTCACTGGATGGAAATGAAGGCAAGATCGACATTGGCACACACCTTGAGGGGTGATGGACTGATGGAGGAAAGACATATTTTGGATATTGAGATTTGGATGGAGGAAAGGATAGTGATTTTGGGACATAAGGGCCCAAAATGGATGAAGAAGGTGATGGAGGAACAGATTTGAGAGGTTTGGATGGAGGAATAGCAACTTTGGATGCCAAGTTGGATTTTTTTTGTGCTTCAAGAAGCTGCTTAGGGATCCACATGGTTTTTATTTTTTCATGCTTTTGTGGTTCCTTGGAGTGCATTGCTTGCACAAGGGATTTAGGAACCCATATATATTTTGACTTTGCTTTATTTTGCTTAGTGGGCATTTGTGGCCTTTTGGATATTTCTTTTTCTTTATAGATCATATTTTTCTTTGTTTTGACATGTTGATTAGATTGGACATGTTGATCCTTGAATACATGTGGATTTCTAGACTTATGACATTTATGCTTGGCATCCAAATTGCTTGGAGGGGGAAAGGAATGCATGGATGGATAGGAATGAAATGGAGTTCTTTTGGATGGATGGAATTTACTCAAGGATGTGTGCCTTTGCTGATGTTGCATAGGAGATGGAGGGATATAGGGACCTAGAATGGATGGAAGCGATGATGGGGAAGGTGGACATTTGGATTTTGACTTTGAAGGGATATCAGTGCCTTGAGTGTGAGCTTTGTAGCCATGACCATTAGTATATTCTTTGATATGGAGGGGTTCTTTCTCATGAAGGTCTAATCCTTTGCCTTTATGAATATCTTGACTTGTAGGATACTCTTTTCTTTGGGAAGAAGACGGGAGTCCATTATGAGGTGGATATGATATGAGAGAAATAATGAGATCTTGAAGTGGATCAGATTGCACCAAAGTGGAAGAACCCATTGTGCATGTCGAGGGTTCATGAACATCTTGCACTGACACGTTAGAATCATGAGGGGATTTAGGATTGTGTAGTGGACATGGTTCAATGACAGGCTCTTCAAGAGATGGAATGGGAGGAATAATGGGATCATCACAAGAAATATGATCTTGGAGTGTATATGGAGCATTATGACAAGGAGATGAAGGAACAAGTGGATCTTGTGGAGGATCTAAAGGAATGATAGGGTCTTGTGTTGGAAATGAATTTGGAAGGATACTTTGATCTTGACAAGGAGGAAGATCATTGGATTCCTCTTTAAAAGTGTTGTGCTCTTGACTTTCAATGGGATCATCGGAAAGGATGGAAGGGATATCTTGATCTTTCTTAGGAAGTGGAATGTCAATAGGATTTGAAAGGACATTTTTTTCATGAAATGGAAGGGGATCATTTGGGATTGGATGAACTGGGATATCTTGATCTTTCTTGGGGAATGGAGTGTCAATAGGACTTTGGATAGGATGGACAAGAATAGGGGAATCATCATGAGTATCTAGGAACATGGGGTCCTGGTCAACAATTGGATGGGATGATAAGGTTTCGAGATCTTGATCTTGAATTTCTTTAGGACACGTTTCTTCATGCTCTAAATTATCCTCTTGACATGAGGTTGGACTTTGGATATGCATGGAGGATTCTGACAAGGAATCAATGATTTGGCATGAAGGGGATGCACTTTGAACATTTATGATGGATTCTGGCAAGGAATCAATGCTTGAACATGAGGAAGAGGGACTTCAAGTGGGGTCCTCTAAAATAGGTAATGGCAATAAAGTGCATGGTTGCATTGGGTTTTGTATCTCTGAAACATGACAAGGATGTGCATCATGAATTGGATTATCGTGGCAATCAATTATGGATAGCCCTTGGATAATTGCATCCTTGGGTATATTGTTTGATGAGGACAATATGGAAGGTTCTTGTGAAACTTCTAGAGGTGTAGGGATAGATGCCACTGGAGAGTCAATTTGTTTGCGGGGGGATGAGGCATTGCTAGACATAGTTGTATTATCTTGATCTTCCTCAAAGAACTCACTTGGTAGGTTCCTTAAGAGCCTTGCAATAAAGCCACCTTTCTTTCGAGGTTTTGACATGATTGGACCTGGAATTTGAACTTGTTTGGCAAGGAGTTGGTTCTGATCTAATGTCATGTTTTGATGTTGAACTTGGTTCAATTGTTCTGACATGTTTGAAACTTGTCTTGGTGTGTGCTGCAACCTTTGTTTTTGAATGTTTGGTTCTAGTTGTTGACATTGATATGTTGATTGAACTTGTTGATATTCCACCATTGGTTGAACCATTTGTTGACATTGAATAGTTGGTTGGACATATTGTTGAAATTGGACCATTGGTTGTATATGTTGGATGATTGGTTGTATTGGTTGTATATGTTGGACCATTGGTTGAAAATCTGATTGATAGTAAACACCTTCTTGTTCTTGTTGTGGAGGCACATAATGTTGAAATTGATGTTGTCTCTTTTCTTGAAATTGTTTCATCATCTCTATTTGTGAGAGGAGAGCTGGTATGTCTGATCGTTCAAGAAGAGATCTTACATCTATTGGCTCAATCTTTGGATTTCGACCTGGCAATTTTTGAAACATTTTGGACATTTGTGATCTATTCTTCTCAATGTTTTTCACTCTTTGTTCCAATATCTCCTCTTCTTGAGCTAGTTTCTCCTCTAGTTTTTGTATTTGGACATTTACATCATAAAAAGTTTGATCAATGTTGCTTTGTTGTTGGGTTGGATATAATTGTGATTGCCTTGGATTAAAATTTGATTGCATTGTCGGTTGATACATCAATCTTTGTTGCATCATTGGTGCTTGAAACCTTGTTTCAATAGACATGTCACTATGCAATGTTTTTGGGATTTTTGATTTTAAAAGGATGATGTATGATATGCAACTAAATGCAACCTAAATAGATGAAAATGCAATCTATGGCAAGAGTGCAATCTATGTTTTTTGTTGTTTTTCAAGATTTTGACAAACTTTTTGGAATGCAGATCTAAAAGAGACCCTTAGGAAATTGAAATGATGTCTAGACCTCAAAGGACAAAAGGACCAAGTGACAAATGGACAAAGTGACAATGTCTCCCCTATATGCTTGGATACTAAGCTAGGTTTGACGAAATGACATTGATGACAAAAGGACAAAAGGTTTGATAAGGTCTAGACTTCCTAACAATGACTTAGGGTTTATCAAAGATTTGGATTACTCAAGTATGACAAAACCTAGTTTTTGAGACTATATGCAAAGGGACAATTAATATGCAAGTGACCTTATATGATATGAGAATGACCTAAGCTCAATGAAGAGACCTAGGGTAAGCAATGTATGACAATGGTATGACTCTAATGCAAGAGGACACATGCAAATGGATGATTCTTATTGATATGCAAAGGAGTATGACCTAGATGAAACCTAACCTTGGTACTTGACAATGAACTTTGCAAAATGCAACCTAGGATGAACTTAAATGTAAGTGACATGCTTGTTGAGATAAGATTTTGAACAATGTTTGCTAGCCATGTTTGAAGATGAGTTTTGAATCTTGATAAACTTTTGTTGGATGAATGTCTCTTGTGTTTAATCTTATGTTGGATCAATTTGTTTTGCTTTTTGAAATGGGATGCAATTCAACTTTTGACAAGCAAAGAATACAAGATATTGCAACTTAGACTCAAGACAATCATGCTCATTTCCACATTTCTTATGGTAGGCAAAGACATTAGGTACTTGAGAGGTAGACTCATTATGAGATTCAAGGAGAATACATAGATGCTTGACCCCACGGGCTCCCCTCTACGGCACTCACTTCTCAGGGCAGCCAAGCATCAGTCCCCATGGAAATCTCCCCATGGCGAACTTAGTATCTCTTCCAAGTATCCGAATTTGTCCTTCTCAAGCAACTAGAAGGGTTTTTGGCCTCTAAAACAAGGTGTTTAGTAAGGATTTCTATTAAGTGTTACTCCTTGATGTCACACAAGCGTGATTGAGACATTAAGCCCATCAAGATACCAAACAAATGTAGTCGCGCAAGCACGATTTAGACCAAGAGGCCCTACTTAGATGTTGATATGAGAAAGAGTTCAAGGGTCATCACTTCCCAAGTAACTGCAATTCTCACGTAACCCTTCCTTCAAAGCTTTCGCTCATCAGGTATTTTTTTATAGTGAGTTAGAATGCCAAGGAATTCTAGCCGTACTCACTTTGGGTCGTTCCCTTCTCACGATTATCACTTGCTTGCAAAAGCAAAGTGGTCGGGAAGGCAGGCCCTCTAAAGGAGACACACAATCAAAGACAAAAGCATGGTATCGAAGATCTGGATTTCTGATCACCCTAAAAGGATGAGAGCATACTCTCCTACTCCAATGTCACACTCAACAATCAAAGAAAAAACATGTTCATTCCAACCTATTAGAAATCACTAGGTGCCTAAAACATTAATAACAAACACCAAGTTTAGTTGTTTCTCCAAGGCAACCTGCAAAAACCCAAGTCAGAAGTTTGATATGTTTAGTCTTTGACTATCGAACCTGCATAAAATTCATTAGTAGTTTGTGAAATAATTCTTTGTCAAGCATTTCGCCACAAAGCTACCAACAATGTTAGAGAATCAAGAGAAATGAAGCACCATCAAAATTAATCCATAAAAGTTGTGATTCTTTGTCCTCTTAGATTAATCTATGTGAAATTTATCAAATTTACCACCCTAGATTAATCTAGATAAAATTTGCATGAATAGATGATTAATTTGCCAAGCTAAATTAATCTAGATGAAAGTTGCATGATTTTGTTTTTTGAAAATTTTGACCATTTACAACAGCATAATTAAAAATGTCATAACTTCCTCAATATTTATCCAAATCACAAACCGTAAAATGATCTGGAAAGGTAAAAATGTAATCTAATACACCCAAAAATCATTATTTTATTTCTACACGAAATATTTTACGTGATCAATTGATTATGACTATTTTTTTGAGATGAAAAATCTGCAATTTCTCCACAAAAAAATCTGCAACTTCACAAAACATTCAAAAAAATATTAGATCCAAGCATGTTCACGTTGGGTTCACCAATTAATGTAGCATAGGAATTCGGAAATCATCACAAACAAGATAAACATACTAACCATTAGCTCAATCACGAAAGCACAATTGCAATGATATATCCTAAACACATTCAATAGAGACATAAAGATAAAACATTCAAAAAGATTATGCAAACCAGATGTTCCCTTCATGCGGCTCCATTGTTCTTCTTTCTTCTCCAAATAGTTTTGTTGTAGATCTCACCTTCAAGTGCATAAACCTAATTGTGAAAGCAAGATTGACATTGACACAAGAATACTCAAAGCGTGATTTGACAAAGTGATTAGAAATTCAATAGTCTGATTAGGGATCAAGAATCAAGGGGTTTGATTGAAGAAATTCATCCAATTTATAGACAAATTGGAGAGATGGATCAAATTAGCATGATTCAATTCAAATGGAAATTGCAAATCAATTATGTCAATTATGACAAATTTATGACAAATTATGCACCTTCTATGCAAAATTTGTTGATTGATGATTTATGACAATTTATGACAAATTTCTATGTCAAGAATTGATTGATAGTCAATTATGACAAATTATGACAAACTTCTATGTCATTCCCATGAATTTAGGAGAGAAATAGGAAGAAATGAAATTAAGAATTTAGAAAATTAGAAAATTAGAAATGAGGAATTAAGAAATTAGAAAATTGATGGAAATTAGAAATTAGGTAAATTAATTAATAATTTGTCATTTATTAATTAATTCACAAAGAAGAATAATTAGCCAATTAAATGAACATTTAATTGTGACAAGAAAACTTAGGATAAATAAATAATTTATTAATCCTAAAGGAGGAAATAACAAACCAGGTTAAATGATGAAATCACGAAACCCTAGAGGATGAATTAGGTCTTGATGAAAGATAATTAATTCGATTTGATTTGATTTTGGATTGATAAATGACCAATATGATAAATGATTTGGTTGATCAAATGCGCCAATTGACGAGGAACAATGACTAATTGATCCAAATTGACATAATTGAGACAGACAATGATCGATGATAAATTTATCGCAAGATGACAAAATTGACAAGAGGACAAGGATTGATGACAAAATAGATTGCAAGACGACAAAAATGACCACAATTGATGACAAATCGATCACAAAATGACAAAATCGAACATGACAACAACCGATGACAAATCGATCGTCAAACGACAAGATTGAAAATGATAAGGATTGATAATAAATCGATCGCCAGAGGACAAGATTGATAAGAGGACAACGATCAATGACAAATCGATCACAAGATTGACAGGAGGAAAAAACCCTAATTAGGATTGACGATGTCCAAAATGATGACAAATAAGCACGCACATTGATGCAATAAGATAGAATCGATTAAAATCATGACTGGATAGTGTTGTTGACAAGACCAAATTCGAGAGCGAGATAAAGGAAGAATGTAGAAGAAAGACTCAATGTTCGCAAATGATAAAAACCAAGTACGAATCATAGGAGAAATGTTAATGCGACGCAAAAACCTAAAACGAGGCAATGCGCAAATGTTAAAGTATGACTCCGCAAGCGTTGACCATTTTTAGGTGTCTACAAATATTATGAGCTATCTTTTATCAGATGATAGCTAACAAAATCAAATACAGAGTGACCCATTTGAAAAGGGGAAACTGCAACTATTTTATTACAATTTTTTCTACAAAATAACATTATAGTCTCCTGCTATTTCCAATGACTCTCTAGAACTACTTTGGACCTAACCCTGCAGAAAAGATCTATTTTATAGAGATCTTTTTCAGAAAAATTTGGACCTTAACTAATGGCCTTGAATTCCTTTTTATAGAAAACAAGGGAGCGACAAACTTCAGGCCATTAGACACTTGTCAACAGAACTGAGCCTTAAAGGTTGTACACAATTCTTGTTACAAAACATTCCTTATCTGCATGCAGGCACCCATGATGAGGTGGAACCAAAATTTCCAATTGATTTTTGGTAGAAACAAAAATACTCGAGTCATGCCGATATCACCCAGACACTCCTAGATGGACTCTGAGATGCTCATTATGTTCCATAGCATTTCTCTTCTTGAAAAGGAAAATAGATCCCGACATGAAAAAAGACTTCCCTTCAAATTAAAGGAAAATCTCCAGGCTTTATGCCCCGGATCGGAGAAAATGGAAAGAGGAACTTGGGGATAAATAGGATTTGTTGAGGAGGCATTACAACTTCTCTAATGTTGCATAGATGACTGGTTGCCAGTCCTCAGCCAAACAAATCCTTGTTTTAGTTCCCCACGAGCTCCCTCTTGGAACAATCTACCAACAAAATGCAGAGTAAGAGCGGGGAATTGGCCTGAGGTGACTTTTCTTGAAAAGAAAAGGATTTCACACCCTCTCTGGAAATCCCCTGAGCTTTCACATCCCCTCTTTTAATGAACAACATCAAACTAGAGAAAGATCATCCATCTAGTGTCATAAAATACACAACGACTCCATTCATAGTTCTGTTCGAACACAATCCTCTTACAGATGAAAACCTGTTCTCAAAAAGATTAAAAAACTTATATTTGTTTCTACTCATTCTATCATCTACCTAGTGAATTTATAATGATAAATTCCTTTCAAAATGGTGGTCCTAATCCATGTGAAGAATCATCACTTTGAAATCTTCTACTCAACCTGTCAGCTACGCATTCTAGCAATTATGCCTATAACTCAAGTCACCACCATTTCTTAGGCCATCACTCCTTTTCTATTGGCATGCATTCACCTTATGTGAATGATTTTATTCTAATCTTATTTTGCTTTTTAGTGTACAATCTCCTGCTTCAGGATTTCTATCGACAAACACATATTTGAATTCATTAGAGAACTCATGATTCATCACACCTGAACTGGAAGCTTATCCAAATCCTTTCACATCTCTGAGCTATCATCTTTGACTGTTAAATCAATCTTGAATTGAAAAGTTTGAATCCCATTCATTTTTCCCTTTCTTGTGAGTTATAACCGGTACCTCCAAAAATCCCTCCAAACTTCTCATCTAACTTGGCAAATCTAATGGTCATTCCCTGCCAACTTAGTAGTTTGACTTTCCAACTGTATGTGTGGACCCGCAAAATCTTGACTGGATAGTGCCACATCACTCTTTGATCAAGCTCCGTCAGCAACCTCCCTGCAAGTCCTCTTGATCAGATAGGGACAAGTGGTATCATCTTATAATACCACAGTCCATAACCACCTCACAAATTTCATTGCGGGAATACAAGGGCCACCCGATCTATTCGATCTTTACCACTGTGCATATTGCCTGCCAATTCCTTCAGGACTTAAAATTCAAGCACCTTTTACCTCAGGATAAAACATCCCCATTCACTCTGATCATGTGCAAATTGATGAGATTGTTAGTAGACCAGACTTTACCGCTTGGGAACTGGTATTACAAAGCTTTCAACCGGTTATGTTGCTAACCCTGCTGGTTTCACTGATAACACGTGACATCATCTCGTGATATCGTGGTCATTAAAATCCTTGCATGTTTGATCATGGGGAAGCACTTGTCATTAGATATATCTATTCTTTATCAGATGGTCGGGGTATTTGGCACTTGCCAGACTTAAGAAAAAAGAAGCACGAACATTTAAAAAATTTAGAAGGGGACTGATAATAGGGAAGTTATGCACTTGACTTAGGAAATTTCATCTCACAAACTGGATGACCAAATTTTGCCATAGGAAATAAAATGGCCCCGTTCATGGAAAGGGTACCCTTGGTTTAAGTGGGAAAAAGTAACAGCAAAATATATCATTTCTAGGGTTTTCTTCACAAAAATATAAGAAGTTTTGATAACTCCTAAACCCTAAGCCTTGAATTGTTTCAGAGGATATAAGTAACAACCTGAAAATCAATGTTTTGGGCTAAAAATTTTGAAAATTTTATGCAATCAATTTTCAGGGCTATCAGATACTTTTGAGTATCTTAGAGAGAAGTTAGGGGTGATTTCCTCTCTTGATTAAAACTAAGGTGCATTGGTATGCATCAGTCCGGTGCATTTCATAGTCATATCTTGTGATCCAGATTGATGTGTGGAGGCTGCTACTCAGGGGGAGTAGTCAGATGTTCACATTTGTGATATTTTTTGTTTGCAAATAATTACCTTTTCTATTGATGTCAAAGGGCGAGAGATCCATGTGAAAAACAGTGTTGGGAGAGAGTCATGATTAAGGGGGAGAGTAATCTGAGAGAGTTGTTGATTTCTTTGACATTGATTATTTTTCACATCATACATTGCCATCAATGCCAAAGGGGGAGATTGTTGGATATTGTTGGATGAGTGTTGCAAATATGTGCTTATGAGATATCTTTGAGTGTTTGAGAGATCTATTGTCATTGATGTCAACATATTTTCTCTGTCTAGTGCAATGATGCAGTGAAGTTTAGTTAGTTGGTTTATACTATATATTGATGATCATTGTTTGTGGATTAAAGGGTTTGTAGAGTGATATCTCTAGTTGATTTAGTGCAAGTATAAGAGGTCCACATGAAGTGTTGAGTGAGTTATGAGTATCTGTGTTGTGGTCAATTTTTTAGTTGTTCAGTATTGCCAGTGTTCAGTATTTTGATCTCCATTGCTCCGCATTGTAATATATTGATTTGTGGATTTGGAATTATGTTTGGGACGTTGATGTGTGTCCTAAATTCAAGTGGTTCATGGTTTGGAGCTCCGCAAGTGATTTTTCTAGGTTGATAGTCAGTTCAGTTAATGCTCTTGAAGTTTGGTATGATGATAACAATGATTCTAGTAATTTGAGTTGGTGTGGTTGCTGCTATGGTAATTTATGATGCTTGTGGATGTTTTTAGATCATGCACTATTCATGTTGGTGGTCCGCATTGATTGGTGAGCGTATTATTGATTATTTTCTTTGGTTCGGTGGTGTTATTCACATTCTTGGCCACATGTTCCAGATGTTTGATGTATAACTCTTGGAGGTGTTTCATATTCGAGGTGGTGATTTAGGCCCATGCTATGTCAGAACTGACATTTTTTTGGTTTGCATGTGATATTGATCCAAGGTTGATGTCATGTATAAATAAATGTAACATCTTTGTAATTGAGTGTGTCATGGATGAGTGTATGTGGAAATAATGTATTTACCTTTCAGAGGCAGAGTAGAAGTATCAGAAGAGGAAGTTGTATGTGCTTAACCAGAACTGCAACCAGGAATTAGAAGATGCTATTTTCTTAGTTCATGATCTTCCAGATGTAATCTGAATGTGTTTGTAAGACAGTGATTCTTCCTAGGGTTGTTTCCCTTTGTTGTTTTTGAGCAGTGAGATCTAGGCAATGTATCTGAATTCATGTGCATTACCTATCATAATATTTCATATACTTATAACAGGGTATCATCATATTGTGGGTAGGTTCCCACTATGCTTTTTCTATTGACTGGGTTTTCCATGTCAAAAATCTTGGTGTTATATGTGTTCATGTTATGTTGTTGTTTTATGCTTTCACTGTTAATTATCAGATTTGAGATTAAATTAAGTTGTTGTAAGTTTTGGAGACAATTGATTCACCACCCCCCCCCCCACTAGTACATTTGGCCTCAAATTCTGACGATAGTTCATCAGGATTTCGACTACAATTCTTCGAATTGCCGATGAGCAACGTTGCTGAAAAATTGTATTCAGACATTCTGATGGTGCTTAAGACTGTCAAAATTTTGACGAAGGCAAAGAATATTCTGATGACTTCCATGACTATGCTTAGCCATCGGTAAAACTCAATAAATCGTCAAAATTCCAATGCTTTGCAGGTAATGTTCTGACGGCTAAGGCATCAGAATAAATTGGAATTCTGACGGTCCCCTCATTGCTTAGCCATTGGTAAAAATCGATAAGTCGTCAGAATTCCAATGGCAACTAGGGCATCCACACCGACGAGGATGTTGTATGTGCAATGGTTTGGGTGTCTGAATTTAGAAGGCCTCGTCTCTATGTAGCCGTCAAAATTTTGATGACACGAGGGCGTCCGCATCGATGAGGATGTTGTATGTGAGACGTTTTAGGTGTTTGAATTTAGACAACCCCGTCATTGTGTAGCCGTAGGAATTTCGATGACATGAGGGCATCGACACTGACGAGGATTCTGTATGTGCGACGGTTCGAGCGTCTGAATTCAGATGGCCCCATCATGGTTTAGTCATCAAACATTTGATGGCTATGACAACATCCACACCAATGAGGATGTTGTATGTGCCTCGGCAAAACTCGATATGTCATTGGAAAAAATTGGGTGGGCGTCGAACTTCTAATGACCCCTCACTGCTTAGCCATTGGCAAAACTTGATAGTCGTCGGAACAAATTGGGTGGGTGTCAAAATTTTGATGCCCCCTCACTGCTTAGCCGTCAGCAAAAGTCGATAGCTGTCAAAATTTTGATGCCCTCTTACTGATTATCTGACGAGGATGTTGTCGGACATACAACATCCTCATCGGATGCTTGGTGGATGGAAAGGTTTGCACTTATTGACCAATACAGTAATACTAAAGATTCATTATTCTGTATCAGCCAACCAAACGACAATAAAAACAATTTGACAATCTAATCATGCGACGGTTCGGGCATCAAATGCTTGGTGGATGGAAATATTTGAACTGATTGACCAATACGATAATACCAAAGATTTATTATTTTGTATCAACCAACCAAACAACAATAAAAACAATTTGACAATCTAATCTTTCCACTCAAAGATCAGCCTCAAAAAACCATGTATGATTGAATAATTGTGTCCCACGTTAAGTTCTTCAATCCCATCAATAGCCACCCATAGGTGGCATACCATAAGCTGGCAGGCATTTCCATTCCACTCATTCCTGGCTGAAAGTAACCTCTCATGCCCACTCCCATGCCAGTCATTGGAGGTGTTGGTAAAGCAAAGGGGAAGAAGCTGAGCATACATATTCTGTAAACAAAATAGGCACATATTTATTTCTATAGAATATTTAAAATGTTTATTAAAGAGAAACTTAAAATATTCACAAAATCATTAGAGTATATCAAGAACCTGAAGTAGGTATGGAAACACAAATTCAATCATATTATTCATCCAAGCAAGTTCCAAAGCCACATCTAGTTTGATCAAGTCATAGCATATGAACAAGCATGAAGCAAAGCATTCTTTCTTGCCCTGCAACTCCAAATCCAAAACTAAGCCCCATTTCAATGCCCCAATCCAAAATGAAAATTCAAAATATACTTTAGCCTATGAGAGAGAACAACCAACTATATATTTTACCAATTGTATACTTGTTCCACAAAATACACCACCAATTCCTCTGCAAGTTCACGATCACCTGATTGAGAACTAGTTTCCATTGCATCCTTGTAAAGATTATCCTTTTTAGATAGTGAAATATGTTAGCGCATAATTTTTCTATAATTTCTTGAAAAATGCTATTTTTCTATAATTTCCTTAATTATGCTCTTGAAAATGTGCATGCTATTTTCTATAATTTTCTTAATTATGCTCTTAAATACTATATTCTATAAATAAAATAGGCACATATTTATTTGAATTTTTAAAAACCATCAGTAGAGTAGAACAAGCTCAATTAAGCAAAATGCATACCTGTTGAGCAAAAATCCTTGAATTTCTCTTCTTGGACAACCTCTAACTGATTCCACAAAATACACCAGCAATTCCTCTGCAAGTTCATGATCACGCAATTGAGAACTAGTTTCCATTGCATCTGTAATGCCCCACTAGGAAACCCCAAAGGGTTTAAGTTAAAAACACTCAAATAGAGTGTAAATAATTTTTTTTTTATGATAATAGTTAAGAGTATTACTGATTAGTTACAACATTAAGATAATTTTGGAGTTATCTAAAACTAGATAACACAGCGGAAGGCTAAATGAACCTAAGGAGTTTCCCAACATGATTACGTGACCTTACTCCCAACTCAACACGCGTCAATTGATCCAATAAGCTAGATAACTTAATTACGAGATGATGCATAAGACTTGATTATATATATGTTCAATGATTTGACATCTTAGAAATTTAGGAAGCGTTCATTTATTTTGGGTGGATAGGAGGCCATTGCGAGGTTATTTAATCATTGCACTTTAAATCATAATTACATTAAGAGGCCTCCCAAAAGGTTCAAAGTGTTTAATATAACGAAGTTCATTCATTTGGGTTTAAGGTAACCACCCACATTTGATATCTTTCTTAAGCATTAAAAGTATGGTTAATAAGATGAGATTCGTTCATTAAGGATTAAATTACCATTAATAGAGTGAGGTTCCCTCATTAAAGTTTAAGCATAACCAAACTAAAGAGTCATAGTTCTTTATGGAGGATAGAGTGCAAGTAACCATAGAGTTCATTCATTGAAGTTTTAATAATGCAAATAAATGGACAAATTTCATTAAGGTGAAAAGGTATTAGGAACACATAAGTTCATCCTTTAAATTAAAATATAGTTAGCAAGATGATATTCATCATTACAGGATTAAAATATAAGTTCATAGTGATGTTCTCCCATTAGGATTTGAATATAACTAACTTATTGCATGTCACTCTTTTTAGTTAAATGAAGTTAATATGAAAAGATACATTTACTAAGATTAAGATATAAACAACTAATTGAAACCTTCCCCTTTTAGTTCAATTTTAGCTAATCATAAAGAAATTCATTTAATAGGGTTATAACATGGATAACTAGTTGAGGTCACCCAATTATCAAGATTATTTGGTAAGGATTATTTGTTAAGATTAAAACTTAAATAACTAAACAAATTCATCCAATATAGTGAAGTATGATTAACATGGCGATACTCATTTAAGAAGATAAAAAGTAAATACCTATATGATGTTCAACCATTAGATTCCAATTTAGAAATTATGACATTAATCCTATCTTTGTTACCCATTCACATTCGTTCGATTTACAAGCTTTATAACAAGTTAATCCAATAATGGTAACCTAGCAAGATTCTTTCCACTATTACTACTTCTAATTAACATAAACAAAATATTTTTCCATAATCATAATTACAATGTTCTATGACCTAATTTCTACATTTATCAAGATGACTAAATTTATACCCTTTGATTTAGCTTCATTAAATTCCCATGATACACTTACATAATGCAACCATACATGATAACTTAAACTATGAAATAAGAGAGACAAGGCATCGCATAACACGGATATGATCTCGGAGTTCACCCCTAAAGGGCTACATCTCCGGGTCTGCTCAACTGCAAGACCCCTATGGCATTTAATATCGTTAGGAATACATAATTTATAAGTCTTTTACATCTTTGCCACTTGGGCAAACACAACCAATATACAATAGACATCTCAGTCGGAATTTACATAATGATCCCTTTTGAAGCAGATCCAACTGAACACTTCAAAGCAATTATAGGTTCTAATGACTGACATTACTCTGACTAGGGACATAACCGGCTATGACCAACGCAAGTAACCAGATGATAGGGTCCAAACAAACCTAGCAAAGCCTTGCCAATACTTAACACAAGCGAAAACGTAAAATAAACTTGCCATCTTTTCCATTATCTATTTCACATCATCGGGGAAGAAATAACTAAACTATTTATTTTACTAAAAGAAGGTATCATTTTCTTCCAAACTTCCAATCGACACATTAATAAGTTTCTGGTGATCTTGTTAGCATATCAGTTGAGTTTTCAAAATTTCCATGACGAACTTAAAATACTATAACGTTTTCGATTCCTATTTCTAAGTTCACAGAATGCTCAGATAGTATCACTATGTGATTCGTGAATACTGTATTAATTAAAAATCACCAGTTAATAATTACTATTCAATATATTTATATAAATTTCCTTAAAAATCATATATATTAAAAATATTGTTTACTAATGTTCAACTTCCAAATTAATTATTTATTAACACATATATGAACCTTCACATTAAATATATGCATTAATAAAACAAATTAACTATTAACTAAAAACTATATTTAAAAAAACACTGTCATAAAAATCAATTAATTTAATTTATTATATCATTTTTTTTAAATATATATTTTTTAAATATAATAAAAAAAACTAAAATAACAATGAGGGCACTGCGGGGCCCACCTTCCAACATGGAAGAGGCGGAAACCCCAGCTCCCTCGCTGCCGAACGATGGCACAGGGACTCCCCTGCGGGCCGCCGTGGACGCAGGGTTTCCCTGCGGACACTGTGGTCGCAGGTTTTACCCTGCAGACACTGTGGTCGCAGGTTTTACCCTGCGGCCACAGTGGACGTAGGGATCCCTGCGGCCCACTTAGTGGCTGTAGGTCCCTGCGGCCTGTGGGGAGGAGGGCGCGGGTAGAGCCCTCGACTCCTCCACCTTCCAACCCTAGCCGCTAATATTTTTTTTTTTTGATTATATATATATTTTTTTTTATATACATTTTTTTTTTTTTTAATATATATGGTAGATTCACAGTTCAAGCCTAAGACAATTTTTTTTTGAATGAGGATACTGAAAGAAAAACCTTACACAGTCACAGCCATAGCCATTTATTTGATATTTTTATTTTCTTATTTTTATCCTTTCTTATTTTTTTCCAGAATATTTAAGCAATAGATTGGGGAAGATTTTTCTTCTTTCAAAAAGTCCAAGAAACCATGACAAATCTAAAATCCAAGAACAACCAAGCTTTCAACTAAACTGAAAAGTAAATCTTAAGAACATTCATGGGTATTATTATTTCTTTTTCTTTTCCAGCATTTCATGGGGAACATTCAATCACCAATTTTTTTTTTTCTTGATCCAACAATAACAAAAAGGGTAGGTTGGAATCCTACCTCGTAACGCATTCCGGGCAAGACTTGAAGGAAAGCTCCACCTGCAACTCAAAGCAAAACTCCATTTTCTCCAAAATTCCCCCATCTCCATTTTTTTTCCAAAACAGGTCACCAAAAGAAAGAACCCCCAAAAACATTTCAAAAACTAGGTTAAATGAGAAACCCCCATTTTTGACCTAATTTTCAATTTCGAATTTAGGCATTTATTTTTTTTTGAAAATAAAAGAAACATGAAAATGGAAATCATTCTTTTCCACTACTCAATAAATCTAACTCGTTTTATTCTAATTAAAATTAACATGCTTCTATCTCTTATTTAGTTTTAAATTTTAATTTCTCAATATTAATTTAGGCCTACATTATATTTCGAAACTATTGACCAGGGTAACGCATTTTGATTAATTTAAATTTCCAAAAATCAATCTTTTATACTATATCAACTTTACAAGTAAAAAGAATAATTTCCTTTAATAATAAAATTTACCCTTTCTTTTCCAAAATGCGAAGATGATTAATTTATTTCTATTTCCCAAATGACTTTAAATCTTTCCTTTCTAAAACGCTTAACTCATTAAATTCGTTATTTTTAAAATTAACTATTAAATTAACTCGCTATAACATAATAAAGCGACCTTTTTAATAAATGACTAATCTCATTAAAGAAACCTATTTATTCTAATTTTCTCAACTACTAATGCATAAATGAACGCATTAATTCAAGTTAAATACTTTAAGCTTGCTACAATTATAATTAAAGCGATCTCTTTAAATTAACGATTATTCATATAAAAGAAACTACCTATTTTAAATTTCTAAATTACTAATGCATACATCTACTCATTAACTTGAATTAAATACTTAGGATAACAAACTCCACTTACCCTGCGCAAGGCATGCAAATCGAGGAAGTCCACCAAATCACATGACACGCAACCCAACGAACAGAAAGCCCCACGAACCACACACGATGCTCACCTGACCATGGCTAAGGCAAGACGAGAGTTTTATGACCCCCAAATCCAAATTCTGAGGATGGAGGAGGTTTACTCAAACCTGTGAACCTCGAAGGAGATGAACCTCGCCCTAGGCGGTGTTGTACCTGCAATCTCCTGCACCCATGAATCATGCAAGCATACATATACATATACATATACATATTCAATGAAGGCGTTAGCTCGAGATTTATCACAAGAGTTAGGAAACAATTACATTTACACAAGAATCGATGCAAAAGCACAATAATAGGTATGCACGATTATTTATATTATCTAAACTACACATTGCATCACGGTTAACCTACCATTCAAGAATGCCACATAGGAAGTCAACCAAGGTCAAACGGGTTTTACAAGTCCAACCAGGGTAGGGGCATTACAACATCCTTGTAAAGATTATCCTTTTTAGACAATGCAATATGTTAGCACATAATTTTTCTATAATTTCCTTAAAAATGTTGTTTTTCTATAATTTCCTTAATTATGCTCTTAAAAATGTACATGCTATTTTCTATAGTTTCCTTAATTATGCTCTTAAAATGCTATATTTTGTAAATAAAATAGGCACATATTTATTAAAAATTTTAAAAACCGTCAGTAGAGTAGAACAAGTGCTCCTTGAGGCTCAATTAAGCAAAATGCATACCTGTTGAGCAATAAGATCTTTCTCTTCTTTCTCCTTGGATTTCTCTTCTTCGACAGCCTCTAACTTGTCCTTAACAAGCTCATCAACTTTTGTCATGTATTCTCGAATGAACTTTGAAAAATAAATTCTTTGAATATTAGCTATTTAATTGTGCAAAAGATTTAAAATGTTTATTAAAAAGAAACTTAAAATATTCACAGAATCATTAGAGTATATCAAGAACCTGAAGTAGGTATGGAAACACAAAGTCGATCATATTATTAATCTAGTCAAGTTTCAAAGCCACATCTGGTCTGATCAAGTCATAGCATATGAACAAGCATGAAGCAAAGCATTCTATCTTGCCCTGTAGTTCCAAATTGTAAAAGTAAGCCCCATTTCAATGCCCCAATCCAAAATGAAAATTAAAAATATACTTTACCCTATGAGAGAGAACAACCAACTATATGTTTTACCAATTGTATACCTTTTCCACAAAATACACCATCAATTTCTCTGCAAGTTCAAAATCACCCGATTGAGGTGAGGAGGCATCAGGACACCATATACCAATGAGAGAGTGTAGCAAGCCAGAGTTGTACTCATCGACAGAAATTATACTGATCAAGGAGAAAAGTTGAGGAGAATTGATGCATTGACAAAAACTATACTGACATAACCCATCGACATAGTAAACACTAGCAGAAGCAGTGGAGAATTGTCTTGCCAGTAGCCGATGATGGTATCGGTAAGACTTATACCGATAAGAGTGGCAAAAAGAAGAGTCCATCGGTATAGCCAAAGAGATCAGTATGTGTTACTTTGAGCCACCTTGACACCCAAAGAAATCATCGGTGAAACATATACCGATGGAACATACTCTATCGGTAAGAATTTTCTTATCGGTATGTTTCATTTCAGATTACCTCGATACCCAATGAAGGAGCGGGCTGATTGAGCGGAGCAGAGACACTATTGGGAAGGCTCATGGCGATGAAGTCAGTTGAATTTGTATAGCCAAAGTGATCGGTATGTGTTACTTTGAGCCACCCCGATACCCGAAGAAGTCATTAGTGAAACATATATCGATGGAACATACTCTATCGGGAAGACTTTGCTTATCGGTATGGTTCATTTTGGATTACCCCGATACTCGATGAAGGAGCGGACTAATTGAGCGGAGTGAAGACACTATCGAGAAGACTCATGGCAATGAAGCCGATTGCATCGGTATAGCCAAAGTGATCGGTATGTGTTAGTTTGAGCCACCCCGACGCCCAAAGAAATCATCGGTGAAACATATACCAATGGAACCTACTCTATCGGGAAGACTTTGCTTATCGGTATGTTTCATTTCAAATTACCCCGATACCCAATGAAGGAGTGGACTGATTGAGCAGAGCGAAGACACTATCGAGAAGACTCATGGTGATGAAGTCGGTTGCATTGGTATAGCCAAAGTTATTGGTATGTGTTACTTTGATCCACCCCGACGCCCGAAGAAATCATCAGTGAAACATATACCGATGGAACATACTCTATCAGGAAGACTTTTCTTATCGGTATGTTTCATTTTAGATTACCCTGATACCCAATGAAGGAGAAGACTGATTGAGTGAAGAAAAGACACTATAAAGAAGACTCATGGCGATGAAGCTGGTTGCGTCAGGAAGATCTATGTCGATGGTGAAGCCCATCAGGGAAACAATGCCTATCGTGATAATGCTAAATGAGTTCACCCGACGCCCAATGATAATATCGGTTTGAGATATATCAATGAGGAGGAAAAGGAGTCATCGGCTTAGGGTATCCCGATAAGAGGAAGTAAGATGTCAAAGCTGATAAAGGGTTGTTCAGAGAGTGCCAAAAGGGAAATATTCATTGGGGAGACATATGTCGATGAGCCATTGTCATATCAGAATTCCAAACCAAAATTTTTAAAAGTCTTCTATTTAATACTTGTAGTAGATATGCATCTATGGTTTGCACGAGGCAAATTTTATGAGAAGTTCATTATCGCAAAAGAATACAACAAAACTAGAAATTGCCTTGTCTAAATACTACGTTGGTGAAAGAAGAATGCACAGATAGAACATATTATGTCTTTGAAAAATAGAGCAGAGGATTGTAATTGCAGAAATGGAAACTTAGAGTTCAACAAGAAAGAAGAGGGCAGCCAAGAGCCCAGACTCTAAGGTGAAAAAAGGAAAAAGGTGAAAAAAGGAAAAATTGAAGAGGTGCCTCCAGTCAGGAAGTTAAACGAAGATATGATAGACCAAATGTAGGAACCCAGCCCAAAATCTAGAAGGTCGAAGTAGCACCTATCGGGGAGAGACCAATTAGAATAAAAGTACAGAGAGGTCGGAGATGTTTGGACCAAGGTAAGGGGACATAAACTATTTATGTTCCACTACTTGATAAGGAGAAAGCAGATGTCACTCTGCAATCCTTGGATGACAAATTTAGGTAAGCTAACATTCCCCAATGTTTTTCTAAACATAAGATTGCTAGAGGTTTTGGTGAGGAATTATAATTCGGTGAAGAGGTTCATTTAGCTCACAAATGGGGAAGCATTTATTAGATTTTTTGTGGGTACCATAAATGAGGTTTTCAATTTAGACCCCAGTCCTAATAAGCCCTTGTCCTTTGGGGAGTTGGAGGAATAATACCTCAGAATGGACACTACATATACCAACTAGAAATTTGCCATTCACAAGAGGCAGGCAGGAAAATTAACAGAGGAAGGCGGGCCACCATTTAGCATTGATTTGTTCAGACACTACTTGCAGTACACATATATGTCATGTGGGCAAGTAGGAGGGGTGGAGGTGCCTGATCTGGAAAGCAATGGGTCATTGGTGTTAGCCTCTGATATACAAATGTATGAACCTAGGCCTTTTGACTATGCAACATATTTGGTGGAGAGGTTGCACAAAGGTTTTTTAAACCTTAGCGATGATACTCATCCCAATTTCAAATTTTATTTACTATTGATGCATCTAGTGTTATTTTATGGATATGTAAAGGGTTTTTGGCCTGAGGTCCTAAAATTAAATACTAAGAATAGGGAAGGTGAGGAGCATCATGTCCAATTGTGGACATCTCTTTGGGATTATCGATATATGAGGTCCAACTATATTAAGTTTGAATAACTTATCATGATACCATTGCATCGAATGTATGGGATTTCATGTGAAGGGTCTATCTCTGACGAGATCAAGAGGTTCCTAAGACCCAAGGATTATGATGAAAGAAACATTGTTGATCATAACTGGGGGGACTGGTTTGTGAGTAAGGATTTTACATGTTTTAGAGTATATAGATTTCAGGGGAGCCCCTACATGCTGCCAAAACTAGTACCGGATAGAATAGCTTATCTCGAGATTGTGAGGTAATTGAGTGTGTCCAATGCTAAACATTTTGCAGATATGCGTAAGCAAGCCTTCCTGCCCAGGACACTGAGTTTTGGTGATTTCACCATGGTGTCTATTAGGATTCCCAAAGATACTGAGAGGGGGGGGGTGAATCAGTATCTAACCGGTGTATCGAATTACTTGATTTAAAACATGAAAAGCATATTAAAACTGAGTACCGGTAAACCAGAAATAATGCAGTAAATAAGAACAATAACAACAACATGAGAAGCACACCATAACACAATATTTTAAATAGGAAACCCAGTGTGGGAAAAACCTTGGTGGGATTTGTGACCCATAATATTCGCTTACTGGCCAATAAGGGAATATTACTCTTACAATAGGGGCCTGCACATGCAGGAAGGCCAAGTGCCTAGAGCTCACTGCTCAATTACAAAATAAGTCACACTGACTTACACAAATAGATTATACTAATCCAATGTCTTGTACTACTTCAAATTAGCATCTTCTATGCCAGATTCAGTACCAGTTTAAGCTCTGCTACAACATAAACCTTTAACCAACAATTTGCATATTAGGTCTGCTATTACTTTTCCATACTTTGAATCCTATCTCTTGTCTACTTAAATGATCTAAAATGACCTCATACATATATGAGTCATATTACAATCCACCATCTCATCTTACAAAAGATTTAACAATTAATTACAAAATACATTAATACAAAATTGTTGTCGGCCAGGATGCCGGTATTCTTTCTTTTCGCTGTCGGTGTTCTATGTGTCGATGTAGAGTCTGTCGATGTTGGTGCTTGTGTTTGCCAACCAGTATCACATGATTGAAAGGTTGCCATCAATGATAATACCTTCAATCACCTGAGTAGATTGGAGTGTGCATTTGCCAACAATCTCCCCCTTTGGCATTGATGGCAACACTCATGAGAAAAATTCAAGAATGCATCCGAAAACTGAAGTCCAAAAAAAATATTTGCCAAAAAAAACTGTGTTATCAAAAATGTATACCAAAAATGTATTCTCCCCCTGAGTAGATAATCTCTACTTCCTTCTGACCATTTTTCTCATCACACTACTCCCCCTTTGACATCAATGACAAAGGTTGTCATTCGCTGTCAGTGGAGTCCTACCTAGATTCTTGTAATCGGTGGGTTACAATCTGAAAGATATCTATCAAAATCAAATTTATACCATTACTGAATGTTTTGTTGTCTTTTATTGCCTCTTGTGTTCTCTGTTCTGTACCGGTGAGCATGTGCATTTTCTCTTCCGGTGTCTTCAGTCCGGGAACCAGAGCCTCGGATATTTCTTTTCTCAAAGAAATGAGGTATTCTAGTCTTGGAACAAGTCCGCATTTCAAGTCCTTTACTTTATCCTTTATTCTTTGTTTGTCATTCTCTAACTTCTTGATTTTCTCTTCTAGCTCTGCAATTTTCTTTTCTATCTCCAAAAATGAATCCAATGATCCTATCAGATTGTCAGCAATATTGTTAATCTTATCTTGTGCTTTGCTGATTTCCTTGTCATGGTCTTCTATTAAGACATTTGTCTTACAAGTGTCCTTGTACAGTTTCTTGAAGTCAAAAATTATTTCTCCAAGTTCCAGTAATAGGGTATCCATTTTCTCCTTGTTCTTCTTCATAATTTCCTCAAAGAATTTCTCCTTTTCTTTAATCATTCTTTCCTTAAATGTATCCTCATTTATTTGATCAACAGTTAATATGTTGTCGGTGATGAACTTAGACAATGTGTCTAGTTGACCTAAAGAATCCTTATTATCAATAGTGCACTTTGGTGCTATCAATTTAAGAATTGGAATTGTATCATCAATAGCCTTATAGGCTTGTGCATTACATTCTGTGATTTTCTTTATTGAATCCAATAAGACCTTTGTTACATTTGTAGGTCTGAATTTAGCCATAGATGTACTAGATGTTTGTCCAATAGTATTTACATTAGCCTTGCTACTAGTTGTGGTAATTACCTTGCTTGATTTGACCTTAGGTAGTTCAGTCTGTGTTTGCATTTCAATAAGTAGGGGTTTGGGCTTTTTAGTTTGGGGCGGTGGCACTGTCTCTGTCTACACCTGTGCTTCAACTTGTACCAGTTTCATTTTCTCTATATGTGTCTCATAAGGTTTCTCTGATCTTTCAACTGTCGGTTTATCAGATGTAGTCTCAGTTGTTTCTACCAGTTTCTCAGTGGTATCCTCAGCCGGTTGCTCTCCCTGTGTAGGTTTTTCTATACTTATCTTGACCTTTGCAGTTGGTGACTCAGTAGTCACATCTTCCTCCTTATCTTTAGTGGTTTCTCTGTCAACCACAATATTTACTTCCTGGGTGTCTACATTCACAGTATACAAAATTTCAGACTCAGGATTTGTATCCTCTAGTGGAGTCTCTATACTCTCTGTGGCCGGTTGACTGTCAGTAGTATCTACCAGTGGAGTATCTGAAAGAGGTGGGGGCACATTGTCAGTTATTTTAAGGCTTGGAGGTCCACCTACCTTACCTTTCCCCTTATCTTTGTCCTTTTGATATACTTTAATAGTCTTTGGTCTAAGTAATTCTTCCTGTTTTTCTTTTTCCACAAAGAATATATCCCATGCATCTGGTGCTTCCTCAGAGACTTCCTTTACTCTACCTGCCATTAGTGCTACATATCGGTGAGCAGTGGAGAATACTGTTCGGTTTGCTTCACTGATTAGTTTATCTATTTCATCAGTTGAGCTGACTGGATGTACTGCAAGTAGTTTTTCAATCTTAATTTTCTTGTCTAGCTCAATGATTGCTAGCCTTCTAGCTTCAAGTCTCCTATACAGATCATTTGGAATTTCATCAACAACTTCCATCAAAAATTTCTTATAAATATCTAAGTGTAAGACTACACTGTTCTCTATGCTTTCCTTATCATCAGCTGATAGTGAATTGTATATTTTGCTGATGTTCTTCAGCTTACCATCCTCTGTAATTTCACTAAGAAGTTTGTCTATTGGGGCAATATCTTGTTTTACCTTCTTCTTCTTAAGAGTCATTTTCTTTGTTGGAGGCCTTACTGCCTGTTGTTTTTGTCTGGTTCTTTTTGGTGTACTGGTGTGGGTTTTCTTTTCCTTTCTACCCTTTTAAATACTGTCGGTGTATCACTCTCAGAAGAAGTTCCAACCGGTGAAAGATGAGTTTCCGGTTGAGGTGCTTCCAACTCACTTTCACTTATACCAGTTTGTCTCAAAATATCTTCCTTGATTTCTTTAGCCTATCGGGTTCCTTTTCTTACGGTTGCTTCAACCTTTTTAACCCTTTTCCTTGATTGAATTCCACTTTCTATTGTTTCAGCATTTCCAAAAACTTCCTCAGTAGGTTCCTTGGGTTCTTCGAAGGAGGGCTTTTGCATAAGTTTCAATGATATTATCATTTGTTTCATAGCCCATTTTAGTTACCCAGATAGTTCTAGGGACAACTGCCTCCATCCAGATTTCATCTTTCTTGATCACAAAACAAATTTCCTTCTGATATTTATCCACAATAGCTTGTGACAGTCTTACTCTAGTTTTCATTCGAGTCTTCAATGCTTGAAAATGTTCATTTAGGTTTTTCTCTTAGTTTTCTCCCATATTGTTCAATAGATCCAACAGTTATTTTCCTACCGGAATGTCAAAACCAAAATCTCTTGGACCAATACTAGGTACTTGTTTTGTTATGTACAACATCAGACAAACAAGTCAATTTCCAAATCTGAATGTTCCTTTCTTATCTCTTTTAATCTTTCCTAGATTGTCTATCAGCTCATCTTTGAGCCATTCACATACATCTATCCTTGCATTATCATTAATCATATCATAGGCATTTTTGATACATAGGCTAGAAACTAAGTTAAACCTATTTGCATATGTAGCCTTATAACCTAAGATCATATTGATAAATCTGATATTTATGTCTTTTACATCGTTTACCCTTAGAGACCTTTTATTAAATGTTGCATCGGTTAGGTTTATCACTATGTCATTTGAGACCTTCTTTGTTTTGTCAGGTCTGTTACTGGTGGCAGGTAA
Organism: Cryptomeria japonica; assembly: GCF_030272615.1. Lineage (NCBI taxonomy): Eukaryota > Viridiplantae > Streptophyta > Pinopsida > Cupressales > Cupressaceae > Cryptomeria > Cryptomeria japonica. The sequence continues at coordinate 130,455,150 of NC_081412.1, forward strand.
CCCTGTTACAGCTTTTACCACTTCTTTTGTGATTTTATGAATTGAATCTAACTAGAAAAATTCACCATGTACTCTGCTTAACACAATCCTTATGATATCCTTGGGAAAATTTGGGATACTAAGGATTTCAATAAAACCTAGGGTTTCCACTATTTACAACCTCAACAATAGTAGGGTTTGCAATAAATTCGGGAGTGGATGAAGATGCCATAGCTATAAATATCTCAATCTGCCTTAAGGATGAATGCTTTGATGGATTACTTCACTTCTTCGCTTAGAATACCTTCACTCAGGAATTTTCGTGCTCTCAAAGATTTGAATGCTCGGTGAATGAAAAAGGAGCCAAAACATTTGCTTTATAATGTTATTTTCTCCAACTACCACATTTAATGCTTGTTGGTTAAGTCGCAACTTAACTCATCTGCTGGTATAGAAGTAATTTCAACTTCTCACCATTAACCGAGGGCATAATAACATGTTTTTCATTTTGTTGCTAAACTCCCAAAATATTTTCCTTCAGTTAGATGAAGAGTCTCCTGCTGGTGGAGTGTTACTTTGTTATGTGGGTGGAGGGGTATTCCCTTCAACATTCTGATCTGACTTTCTGATCCATTGTTTTGAGAATTGTTGCTTTACCTCTTCAACATTTTCTTTACCTTTCAAACTAGGACCTTTGGTATTTTCCAATGATGCCTTCTACAAAATTTTGCAATATGTCCAATTTTGTTACAGGCATAACAAGTCACATTGTTCTTCTAAATAGCTTTCTCATATCCTATGCCGGTATGTGTTCTGCATTGATTAGATAAGTGTCCAAATCTTCCACAAATATAACATCTTACATTCATTCTGCAATTTTCTAAATTATGACCAACTTTGTTGCATTTAGAACATTGACCAGTGGGTGTATTAGTGTTCTGATAATTTCTAGATCTACACTAATTTTCTCTATGACCATACTTGTTATAGTTAAAGCATTTTCCATTAAATTTGTAAGCAGTAGGTTGTCTTACCGGTTTGCTATGATCATGATTGTTTGCAATACCAGAGCTTTCACCAAATTCAAAGCCATGGCCATTTGTATCACCATTAGGTTTTTGATTCTTCGGCATGTCACCAAGTTCTTCTAAACTTTTCTTGAATTTTTCCTTGTGTTGATTTGCAACAGTCAGTTCATTCTCCAAGATTCCTTTATCTCATGAGTTCAGTTCTGTCATTTTGTGTATGCATCAGATCTGTCTTCAACATATCATTTTCATGACTGAGTCTTATTTTTTCATTTCCAGCATCATTTAGTCTTCTAACCAAGTCTTCTTTATTCTTCTTTCTGTCTTCAATTTCTTTACAGAATCTCATAGTCATATCCTGCATCTCATTCTTCGTTGTACTGATTTCTTGTCTTAGCTTGTTTACCAAATCATTAAGAGTTTCCTGTTCATTTTCCTCATTCTGCATCTTTTCACAAAGTTCTCTCCTCTTGTTCCTTGCAATAGTAAAATTCTCTTGAAGTGCTTGAATAATATCCTGAGCAGCCTTTAGATCATCCTCAAGTTTGATATTCTTCACTTTTTTTGCATCATAGTCTGTAAGAGTTGTTTCCAATTGCTTTCTCAAGTTTTCCATCTCTACCGGTGACAAGATCTTCCTCAAACTATTAGGCTTTTGGAAATAGAGGACCAAGCTTTGATACCAATTGTTAGGATTCCCAAAGATACTGAGAGGGGGGCTGAATCAATATCTAACCAGTGTATCGAATTACTTGATTTAAAACATGAAAAACATATTAAAACTGAGTACCGGTAAACCAAAAATAATGCAGTAAATAAGAACAATAACAAAAACATGAGAAGCACACCATAACACAGTATTTTAGTGAGGAAACCCGGTGTGGGAAAAACCTCGGTGGGATTTGTGACCCATGATATTTGCTTACTGGCCAATAAGGGAATATTACTCTTACAATAGGGGCCTGCACATGCAGGAAGGCCAAGTGTCTAGAGCTCACTGCTCAATTACAAAAGAAGTCACATTGACTTACACAAATGGATTATACTAATCCAATGTCTTATACTACTTCAGATTAGCATCTTCTATGCCAGATTCAGTATCGGTTTAAGCTCTGCTGCAACATAAACCTTTAACCAACAATTCGCATATTAGGTCTGCTATTACTTTTCCATACTTCGCATCCTATCTCTTGTTTACTTAAATGATCTACAGTGATCTCATACATATATGAGTCATATTACAATCTGCCATGTCATCTTACAAAAGATTTAACAATTAATTACAAAATACATTAATACAAAATTGTTGTCGGCGAGGATGCCGATATTCTTTCTTTTCGTTGCCAGTGTTCTGTGTGTCGGTGCTTGTGTCTGCCTATCGTTATCACATGATTGCAAGGTTGCCATCAATGAAAATACCTTCAATCACCTACAATTTCTCATTGGAGTGTGCATTTGCCAACAGTATCAACCAAAACTTATGAAATAATTGATAAGAAGCTGATAGAAGAATACAATTTGTATGAGCATTATGCTAGGAAAAACTATGATCCTGAAATTCATTCAGTCTTGCAAGAAGAGGCAGAACTTGGGAGGTTATCTGCATGCCAGTATTGAGGCTGAAGATATCTTCAGGAACATGGAGGATGCAGAGGCCAAAGAGGTAATTGATCGACTGAATAATGAATTGGTAGAAAAGAGACAGAAACTTGAGGAAATTGAAACCAAGGAGGAGAAGGCAAAAAGTGAATCTGATGAGAATGTAGTTGTCTCTAGATGGCAAGTTTTGGGTAGAAGGAAGAAGGGCTAGACATGCAGGGTCAAATAGAGACAGCATTAGAAGTTCATGCTAACTCTTAGTTAGAGGAGTTTTCTGCTTTTTTTGCTAATGATGTTTTTATTCATTCCAAAGAATTTAAAACATTCTTGTACAATTTTATGTAAAGCTCTGATGCCAATAGTAAACAAGATGAGAGGGGGGGTGAATCATACAAACTTAATCTTCAATATATTCAATAGATTCAACCTCGGTAGCTTATACTTCAGAATACCTAACCAAAACTATAAAGCATTCAAACTCATGAACAGATAACATCACAACACATATAACACTAGATTTAACGTGGAAACCCAAATAGGGAAAAACCATTATGGGATTTCAGACCCACTAAGAAATATACCTTTCTAGAGTATGCTCGGCTAAAAGCAAATCCTGTTCAAGATTACAAACACATTGCTAGATGTGACCCAGTTAAGGGATTTCCCTCAAACTTGTTAGAGTCTTGCACTTTGTTAGAAGTGACCTTGTTAAAGGATTTCAAACACTCATTTAGAATGTTACCTTGCTAGAGGGTTTACAAATAAGACTGTTAAGTCCACTCGGTTAAGAGATTTTCTGTCACTTACCAAATAAACAACAGTAATAAAATATATCTACAACTTCACATCTGAAATGCTAAAGCAGATTCTTATTTGCTCAAAACAATCTTGTCATAAGACTTATCTAATCCCTTGATGGGCTTGCTGGGCTTCTCAATCTGTTCTTTAATCAGATCTTCAAGCTTCTGAGCTCAGTAAACATTCATGTAGCATCATTGTGTATACATTTGCCTGCATATAGTGTTTATCAACAATTCCTTATTTATAAACAATTTCTGACCGCTTAATCTCCTTGATCACATTTCCCATGATCAATCTTAGCCATCAGATCATCAAACTTGACTAGGTTCAATGTATCCTTCGATCTGAAAATGTTTTACCTCTCCTTGGAACTTGCATTCCTTCCTAGGAACTTGTGCTAGGTTATTGCAGTTCAATCTATGTTGTAGATCTTCCTCCTGATTTTTCATTATCGTAGATCCTTAACAAATTTCTTGCATGACAAACCAATCATTTATTCATCTCTAGCTCATCAGCATCCTTCATTAAATAATTCTTTTATCCATCCAATGTGATCTATTATAACTCAGTTGTTACTCAGTTAATACTGAACTTCGCTTGGTAGACATTCTGGCTCCTTTAACCGATATCGATAACCTTAGGGTTTACCGACTGGGTACCTTAGGGTTTACCGACTAGGTTCCTTGCTCAGTGACATAATACAATATTAAACTTATAATCAACAACATGTGTAGGATATCAAAACAATCAAAACAACATGATCTCATCATTGTCTAACTCGATAATAGTTGCCCATTGAATAACTTATTTCTCTCCTTTATTATCACATCCTTCTGTGTCACTTACCGACCTCTTAATACTCATCAAAACATACTTTTCAAGATATGGCAACATCATACTGAATCAGAAAATCAATTTCTTGACATCAATGACAAAATAATATTATTAAGATTGTAATCATCCTTCTTCAGTTATATCAATAATCTCCAACAACCTTCTCAATATCCTTATTGAAATGCCAACAATCTCTTTTCTATTGTAATACCAACAATCTCCCCCTTTGGCATTGATGGCAAAACCAACTTGATTTGTTCCAACTGATTCGGATTCAAATTGTTGTTAGACTTTTCCTGAAGTCTTCTCCCCCTGTCATTGGTTTTCTGTTATCTTCACCATTTAGTCTTCTCCCCCTTTGACAACAATGCCAAAAAATAAAAAGAGCTAATTCATGGTTTCTTCCCCTGTGAAGTGATTTGCCTTGCTGTGTTACACATGTATCAACTTAGTTTTGGTCAGAGCAGCTTGTCTCTAATCACTATTTCCTGCACACCTTTAGAAAACCTCCTAAAGTGCGTAAATCAACATCAATCCACAAATAGTATTCGATAGAGTCATCGAATTGATGCTTTCACCGAACTCTGTCAGTGAGTAGAAGACAGGGGTAGGACCCCTAACTTGCTTCTGAGATACTCAAAAGTGTCCCTTGGCAGTGGCTTTGTGAAGATGTCTATTATTTGCTCCTTTGAACTGATATATTCCAGCACAACTTTCTTCTCTTGAACTTCTTCTATGAGATAATGATACTTTATAGAGATATGCTTTGTCTTAGAATGCATTACCGGATTCTTTGAAATGTTAATGGCACTAGTATTATCACAAAATATAGTTACTGGATCGGTAACTTTCTCATTTATACCTTCCAACAGTTGCTTGATCCATGCTATATTTGTACAATTCAATGTTGCAGCGACATATTCAACTTTAGTTGTTGATTGTGAAATGCATCCTTGTTTCTTGCTAAGCCAACTTACTAGTCTATCTCCCAAGAAGAAAGCTCCACCACTTGTGCTTTTCTTGTCATCAATGTTTCCTGCCCAATCAACATCAGTATAAACCTTTTAAATCAAAATTATTCCTCTTTTCATATACTAAGCCATAATCTTCAGTGCCTCTTAGGTATCTGAAAAATTCTCTTGATTGCTGTCATATGGGTTTCTTTGGGATCTGCAGAAAATCTTGCAACTATTCCTACTGCATGTGCTATATCTAACCTACTGTGAACAACATATTGCAACTTTCCAATAATAGATCGGTAAAGTGTCTCATCAACAGATGCAGATTCATCATTCTTTGATAGTTTACAGTTAGTAGTCATAGGAGTACTTACAGGTTTAGAATCCTCCATTCCAAATTTCTTCAAGATTTCCTTTATGTACTTGGATTGAGTAATGAAAATCTCATCTTTCATTTGCAGTATTTGTAAACCTATAAAATACTTTATCTGACCGATTAATGACATCTCAAATTCTTTGCACATTTCATTTCCAAAGTTCTTGCATAGAGAATCATTTCCACAAAAAATAATATCATCAACAAATATGGCTGAGATCAGTATTCCATTGTCCTCATCATTCTTCATGTACATATTGTTGTTTTCACTTGTTCTTATAAAACCAATCTTGATTAAGTAAGAGTGTAGTCTCTCATACCATGCTCTAGGTGCTTTTTTCAGACCATATAAAGCTTTGTTTAATTTACATACCTGGTCTTTACTCTTGTCTTCAACAAATCCTTCAGGCTGTTCAATATAAATTTCTTCTTCTAGTATACCATTCAAAAATGTAGATTTAACATCCATTTGATATACCTTGAAATTTTTGAAAGCAGCATATGCCAACAATGTTCTTACTCCCTCAAGTCTAGCCATAGGTGCAAAAGTCTCACCATAATCTATTCCTTCTTCTTGAGAATAACCTTTGCAAACTAGTCTTGCTTTGTTCCGAATGACCTCACCTTTTTCATTTAGCTTGTTTCTGAAAATCCACTTTGTACCGATTACATTTTTGTCCTTTGGTCTTGGGGCCAACGATCATGTTTCATTCTTCTTGATTTGATCAATCTCTTCTGTCATAGCATTTACCCAATCTTCATTGTTAAATGCCTCTTTTACTATTCTCAGTTCAAATTCAGATATCAGACATGTGTTCAGTCTCAGTTTGTTCCTTGTCATCACCGGATCATCCTTATCTCCTATAATCTGACTTGATGCATGATTTCTTCTAACATATTTGGCTAATATAGGCTCAGTAGGCTCTGTATGATCTTCTTCATCACTCAGTAACTGGATATTATCTTCATTTTCTTTAGCAACTTTCTCGGTAGGACTTCTCGGTTGAACATAAACAAATTCTTCATAATTTTCTGGTTCTTTGGAATTTCCTTCATCATTTCTTTCTACAAATTCATCAATTTTCACATTTGCACTTTCTACTATTTTGTTAGATGATTTGATCAGACATTTAAATGCTTTACTTCTATAAGAATAACCAAGAAATGTTCCTTCCTCGCTTTTTTGATCAAACTTTCCATTTCTGTCATCTTTGTGAACATAACATCTACTTCCAAAGATTTTAAAATAACTTACATTAGGTTTCTTGTCATACCAAATTTCATATGGTGTCTTCATAGTTCCTTTCTTTAGTTGTACTCAGTTCAGGGTGTAAACTGCAGTGCTGATTGCTTCTCTCCAAAATGTTTGAGGTACCCTATTTTCTATCATCAAGGTTCTGGCACAATCTACAATTGATCTGTTTCTTCTCTCAGCTATCCCATTTTGTTGTGGTGTTCTCGGTGCAGACACTTGCCTTTTTATACCATGATCATTGCAAAATAAGTTAAATTCATCAGAAGTGAATTCTCCTCCTCTATTAGATCTAAGACATTTCAACTGCCTTCCTGATTCATTTTCAACTCTTGCCTTGTACCATTTAAATATTTGAAAAGCTTCTAATTTTTCTTTTAAAAACATAACTGACATCATCCTTGAGTAATCATCCACAAATAATATGAAGTATTTGTCACCATAATAACTTTGAACTTTAATGGGACCATAAAGATCAGTGCGTACTAGATCTAAAATTCCTTTATAAGTGTAGGACTTACTTGTAAAGCTTGATCTTGTCATCTTACCCATCTAGAATCCTTGACACATAGTATTCTCAGGTTTTTCCAGGCCCGGTAGACCTCTTACTCAGTGCTTCTTACTTATTTTGATCAGATTATCAAAATTTACATGACAACCTTTTATGCCATAACCAGGTATCTTCTATTTTTTCATATAGACATTTGTTCCGAGTTGAGTCAAGATGAAATGTATTACCTTTTTTTTGTGTCCCGGTAGCAGCCAACTTTCCATGTTTGTCATGAACTTTGACACATCCCTTCTGGAATTCTATTCTGTATCCTGTATTGTTTAGCTATGCTACACTCAACAAATTGTATTTCAAACCTTCAACCCAGTATACATCATCACATTTAGCATTTTCAAGAAGTGTTATAGATCCTTTACCTTTCACCGAACATGGTGCATCATTACCAAATCTTACATATCCTCCATCATAGTCTTCTAACTTAACAAACTTGTGTTTATCACCTGTCATGTGATGTGAGCATCCACTGTCTATGATCCAAGAATCATTATTATTTATGTGAGATATTAGGGCTTTTTCTTCACACAATTCTTCATCTGATCCATCTTTAATAGCCACATAAACAATTTCCTCTGTATCAGTTTCATTAGATTTATCATCGTTGGATTCCTCATTAGCTACTAGGCATGTCTTTCTATCTCTCCTTCTAAAGTCTCGGTGTCCTCTATAGTGATTGTCTTTATGATCATCTTCTCGGTATTCTCTCTTCTCACTAGATTCTTTGTTAGGGCAGTTAGAAGCCATATGTCCTATTTTATCACAATTAAAACATTTCAAAGGTATCTTTCCTTTATACTTACCTTTGCCTCTCAGTAACCTTCTGGCCAATAGTGCTTCAAACTCTTCTTGCTTTCAGATTTCCTCATATAGTTTTGTAAAGCGGAAAAATCGAACCCTAGTCGTTCTCCCCTCCCCAACTCTGAGGAGAGAGAAGGGAGGTCACTAGGGTTGATGGTTTTCACTTAGGAGAGACTTTACAATCAAAAGAGGTGTTGAAACCCACAAGATCCAATCCCACACAATGCAAGATTGGATTCTAAATGAGTTTCAAGGGTTAAGACATCAAGGATACCCTCTTTTGTAAAGAAATGTAGATAGAATGATTGAACTAGGAATGCATGTAAAGTAGGAAAGATTCACTTATAAACAGAGATAGGGATATGGTATGAAGCTGCGGACCTGGAATTAGCAGTAAAATGTCGAGACGGTGCGGTTCTACAAATTTGAGCGAAAGTTGACGGGACGATGGCACCCGACGTGCACACGGTCCTCCGAAAAATCCGCGAAACGAAGGTGGATCTGTTCATCTCTGCACAAGGATTCCAGATCTTCAATTACAGCCGCGTACCTGCAACCTACACACAGAAAAGAGAGGACGATTGGGGGGTTAGGGATGAGGGGTTTGCCTTTAGGTCAAACCCCGGTTTTGGAATTAACCAAGAAATGAGAATGTTGTAAATGTAAATGTTTGTAATGTAAACAAGTACTGATACCTTGTTGTAAGAATGTTTGTATTCTTACATGCGAAGGTGTAATGTATGTTGTATGTAATGTGTTGTAAGTGATCTCCTCTTCAATGGTTGAATCCTTGTCTTGAATGCAACACTTAGCCTTGAATGGAGACTTAGAATGATCAATTGCTTGAAGGAATGCTTGAATGCTTGAATGTTTGAATATCATTTCCGCCTTTTTTTTCATCTACCAAAATGGGAGAGGAAATGTAGTTTATATACTTGTCAATTAGGGCTGATAGACTGATTTTCCCGACCTTAGGCCAACCTAGGAAGATTATTTTCCAATTTGCAAACTTAAAGACCCGAAGCCCCATAAGAGACCGGGCCCAAAATAGGGCCAGGGACCAGGGCGCTGGGCGCCATGGTCCCACCTCCAGGGATAGTGGGGTGCAAGGAGGATCAGGCCAGGGTGCTGAAAAATGCAGTTTTTGATGTTATGAACAAGTTTCGGGGTCTCCATTCAGGTTCCGTTTTGCATCGCCATCATGAAGACCCAAATGCAGTTGAAATTGCAAGTGTTGCAATTTTAGGACGCTACATTTAGCCCCCACTTTAGCGGGAGTATAAGTGTACGCCAATACTTCCGGTAAAGTACAAGGAAACAACATTGAAAAACTTTCACCACGTCAAGGAGGCAAGATACACCAAGCCCCCAGTGGACTAAGGATCTTACGACTTCGATTGACAAAGTAAAAGGGAAGATCACGAGGGAGAACCATGACTGTCAGTAGTAAGGCTCCCTCACTATGAGTCATACAAGAAAGATATCAAAAATTTTCAAGGCAAAGCTAAATTTGTCAAGAAATTTTCAAGTATCTTGAAAAGATATGAACGGAATGTATGCCCCCCTATGTTAAAGCGATCGCACATGCCTCACCGGGGGTGATTGCTTTAAGGTAGTGATACATATAAGAAATAAGAAAGGAAAGGAGCATGTTATCACAAGGATTTAGCCCCCAAGTGTGAGATAAGCCCAAGGATAATAGACACAAAACACAAAGCACAAGGTGACTTTGCTTTCCTCGGGGTCAGTATGCTGTATGATAATTCATGTATATCATATGTATGTATGCATAATTGTTCTTCATTCCCCAATCAAGGAAGGTCACCTAGAAGAAGGGAACACATGTGTCTTTTGAGTCAACATGAGCGAGACCAAGAGAGATCTCAATGCTTTGCATCATCCTCAAGTAGACAACACTAAGGATAACAAATAGAAGAATGAGAATAACACATAGAAGAAGTAACAAAAGAGAGGAGGAGAGAGTCTGCTATGCTAATGACACTAGTCTAGCATGGCATCTACCCCCCGATCTTGCTGATCAGTATTTCGGGAAGGTAGGAAACACGCTAGAGGAGGAACATCCAACACAGCAAATGGAGCTATCACAAGATCCAAACAAGGGCTATGTTCATATCCCAAGCCGCGGTGTTCTTGTCTAGGAGCTAGGATAAGTGCTTTAGAAAATGCGTTAGATAAATGGTTATCAACATCAACATATTCATATTCACTATCAGAATGAACAGGAGTAACATTTTCATCATGAATAACATTTTCATCTATATCATCATCAAGATTTATAAAAATAGGATCTTTAACTCGCACAGGATCAAGACCATCATGCATCTTATGTTTAGGAGATTTTGGCTCAATTGTCGGCTGAGGAGAAAATGGAATAATACTGGCTGAAGGTGTTTTTGGGGATTGCAAAGTTTGAGAAGTAGCTGCCTGAGCTCTAAGACGATGCTTTCGTCGGCGTTCACGTGCAGAATGATTTCATCTATTCTTAGTAGGAAGCTGAGGAGATTGAGGAGGAGGAATGTTCTCATCCTTATCACTTGGGTGTTTAGGTTGTGGTCTCTTAGGTTGAACAATAGGAGAAGACGAAGCTCTCTTCTCTCCATAAGAGGAAGGAGGAGGAACTGCTCCATATAAGGGAGGGATATTTGGTTTAGGAAGGAGACCAAGTCCATCATGACAAGGAGGTATAGGTCTACTTTTAGAAAGTTTATTAGATATAGGCATAGTCACATCCATAGGGATGGGTTGGGAATCTTCTTGGGGAAAGACATTAGTTTTATCTTTCAAAGGAAGAACTTCCTTCTCAAGAACGATGGGAATGTCAAGTTTGGGTGTTCTAGGTTCACTTAGAGATAGGATCATATCCTTTTTCCACTTTTGATAAGATTTAAAAAGATGATCACTTCGCGGAGGAAGAGATTGGAATTGTTTAGGCCAAAAGTAATCAATAGGAATGCTAGAAGTTCTTTTAGCTGGTTTAAAGAGGCTATGATTGACAGTAACAACTTCACCATTATGGGGAAATTTCAAACACTTGTGAATAGGAGAAGCAATAGCTTTCATGGAAGATAGCCAAGGATAGCCTAGCTTCACACGAAATTGTTCAGATGATGGAATAATAGCAAAGTCCACATCAAGGGGTTTGTTATGGACCTCAATAGGTAATGTAATAGAACCAATTGCAGGAGAAGAAAATGCATCAAATAGTTTCACAACCACATTTGTTTCGTCATAGATCACTTGATTCAATTGCAAAGTAAAAAGAAATTCTTCAGTAATGACATTAACCATACAAGAAGGATCAATAAGCACTCCACGGCAAGGTGTATTCTTGACTTTTGCAACTATATATAAAGGACCATCAGGTGCCCTGATAGTTTCACTAGAATCAAATGTGATGGAAGGTTCTTTAGGGATTTTCTGCTGTTCCACAAAGTTAATCACATTCGGAGTCATAGACACAAGATCATTAGGTGAGACAGAGGAATCATTAGTATCAATCGCATTAGAGGTATGAGAAGGCAATGGATCAGTAAAAATCTGAAGATTTTGGTTAGGAGGAGCTACAGATGTGTTGCCTTTATCATTCACACCAGAAACAGAGATAGTATTATTATCAATCAAATCTTGAATTCTACCCTTTAAAGCAAAACATTTTTCAGTATCATGCCCAGGATGATGATGAAATTGACAAAAAGATTTATTATCAAAATAGGGCGAATTAATCTTTGCAGGATCTATTTGCCTTATAGGAGGAAGAGTAAGCACATTTTGTTCCAATAACTTATTCATAATACTATGCAATGATTCATTCAAAGGAGTAAATTTTATTTCTTTCTTGAAAAATTTAGAAATAGGAGGCACACCTGATGCTGCATTCACATTGTTGTTGATGATGTTTTCATTGAATTTAATGGACTCTCTATTCGGTTTAAACTCCCAAATGGTTGTTGACTACTATCACCCTTATCACTCGAAGCCATAGGATTTGCTTGTTCCATTTGACTCATAGTCAGTTGATAATTGTGAAGAGTTGCGCACAACTGTTGGAAAGAAGTAAACTCAGAAAATAGAAGTTTTTCTCTAATATCTTTTTGTAAATTAGAAATAAAGATTCTTTGAATATCATTGTCAGGCACTGGAAAGGAAATTTGAGCATACAAATGCTTATATCTACCAATGAAATCAGTCACTTTTTCTTTAACACCTTGTTTACAATGCATTAAATCAATCAAAGTAACTTTAGGACTTATATTGTTTTGAAATTGTTGAATGAAAGCATTTGCAAGTTGTTCGAAAGAAGTAATAGAATAGGAAGGCAACGAGCAATACCATTGTAGGGCTTTATCTCTTAATGTTCTAGTAAACAGTTTTGCAAGCAACCTTTGGTCATAAGCAAAATTGGTACATATCGTTTGAAAGGTTTTAACATGTGTTAGAGGATCACCCTTACCATTATAAAGCTCCAAATGCGGAATTTCAATATGTTTAGGGGGAATAGCTCGAACAATGTCAAGAGAAAGTGGGCTCGCAACATCAAATGTGGGCACACTAAACTTAGATTGATTCATAGAGGCAATTTGTTGCTGTAAAGAAGAGACAGTTTGTGCAAGATTGTTAATGGTCGCTTCAGTCGAAGAATTCATATTAGACATGTTAGATTGTGATGGAGGTGTTATATTATTGAAAGAAGGTAGAGAGTAAGGTGGTGGGACACTATGATAGTTAGTCATAGGAGATGATTGGAAAGGAGGAACACTACAAGGAGGAATGGAAGGGTTAAATGAATTGCCCCCTTGTGTCATGTTCATTTGTGGTGATATAATAGGAACACTCATTGAAGGAATGAATGAAGAAGTTGGATTGAGTGAAGGAAGAGGGTTGATTGAAGAAGAGGGATTGCCCCCGTGACTGGTGATCATAGGTGGAATGTCTTGTGTTGAAGTAGTCATTATGTTTGATGTAAAAGTAGGTATACTAGCAATAGGAGTCGTCAAAGGAATAGAATGATTGACTTGAGTAGGAGGTTGTGTATAACCCAAAGTTTCAGCACAACTCTTCATAGGCATCACATTCGAATCCACAATGTGTGCAATACCACGCAAAATATCAATTCCATTTTTATCACTTTGAACCATACGTTTTAGACCCTCAATTAATGAAAGAGCTTCGCTATCGGGGTATTCTTGAGACATCCATTGTCGAAAATCATCAAATTGGTTATCCCATTTCGAAAGTTGTTCTACAGAAACCTCATAGAGAGCTTCTTCATCATTAAGAGGATTAGAGGAATTACCCATGTCCTCATTAAAAAGGCCATTCAAATTAGGTTCCATCTCTTCAGTAATTACACCTTGGAAGAACTTAATTCTAAGGCTTCGTCTAACGGGAATAGTGTAAGTAGGGCTTATTGTTGTAAAACTCATGCACTAGGGAGAGAGAGAAGATTTTGAATTTTAGAGGTAGAAAATTTCAATAAAATCAGCCAATCTCCTAGATTTAAGCTGTTAAATGCAATCAGGACAATCTCCCGAAATTTCAGAAAATATGTCAGGGACCGTGGCGAACGGAGTGCACATGGTCCTCGCAACTTTTTTCAAAATTTTCAGGGATGAAAGTTATGATGATTTTAAAGCTAATTTGAAAAAATTGAGTGATTTTACGATCTGTAGATAGGCCAAATTAAAGTTGCAATCTCGAAATTGAACCCTACCAAGATTGTTGAAAAATGTAAAATTTGAATTTTGAAAAAGAGAGGGAAATTGAAATTTTGAATTTTATGATTTTAGAGGGAATGCTAAAAGCAATGCAAGTTTTGAAATTTAAAAGTTGACTCGATTTCATGCAAAATTCAAATTTGAAAGTGGAAATCAAAGTTGTTGTAATTAAATACTTAATTTCAAAAGTCACAAACTGCAAAAAATTTGAATAAAGCACTGAAATTTCGAATGAATGCTAACACACTTTTCAGATTTAGGACTGTAAGAAACACAATTTTGATATGAATTTCAATTTCAATGATTTTTGAATGATTAGAAACCTCAATCCAAGCAATCGCTAGACCAACTTTGACTTTAATTTTGAAAGTGTTAAAATTGATAAAATCAGCCAAAATTCTGGATTTTAGCAAAAAAATACAGTAAGATCTAGCTCCCGAAATTTCGGAAAAAATGTCGGGGACGATGGTGCTCGGGGTGCACATGGTCCTCGCAACTTTTTTCCAAATTTTCAAGGATGAAAGATATTGTGATTTTATTGCGGAATCCAAAATTACAACCGATTTGGAGTCGTTTTGATCAGTCAAATTATCAGTCAAAGGTTGAATCAAGAAGATTTTAAAAATTAGGGTTTTGACACTTAACCACTTAATTTTCAGAATTAAAGCACAAATATGAATTCATAATTTGCAATAGAAGGGTAGATCTAAAACAAGCATTAACAATTAAACATTTAACAAGCATTAACAATTAAACATTTCACAAGTTTAATTACTAAAAAGAAAATTTTAGGGTTTTTATGCAATTAGCCTCTAAAATTTGCAAAAGATCAAACATGGAAATGTAATTAAGGAAACAAAATTTTTAGATCTAACCGTGAATAATCAGAATGAGGATGTTCATGTCGAGTTCACCAAAATGTAAAGCGGAAAAATCGAACCCTAGTCGTTCTCCCCTCCCCAACTCCAAGGAGAGAGAAGGGAGGTCACTAGGGTTGATGGTTTTCACTTAGGAGAGACTTTACATTCAAAAGAGGGGTTGAAACCCACAAGATCCAATCCCACACAATGCAAGATTGGATTCTAAATGAGTTTCAAGGGTTAAGACATCAAGGATACCCTCTTTTGTAAAGAAATGTAGATAGAATGATTGAACTAGGAATGCATGTAAAGTAGGAAAGATTCGCTTATAAAAAGAGATAGGGATATGGTATGAAGTTGCGGACCTAGAATTAGCAGTAAAATGTCGAGATGGTGTAGTTCTGCAAATTTGAGTGAAATTTGACAGGACGATGGTGCCCGGCGTGCACACGGTCCTCCGAAAAATCCATGAAACGAAGGTGGATCTGTTCATCTCTGCACAAGGATTCCAGATCTTCAATTACAGCCGTGTACCTGCAACCTACACACAGAAAAGAGAGGACGATTGGGGGATTAGGGATGAGGGGTTTGCCTTTAGGTCAAACCCCGGTTTTGGAATTAACCAAGAAATGAGAATGTTGTAAATGTAAATGTTTGTAATGTAAACAAGTACTGATACCTTGTTGTAAGAATGTTTGTATTCTTACATGCGAAGGTGTAATGTATGTTGTATGTAATGTGTTGTAAGTGATCTCCTCTTCAATGGTTGAATCCTTGTCTTGAATGCAACACTTAGCCTTGAATGGAGACTTAGAATGATCAATTGCTTGAAGGAATGCTTGAATGCTTGAATGTTTGAATATCGTTTCCGCCTTTTTTTTCATCTACCAAAATGGGAGAGGAAATGTAGTTTATATACTTGTCATTTAGGGCTAATAGACTGATTTTCCCGACCTTAGGCTGACCTAGGAAGATTATTTTCCAATTTGCAAACTTAAATGCCCGAAGCCCCATAAGAGACCGGGCCCAAAATAGGGCCAGGGACCAGGGCGCTGGGCACCATGGTCCTGGGGGACCAGGGCACTGGGCGCCCTAGTCCTGAAGGACCAGAGCGTTGGGTGCCATGGTCCCACCTCTAGGGATAGCGGGGTGCAAGGAGGATCAGGCCAGGGTGCTGAAAAATGCAGTTTTTGATGTTATGAACAAGTTTTGGGGTCTCCATTCAGGTTTCGTGTTGCATCGCCATCGTGAAGACCCAAATGCAGTCGAAATTGCAAGTGTCACAATTTTAGGATGCTACAAGTTTGTGTATTTCTTCCATGTTTTTATGAAATATCTCACTTGCTCCACTGTGATTTCCTTCAGAATACTTATTCATTCTATCATTATAGTCATCAGATTCACCAATATGAAAAGAACTGAATGCAGATTCTACTTTATTTACCGAAGACCCACTGTTATCAAAATTACTTAACTCAAATGCATGTAGCTTACCGATAGTGGCATCCAAAGAGACTGACATGTTTGGTACAAACCTTAGTTCATTGATTGTAGAGACTCGAATGGCATAAGTAGGTAGAAGGGTTCTCAACAACTTACTTATTACATCCTTTTCTTCAATAGTTCCTCTTGCTCCTTTAATTTGATTGGCAATTTCCTTTAACCTTGTACTGTATTGGGTTATGTTCTCACCTTCATTCATTCTCATGGATTCAAGTTGTCCTCTTAGACTATCTACCTTTGCTCTTTGAACATGTTCATCACTGCCATACACAGATATGAGCTTGGTCTACATCGCTTTTGCATCATTACATCCTTCTAGATCATTAAACTCTGAGTCGGTCAATGCTGATGTTATTTCAATCATAGCTTGAATATGTTCTTGCTTTGCCTTTATCTCTTCCAAGGTCATCGGGTTGGTGCTAGGTGGTATGTAATCATTCTCCAAATAATATGTTGCATATTCTCCAATTCCTGATAAGTGCAGCTTCATCCTTTTCTGCCATGTGGAGAAACTTGACTTGTTCAGCTTTGGTGCATCCCTTTTATCCATCTTCGGATCTTTGCCTCAAGTACCTTTAAACTTTTCTTCCACAGTCCACAGCTCTGATACCAATTGTAAAGCTCTGATGCCAATAGTAAACAAGATGAGAGGGGGGGGTGAATCATACAAACTTAATCTTCAATATATTCAACATATTCAACCTTGGTAGCTTATACTTCAGAATACATAACCAAAATTGTAAAACATTCAAACTCATGAACAAATAACATCACAACACATATAACACTAGATTTAATGTGGAAACCCAAATAGGGAAATACCACTATGGGATTTCTAACCCACTAAGAAATATACCCTTCTAGAGTATGCTCGGTTAAAAGCAAATCATGTTAAAGATTACAAACACATTGCTAGATGTGACCCGGTTAAGGGATTTCCCTTAGACTTGTTAGAGTCTTGCACTTTGTTAGAAGTGACCTTGTTAAAGGATTTCAAACACTCATTTAGAATGTTACCTTGCTAGAGGGTTTACAAATAAGACTGTTAAGTCCACTCGGTTAAGAGATTTTCTGTCACTTACAAAATAAACAACAGTAATAAAATATATCTGCAACTTCACATCTAAAATGCTAAAGTAGATTCTTATTTGCTCAAAACAATCTTTTCATAAGACTTATCTAATCCCTTGATGGGCTTGCTGGGCTTCTCAATCTGTTCTTCAATCAGATCTTCAAGCTTCTGAGCTCGATAAACATTCCTGTAGAATCATTGTGCATACATTTGCCCGCATATAGTGTTTATCAACAATTCCTTATTTATAAACAATTTCTGACCGCTTAATCTCCTTGATCACATTTCCCATGATCAATCTTAGCCATCATATCATCAAACTTGACTAGGTTCAATGTATCCTTCGATCTGAAAATGTTTTACCTCGCCTTGGAACTTTCATTCCTTTCTAGGAACTTGTGCTAGGTTATTGCGGTTCAATTTGTGCTGTAGATCTTCCTCTTTCTTTTTCATTACCGTAGATCCTTAACAAACTTCTTGCACGAAATACCAATCATTTATTCATCTCCAGCTCATCAGCATCCTTAATTAAATAATGCTTTTATCCATCCAATGCGATCTATTATAACTCGGTTGTTACTTGGTTAATACTAAACTTCGCTCGGTAGACATTCTACCTCCTTTAACCGATATCGATAACCTTAGGGTTTACTGACTAGGTACCTTAGGGTTTACGGAACTAGGTTCCTTTCTCGATGACATAATACAGTATTAAACTTATAATCAACAACATGTGTAGGATATCAAAACAATCAAAACAACATGATCTCATCATTGTCTAACTCGGTAATAGTTGCCCATTGAATAACTTATTTCTCCCCTTTATTATCACATCCTTCTGTGTCACTTACCGACCTCTTAATACTCATCAAAACATTCTTTTCAAGATATGGCAACATCATACTGAATCAGAAAATCAATTTCTTGACATCAATGACAAAATAATTTATTAAGACAGTAATCATCCTTCTTCAGTTATATCAATAATCTCCAACAACCTTCTCAATATCCTTATTGAAATGCCAACAATCTCTTTTCTATTGTAATGCCAACATTTTAAAGGGAAGAAATGGAGGGACTCTATTCCCAACATAATGCCTAATAATGAGGTTAAGTTGTTAAAGAAATTAAAAGAGGAAATTGATGTAGAGATAACCACAATGACCCCTCAAAAGGGGAGGCAATTGCTTATAGAGGCAGGGGTGATTTTGTTTCCCGGATGGGACCTCAGTGCTTCTTTTATATTTGACAGTATATTGCATTTAGAAAAAAAGGAATTCAAATTGGATATACAAGGTGTAAATAATTTATTTATTGGTTCAGGATTTGGTCAGGATGAGAAATCCTTGAGGTTATGGGCTCTGTACCCTCCCCACAAGAGACCAAAGATGATTGATGTTGACAAGGCCTTTGGCCATATGTTGAAACTAAAAGTTGGTGAAATTGATCCAATTGTTTATGCTGATATTAGAGTGGATATTTCAAAATTCAATAAAGCACAGATGGTCAGAGTAGTGAGGGAGAGGAACTAGTACAAGGTGTTGTATGAAGAAACGCTAAGGAGAGGAGGGAAATAGATGCCAATGGTTTTTACTCCAGATAGCTCTCAATGGAAGAAAAAATGGGAGGAGTTGTAGCAAAAAAATAAAAGGATATTAAAACATATGCAAAGTGTGAGGGCCGATACTGCTGGTGTATTACTAACTAAAAGATTTGAGGTTTTACAAGGCTTTCTGAAAGAATTCTGGATAGTGTTTCAAAAGAACATGGATAATGTAGTTTTGCACAACAGAATTTCAAATAGATTGGGAAAAAGGTTGCATGATAAAACAATGGCCAAAGCGGAAACAAAAGAAATTGAAAAAATAAAGAGGTTGCTAGCTAAACACAATAAATTTGATGAATGGATGCACAATAATAAAGCTAACAAGTATTAAATTAGAAATGGGTGAAAACTCGCATTTTAGGGTTTCTGAGGACAAGCGGAGTTAGGGTGAGGATGCTCTTTGTGATCCTCTTCCACCACCTAATCCTTTTGGCAATCACTCTGGTCATATCCCGTAATGGGTCTTTCGGAATGGCATTTGGGTGGATGTGTTTTTGAGGGATCATACTGAGTGGCATCGAGGGCATCTGGGAAGACTACATTCTTCATATTTTAAGGGTTTCTTTGGGCCATGACAGAATCTCCCTGTGCATACAAAGTCCCATGGGCTTGAGGGGTTTGGAAAAAACCCTCAGATAAACCCTCGGGTAAACTTTCAGAAAGGCATCCGGAGAAACCTTGATTGCGTGGCTTGGTCAAACATTGTTTCAACCCCTACTACTGCATTGCATAAACCTTTAGATAAAGGTCCCTTGTCAGAGAAGGTTTGGTTGCCAATGCCAAGTATCTCTATGGCTGAAGCTCTATTTGATTAAAAGGCTCGGGATTTGCACTCCTTGGCAGTTCTTATTCAGGTTTGGGGAGATAATGTTTTTCTTTCTAAGCTCCATCATGAAATTCACTCCCTCTAGTATGGCATGCTCTATTTTCAAGTTCTTTCTGTGAATATTTTCATTGTTATCTTTGATTCTGTGGATGCTAAACAATAGGCTTTGGAAAATCCATATATGTGGATAGGTTGTAATTTAATCTTTGTAGAAAATTGGAAACCTCTATTTTCTGCATCACAAGATATTGTTAAATGCATTCCCACTTGGTTTTCGCTTCCTAGCCTTCCCTATGAATTTTCGGACCTAGATATTTTACAAAAATTAGGGGATTCATTTGGGAAATTCATTCATTCACATTCACTTTTCAAGGAGGGGTTTTTTAGGGTAAAGATTTGTGTTTTTCTTTCTTCATCTATTGTGGTTCCTTCTAACTGTAATTTGAAATCGATTGATGGTATCTGGCATCAAAGCATTATTTGTGATTCTGCTTGGTTTTCTAAGGCCTCTGTAAGTATGGATGTCGCCCTTTTTGCTACTCTCAAGGGTTTATCATTTTTTGATAAGGTCTCTCAGCCTTTGAAAAATGTTTCAAAATCTATTCCTCTCTCTTCTAAGGTTGTTGAGTGTAGTCAGCCAAAATCCCCTCCTCTGCAAGGGCTGGCTGTTACTGGCAATATCCCTCCAGTTATTCAGAAGGATGGGGATGGTGCGACAATGCTAGGTTCCCCTTATACCATGAAGGATGTCCTACTCATCAACTCTCAAATGGATGTTGGTATGGTTGCCAATTGTATGGAATCTTTCCTTCCTCGTGATGATTTAATCCTTAAAGTTCAAAAAGCGGTTTTTGATAATAATATTACCTTGAACTCGGATGTTACTGACAAGGTAGTTGAAGCAATTGATCAGGATTTGGTTAATTTAAACTCTTCTTTGGTAATTCCCCCAACTATTAATCCTTTTGATATTCTTTCCGATAAAGGTCAGGATGCTAAAAATGTTTTGGGTTTTACTGAGGTTGGGGTTGAGAATGTGGGTTTTGACTTTGTGATTAATAAACCCCTGCTTCAATTCCCTTTATCTCCTACTTCACCATCTCCTTCTCCTGTGAAATGAGGTAGGAAGCCGAAGAATTTTTACACGCATTTAGAGATTGATGTTGGTATTCAGTCTACACTCTTGAGCCCAAAATCGGGGTCTGGTAAGAAAAAGACTAAATTTAGTTCACCTTTTACTCGGTCTGTGGCTACCAAGTGTAGCTTGAAGACTAAGCTAGAGAATGATGATTTATAAATTGAGAAGAGGGGAGAGATTTCCTCCCCTTGAGTGCAATGAAGTTTGTGTCTTGGAATGTTAGGGGCTTAAATGCCCCTAACAAAAGATGCCTCATTAAATCACAGTTGTCTTTAATGAGGTGTGATGTGTTACTTTTGCAAGAAACTAAGTTAAGTTGTCAAGGTGTTGACTTTTTGTTTTCCAAATGGAAGCCTTGGAATTTTTGTGTATCCCCCTCGGTAGGGGCATCTAGGGGTTTGGCTTTCCTTTGGAATGATATGTCTATTGATTTGAAATTATTTGTTTCTACTCCCTTTTGGATGCTAGCCTTGGTTAGAAGTCGTGTTTCGAATGTAAAACTCTTGTTGTTCAATGTATATGGTTCAATGTCAATTGGGGGTAAGAAATCCCTTTGGGATTTCTTATCCCTCACCCTTTCCCCCTTCATGGCCAGTTTGTGGTTTTTGGAGAAGACTTTAATGCCATTTCCTCTGATGATGAGAAGTGTGGGGCAATTTTGCCCAATAAGCGTATCTTGGAGGACTTCTCTGCTTTTATTCTAAATAATGACCTGGTGGATTTCAAAACCTTGAATGGGGCGTTTACTTGGACAAATAGGAGAAAATATTTCTCGCAGATTGTTGAGAGACTTGACCATTTTCTGGTTTCTTACAATTGGATTTCCTCTGATGTGGATGTTGTGGCTACGGCCTTGCCTTATGCTAGTTCAGATCATTTTTCAGTTGTGTTATCCATCTTCAATGACAGAGCTCCTGGCCGCTCTTCTTTTAAGTTTGAACCAATGTGGTTTCGGGATCCATCCTTTCCTTTTCTTTTATAATCCTGGTAGTCTTTGGCTCCTTTTGTTTAGGATACTAGGATGTTTCGGTTTGTTAAAAAACTCTCTTACCTTAAGCAAGAAATTAAGAAATGGAATGTACTACATTTCAAAAATATTTTTACTAAAAAGCTTAAGATCCAGGAAGAACTTGAAGCCCTTAATGCTAGGGTTATGAATTGTGGCATGGATTCTGCTACTTTTCAGAGGCACAAATCTTTGAATTCTCATCTAGAGGAGATTCTCTCGAGGGAAGAAATCTATTGGCATCAAAAATCTAGAGATTTATGGTTGTGTGATGGTGATCGAAATACTAAGTTCTTCTACACCTCAGCCAAGTTGAAAAGACAACGTTGTAGGATCTCTTGTATCCAAAGCTCTGATGGGGTTGTTTTTACTAAAGAGCTGGAGATTTTTGCTGAGGGTGTCTAGTTTTTCAAGTCTTTGCTTTCAAAAGAGTCATATGTTTTTAATGAAAATTTGCTTCTTCCATTCCTCAGTTGATAACTGATGAGGATAATGCAATGCTAATGGCTCCTTTTTCTATTCAAGTAAAAGATGTTGTCTTCTCAATGTCGCCTGATAAGGCCCCTAGTCCAGATGGCTTTACTATTCTGTTCTTTCAAAAATGTTGATCATTTCTTGGGGAGGATCTTTGTCTACTTTTAGAAGAGGCTAGGTGCAATAGGTCTATGTTAAGAGAGCTCGATACAACTTTGATTGCCCTCATTTCGAAAAGTGAGAATCCCAAATCTTTTGTGGATTTTCACCCAATTTCTTTATGCAACACCTTATGCAAAATTATTACTAAGGCTATTTCCTTAAGGCTTGCTAAGCTCATTCCTAGAATTGTCTCGGGTGAACAGGGGGATTTTGTCCCTAGTAGGGAAATGGCAGAGGGGGCCATTGTGGCCCATGAGATTCTGCATTCTATCTCTCAGTTGTCCATTCCAACCATGATTCTAAAGTTGGATATG
Organism: Cryptomeria japonica; assembly: GCF_030272615.1. Classification (NCBI taxonomy): domain Eukaryota; kingdom Viridiplantae; phylum Streptophyta; class Pinopsida; order Cupressales; family Cupressaceae; genus Cryptomeria; species Cryptomeria japonica. The sequence continues at coordinate 130,478,040 of NC_081412.1, forward strand.
ATGAAGGCTTATGGCAGGGTAAGTTGGTAGGAGCTCTTGTGTGTGCTCAAGAAATTTGGGTTTGGAATTAAATGGGTCAAATGAATTCAGGCATGTATTAGCACTAGGTTCTCAATAATTTTAAATGGTTCTCCATGTGGTTTTTTTGCCTCATCTAGAGGACTCAGGCAAGGGGATCCGTTGTCACCCTTCTTGTTTATTATTCTGGCTGAAGCTTTTAGTAGAGCTATCTCATGTGCCAAGGAGAGTGGCTCATGGAAGGGGATTTCCATCCCTCATATGTCTACAAGTCATACTCATTGCTTATTTATAGATGACACATTGTTGTTTGGCAAAGCTACCATGGGGGAAGCTCAGGTCATTAACAGGATCATTATGGATTATTCTTTGTTCTCTAGACAGAAGGTTAATTAGGCTAAATCAAAAAAATTCTTTCTTAATGTTTCCCCTCTGGTGTAGTCCAGATTGTCTCATTAATGGGGCTTCTATGGGCCAGTTTCCCTGCAAGTATTTAGGGCTTCCATTTTTTACTGGCTCAGAGAAGCATAATATTTGGGAACGGATCTTGGGGGCTATTTCTTCAAGAATTCTTTCTTGGTCTCACAAGTGGTTAACTTTTTCTGGAAAATTTGTGCTTATTAGAGTCATTCTAAATGTGGTTCCTATCTATCTGATATCTATTTTAAAGGCTCCTACAAAGTCTGTGGTTGCTCTACGTTCAGTTTTAAGGTCTTTTTTATGGAATGATAATGTTAATAAGAAAGGTAGGATCCCTTTGTTGGCATGGGATAAGGTTTGTGCTCCTAGGGACAAAGGAGGTGCAGGGGTTAAGGATCTTGGTAAGCAGAATTTGGCTCTTGGTGTTAAAGTTAGTTTGGAAACTTTATAAGCAGTCCACCTGTAAGTGGGCATCTATTTTGTCTGCAAAGTACCTGAATAACTATTCTAGGGAGGATATCTTTACTGCTTCTTCACTTCCTAAAGGGTCTGTAATCTAGAATTTCATGGTTGAGTGCAGATCTGTCATTTTTCCAGGATTGTCCTGGCTTATTCATAAGGGTTGTAAGGCTAGGTTTTGGGATGAAGTATGGAATGGCTTCACTGCACTCTCTATCCTTAGGGATTGGTCACCTCTTATGTCCATCCTTAAATCTTCCTAGGGGATTTTTGTGGTTGATTACTTTTTTGTGGATTCCTTGAGCCTCTTGCCTGTGGCAAGATGAAAATCAATTGTTTCTCTTCCGTTGGGTGAAGATATTAAGTTTGCGTTTATGGATGAGCTTAAGAAACGTCCATTAATCTTCTCTAAGAAGGATGATGAACTTATTAGGACTTATTCAAAATTAGGGGAGTACTCGGTCAAAGAAGGATACAATTATTTGTCTTTAGATGTTAAGATGGATGATTTGCCATTTAAGTTATTTTGGCATGCTCCCTGTTTTCCCAAAGCAGGGGCATTTGCTTGCTTGGTTGTTTAGGATAGAATTCTTACTGGCATGAGATTGGATAAATTGGGTATCACTATGGTTATCCCTGGTGTCATGTGTGGTGGGTCCCTTGAATCAGTTGATCATCTCTTCCTTCATTTCCCCTTTTCTCATCATTGTTGGTATTGGTTATTTAATAAGTTAAATTGGAGTTCTGCTCTTGGTAGGGACCTCAGGTCTCACTTCATGAGTTGGCCTCTTTTATATCCATCTTCATTCTATGCTTGTCTTTGGATAATTGCTCCTTTTGTTCTAATTTGGAAAATTTGGCTTGAGAGGAATAATAGGATTTTTAAGAAACAATCTTCCCCTTTGCAAGATGTGCTCTTTTGTATTGAGATGTCGATTTCTGAGACTGTTCTGGCCTTCATTTACAAAGGTACTAGTCTGCACAATAATTTCACACCATGGGATAATTGGGTCACCAAACATTGGTTAGCCTTACAGTCGCTCCCTCTGAGTGGGGAAATTTCTAAAAAGTGACATTTACTAAATAGAGCAGAGGTGGTTTGGTTGCCTCCTCTGACTTCGAAGTATAAATTGAACTTTGATGGAGCATCCCGTGGTAATCCTGGCAAATTTGCCATGGGTATTGTGGTTTCTGATAACAAGGCTTGTATCATAAAATCTCAATGCCAGTGTATTGCTAATGGAACTAACAATGTGGCCGAACTTCATGCCCTTTCCACGGGACTTGATCTGCTCCTTTCCTTACATTTGTTGGATGTTGTCATAGAGGGTGATTCTCAGGTTGTTTTTTATATGGTCACTAATTGTTCATCCCACTCCTGGCATCTAAAGTATTGGTTGGACAAGATACTTGCTCATCTTGAATTGTTCAATTCCCTCTCTATGGTCTATTGTTTCAAGGAAGCTAATAAGGTGGCAGACTTCTTGGCCAATAAAGCATTAGATGAGGATATCCAATTTTTGGTTGATGTGGCTTCCAGTTCTTTACCACCTCATCTGGTTTAATTGATTCTAACTTATTTGCAGAAGCACGACCTTGTATCTTGATTGGCAATTATATTCTGGCATGCAGCTTAATGTGGTATTGATGGCCTTTTTGGTCTTCATTACTTCATTATGTCTGCATTAATGTGTGTAATCTCAGTCTGGGTATGGGTGTTTGTCTTTGTTGCAATTGGTTGCGACTTGTGGTGTGCGAGAGCATCTTATAATCATGCTCTGCACTGTTTACACACTTCAAATATGCCGTGCGCTTAACATTTTTGCCATGTGGTTTTTGTTTGTCTAAATCATGATGACTGCTCGGGGTTTTTTGTGCTGATTTCTTAATGATTATACTTTTGTCCTGGTGGCTTGCTTACAGTTTTAATGATTCATTTATCTTCTTCTCTTACGGTGGCAATTAATTGAGTTATTTCATTTCATGTGGGGGATTTCGTTCGTGTGGCTATCTTGTTTTATTGTTTGGCATGCTTATGTTGATTTATGGCTATGAGTATCATGCAAAAGTTGTCATCATTTTTTATGAAGGTGGCGGCCTGTGGTTTCTTTTTTGCAGGTATGTCGTGGGTTTTTTTGAGATGATATTTGTTGTTGCATCCTTTGGTGGTCATGCTTGTTATCTCATAATGGCATTTGATCTCTTTATATTCCTATGCTCTCTCTTGGTTTTGCATTATCTTTTTATGGAGTCTATGGGTTATCGCATTTTGATGCCTCGCAAGCAGTATGAATTCCAAGGCTCTCATGTTTTTGATGATGAAAAGCTTGGTCGTTTGTTTCAAGTTCATTCTTTGGATTTCTCTCTGGCTTTTCGCAAGGTTTTGGGAAAGTGATGGCTGGTGGAGAATACAGGTTGTTTTCTTACTGAAATTGCATCTCATTTTCTCACTATTTATATGGATGTGCTCTTGGATTCTACTATGGTCAGGGCACTTTTTGATGCATACTTCCATTCCTATTTCTACACTACTAATGATTTGGATAGTGCATTATCTTTTTATCATTTTGAATTTGGTAATTTTGAGTATGGTGGTTTCCTATCTTGTTCTCAGTTATTATCTTTTGGCTAGCATGGGGAACTTATTTCAATTGTGAGAAATGGCTTGATTTCTAACCTATATGATGATACTTTGTTTGCTATGGTAGCTCTGTTAGATCATGTATCACCAGATTGTTTGGCAACAACTGTAAATATTTTTTCAGGTATTCACTTTCTGCTAGACTCGATGCACGTTGTACTATCTTCGCCAACTTCAGTTTTGCCTATTCAGATGGTGCCTCCTACAGTTATCATTGAGAAAGCACTAGTTTGTGGTTTATGAATTCTTAAATGTATCTTTCTCAGATAGAGATTTTTGGTACTCATTACATGGGGTTGGGTTTTTTTGGCCAACATGGCAATTATGTAATCTCGGGTGGGCTTCTATCTAGTTTTGAGGTATGAGCTAGACCAGAGGTTTTCTTTGTCTGGTTCTTTCCTACCGGTTCTCTTTGAACTAGGTTGTAAAAAATTATAATATTAATAAAATTTAGTGGTTTACCACTTTTATTAAAAAAATAAAATAAATTTGATGAACAATTACAATTTGAATATGATGAATGCAAAGACACTGTTTAGCATGGTTTCCCATAGTTAACTGATCAGAAGGGTGAGCTAAGGGATAAAGATGTATGGATCTCAGAATGTCATAGTCTTCTCAGTGGCGCTCTTGATATTGCCCAAATTGATGGAATTGAATTGAAAGAGACTATGAAACAGGTGGAAAACTTTGTCACACTAGAAGTCATTGTCAGGGATATCATCCACGATGCAGACACATATAAGTCAGAGAAGTACTTGGAGCATATCCAGAATTGTGGCAAGATGCTAGGAGACCAGACCTGATGTCTAAGTTGGAGCCCAGAGTCATATTTTTCTATTTTTTTATAATATGTTCATATTGCAAAGACAATTTTTAGGAAGTTAGTTTTTAGTTAGTTTTTGTTAGTTTTAGTTTTAATGAAAGGGTATGCCCTTTCACTTTCAAACTGAATCATCATCTATAAATGGATGAGCTTTTAGAACAAGTGGGGGAGATACCTCAAATTTTATGATCTTATCAAGACAATTTTATACAACACTTATGCAGTTTGTTTTCTAGAAATATCAAAGTTGATGGATGAGACTTATTGAAATCAATTGGTTTGATTATCTATTTTCAATATAAGTTTCAAGTGTTCTTCATTTTGAATGGTATATTCATTTCAATTGATTGTTTAGTTCCATGTGATCAATCTATTTTATTAGATTGCGTCAATGTGCTATCTTATGCTATTGTGATTGAGACTAATTTCCAGTTTGAGCATCAGTTTGAAAGGTTGGTTGGCAAGTTTCAAATTGTCTTATTGGTCTTAGAGAGTAGAGTTTAAATTCAATAAGACTAACTACATTTTATATTTTAGTTACAATCCATATAGATGATTTTGATGTGATGGTCTTGTTTTAAAAACAAGTTATTAAACTTTTCGCCATGGTTATACGTAGGATCTTTCAATTTGAAATAGTATGAAATCAGTAAGGGATGAAGGCACTGGTCTATTGTTGATCTGATATAATTAAATCAGGTATTTTCAGAAGCAATCTTCATCAAGGAATCATACTTTTAATTTATATAGGCACAACTTCATAAACATTATAAGTAGGCATTTCATAATTTTCAGCAAGCAATAAATATAACCAGACAGAATTCAAGAATCATTTGCCTCCTCAAAAATTTTCTATAGAAAAGCCTTTAACCGGAATTCAAGAAGTTCATGTTTATCAACCTAATTGAAATTGAAGATCATTACAAAACTATTCAAATGCTAAATTACATCCCATGTTAACTTAAATGAAAGAACCAATAGAGAAGTTCCTCTCACCCTCTGAGCAAGCCCTATCTGATCAAAGTTATTGTGCATATCTATAGATTCTGGAATCCTATCATAATCTTCATCTTCTACATAAATTTCATTCAAAGCCTCATTAACAGTAGCTACATTATTGTTCTTTACTGCAACCATGTACGGCTTCACAAGACAGAGATGTCCAGCATGGATAAAAAATACAACAAAACAAACCAAATAGTTTCTAAAGAGAACACTTAGAAAAACTTAATACCCAAGTGAAAGACATCTCAGTAATCCTAAAAACAGTAACAAAAAAAAAGAGTTTAGAGCCATACCTTACGCATGATGTCAACTTAAGGGCAAGGACATTCAAGAGGTCATTAATAAGATCTGGGTGTTCCTACAAATAAAAGTGTACAACTTTGTAGTACAATTCAACCTTGGCCACTTTAACTACAACATCTTTGAATTGCATATGATCCCATGCCTCTGGAGAATGGTTCATGATAGTAGTGGCAGCATTATCATATTCATCATCTTAAATATATAAATATGTAAGTTCCTTCGAGTGTTGTTGTTCATCACAAACGCAGATATGAATTCATCAAAGCGACCCCTATTTTGATAATAATCACTGACCTCTTCCAAGTCATCCACGTGGAACAAAAAATAAATGTTAGAATCACAAAAAATATAAATTTCTGACCTTCACAGTTACACATAGCATTGCAGATGAACCTTACTAGATTATCATGAAAAAAAAACTTAAAAAACAAACCACTTACTTGTGGTGTTGTTGTTCGTGTTGGCTCTGTTGGACCCTACAATTAAGATTCAATATACATTATTCAATAAGATTAACTGTGCAACATAATGAAATATTGACAAGTGTGTTATCTTATTGATCTTCACTTGGTTTCGAGAGTAGTTTAATATTCTCTACTTAGCAGGTCCAACCACGTGAAGGTGGAAGCTCATTTTTCCCCTCCCCCCCCCTAACATTACTCTAAATTCCCCGTTAACATCTAACATTCATTCATTGTTTCATCCATTAATAAATTATAGCATCCATTCATTATCACATAACGTTCAATAACACATAATATTCATTAACACTAATTAACATGCAACATTCATCAATATTAATTAGCACATAATTACATTCATTAACACATAAAAATCAATCAATATCAAATAATGTAGATTACAATCATTTTTTTTTTTTTGAAGCTATGAAAAGTCTAAGTGGACCATCATTTTCTTCATCGCTTCCCCCCTCTTCACTTGTTCTGCCCTCTGCTCGTGATCTCGATGTATGCCTAGTCCTCTTCTGAGGACGAGGACACTGATGCAAAGGGGGGTCCTCTGCAATAACAAAGAAATGGGTTAAATTCAAATCATTTTTTAATTTTTGTTACAAGTATTTCATTAATTTAAAGAACATAACTATGGTGCTCTTTACCTAATGGGGCCACATCATCTTCGAAATCATTTTGTCTAGCCTCAACCTCAACATGTTGAACACCCTCTAGATCCTCCAGAGTTGAAATACGAAAGGTTACATTAATAAATACACCAATTGCAATTAAATATGTTTAAATGAATAATAGTGGTCCTCTTTACCTGACTAGGGAACATCACGTTCCTAATGTTGTCTACCTGGATAATGCTCCACTTGGTCACCACCGACTACATGCTCTAAAATATTAACAAAAAAGGTTACATTAATTTCTACACCAATTACAATTTAAGATGTTTATTTGTATTAATAATTACATAAAAAAAAATTGAATATCAAATGAATACCTCCACTACTAGAATGCACATCTGGACCTTCATGTGGAGATTATGTTCCACGATTATAAGGCTAAATTTCAATGTCATGCGCATTGTTATAATTGCTTTCTTAATTAAAACAAATAAATTCACTTTATGTTGGAACTTAACATCAAATAGATTATTGGTAAGGTATTCAATTTGAAATTATTTTCATATAGCTTATTTACCTGTGTGACGGATGCACCAGAATCTCATGTTTGCCCACTCAATTCTTGTATCCATTCAGCCACGGCTGTATAGCCTTGCTGGTAGGCAATTCTCTTGTCATCTTCCGTGGGCACTCTATTGAATTCAGAGCCCTACATTTTTGCTTAGTATCGTGAATTTTTCTTGTATTTTTTGCTCAAAAAAAAATTGTTTGCAATTTATAAATATTTTGATGCGATATTCCATTTACTGATTCTTACAATTCGTGCAGAAAATTTCATATAACCACCAGATCCGAGTTTGTGTTGCTCATGCTTTTCTTGTCTTGCCTTGGTTGCCTTTGACATGTCACTCAGTCTATGAAAATTTTGAAATATGTTAGATTATATAAATATAAAGAGTAATTAGTACATAATTACATTCTTAATAGTATTGCATACCTTCTTCTGGCGTCTAGTGGTGGATTTCCTTTTTTCCTTTCAACTCTCTCCTTTGCATCCAAAACCAGGTCCTTCCACTCCCTCTCTGGAATCATGGGGGACGCTCGTACTTTACGTTCTTCTCTAAATGTGTCTTGTACTGGTCCCTCACATACTTTAGATATGTACCATCTTTTTCAAGGAGCTTGGTTTTCTCGAATGTGTCATTTCCAAACAACTCAACCATACGGTTTGTGAGTTCATCTTTTAACCTATTTTCTTAGTCATTCCACCTTTTAAGCAAAAAAAAACCTATTAGATTCAGAAATGAACTGAAGCTACCTTTAATATAGTTCAAGAAATGGATCAAAGGAAAACTATTCTAGAAATGATGTGAAATAAAAATAGTGAATTAGGGTTAGTTCACATATGATGTTCCACCTTTTATGTATGGTGGGCCCAAACATCTCCAATGCAATGTCATTAAGATTTTTATAAAAAATATCATTTCCTATAAAAAAAATCATGGGATAATTAGTCCAAAATGAGTGATCAGTAAGTAAATTACAATTACACTATATATAATTGAAGAGGGGAAAACAAATTAGAAGGTCAAATGATAAAAAACATAACGAAATAAACATGCAAAATGCTAAAATATCATGAAAAGACCATTTCACCTTGCTATTTTACCTTCTCCTTTGGATTGAGCTTGATGAAGTGAAGGCGCCCCTTGATAATGCTCCACTTGATGTGCTCCTTTGATTGCTGGATGTGGATGGCTCTCCAATGTTGTGCACAAATGGAATGGATTTGGAAAATGATAAGGATGAGATGATCAAGTTGCCAAGATGATTTCCTGGGCTCAAAAGGGTAGCATAAGCTTACTGGATTTCGTGATGTTTTTTGAATGAAGGGATGGAGCCCTTTATTTATAGGAGGAGGAGAGAAAAATGGATGGCTAGGAAGGATTCGAGATGAAGGGCTAGGATTTACTTGTGAGCTCACACAAGGTCCAAGAGAGAGTGTGGAGACCAAGAAATATGCCTTAAAAACATTTCGTATCTCCACACTCCACAAGGTGCATTGGAGGAATTAAAAATTCTCCAAAAAAGGATATCATGGGGATTGGAGGAATAAAAAAGAATTAAAAATTCCTTGGGAGAGGGGATGCTTGGAGGAATGTGAGATTTCAAAAATCTTACATTCACCTAGGAAAAGAGTATTTAAAAACAAGGAGTTGACTTTGTGGCTAATCATGCTGATTAGCCATTAACGATTCATTAAGAGGGGGATTAGAGGAAATGTTAGGTGGGATTAGGATAATTTGACTAGGAGAGAGAATGAGTGGAGGGAATAAAAAAATTAGAAGAGTAATGTTAAGTGAGTTTAGGGAGTTTCTAGAAGAATTTATTAGGTTAATGATGAATTAAGAAGATGATTTGTAGGAATCATGTAGGTTAACTAATTAATTGAAATTAATTAGCTAAGAGGAAGATTTGTGAGGATTTGATTTTTTAGAAGTGTAAAGAAAGGGGTTGATTTATTAAATAAATCAATCACATGCTATAGTGACAATATTAATTATATTTAATTAATATTGAGGAGAATTTGAATTAACATAATTAATTAATTAATTATGTGAGGAATTAAAAATAATTAAAATAATTATTTTTAAGTGTCTACATTTTGCCCCTCTTTGAAGTGAGGTGTGATGACGCATTGATTCAAAGAATAATCTTGTTTTGGTGCTGATATTGGTTTGATAGGATGCCCCGGCTCTTGATTGATAGATTACAGTATGGTGATGCCCCCTCGGGAGATCAATTGAGGTAATTGATCTTTGGAGTTTTGCGAGATTGATTTCTCGATAGATTTGATTTGATTTGATTTGATTTGATTGATAAGATCTAGATTTAGTCTGGTTTCAGGAAGGATTCATCCTGTATAAGACAAACATGATCAAAGCGTCTGGTTTCAGGAAGGATTCATCCTGTATAAGACATAATTGATCACAACATCTGGTTTCAGGAAGGATTCATCTTGTATAAGACATGATCGATCACAACGTCTGGTTTCAGGAAGGATTCATCCTGTATAAGACATGATTGATCACAACGTCTAGTTTCAGGAATGATTCATCCTATATAAGACATGATCGATCACAATGTCTGGTTTCAGGAAGGATTCATCCTATATAAGACATGATTGATCACAATGTCTGGTTTCAGGAAGGATTCATCCTGTATAAGACATGATCAGAGAGTCTGGTTTCAAGAAGGATACATCCTGTATAAGACATGATCGATCACAACATCTGGTTTCAGGAAGGATTCATCATGTATAAGACATGATCAGAGCATCTGGTTTCAGGAAGGATACATCCTGTATAAGACATGATCGATCACAATGTTTGGTTTTAGGAAGGATTCATCCTGTATAAGACATGATCGATCACAACGTCTGGTTTCAAGAAGGATTCATCCTGTATAAGACATGATCAAAGCGTCTGGTTTCAGGAAGGATACATCCTGTATAAGACATGAATCAGAATCAGAATTGATTATGTGAGGAAGAAATAGAGGAAAAAAAATTAGGGTGGAAGGGATAAATGAGGAATAAATATGAAGCAGTCGTGAGGTATTTGGAAAGAAGAATACGAGATGTGAGACTGCGGAGGAAAATGGGGGCAATGGAGAACTCCATGGGATTACTGAGTTTAGGGTTTTGATGGAATGATGGTGAGATTTTGTGCACAAAAAATGTGGAGAGCCAACCTAGTTTTATGTTGCCCTGAGTGACTTGCACCACTGATTATAGAAATTAGGATGCCATGAGAAACCCAAGGCGTGGACTGACTCTGTAGAAAAATGGGAATTTCTTGCACACAATAATGCAAGTGTTAAGAAACACTAATACAAAGTTGTGGGTTCGTGCAAGGAAACCCTCAAACACATCGATACCTCTTGTACATGAGAAGGTAAGTGTTGATAAACACTAGTACTAGGTCACCGGTTTATACAAGAAGGATCCAAAACATGTCATACTATGAAATATGCCCCAGTATGTGCCTATCATAACGTACCTGGATATGAAAGAATCCAGGCAGTCGTAGGGCAAAAGATGCAAGTCTATATGAAAAGATCTAACAAAATCTAGCAAGTCTCTTCCTTGTGACCAAATGATACCTCTTGCCAAGAGTAGAACTAGGATGGAGGATTAGGTTGCCAGGTGAGGGAAGGAGTCGTCCTTAGGGAAAAGTGGGCTTTTGGATTAGGCAAGCGATTTAATAGTTTTGGAGAGTGACCTGTGGACTTGGGATTGTTTCTCAACACTTCTTGAAGCTTACATAGAGGCCTAAAAGCTCAGTTTCAATGGGACATTCCTTGTTCATGACTCAGGTGAAGACTCATCATCATACACATGTTTTATTGGGAGGTGGAAAAGAAGGAATGTTGTGCATAGGTGGGCTAGATGGCGGATGATTTGTAGTATCGACATGATAGATAGTGGATCCAGTTATTTACCTTGGCACCTGCACACAGGTTTTCACCAAGGTACTTGTCCATAGCGCTACCAAGTGGTTTTCACTAATGGATGAATTGTTTTTCTTTCTTTTTCTATTTTTTTTTTTTTGTGTCATAAGGCGCCTGTTTGCCAGGTTTTTCACCAAAGTGACCATTTTTTCTTCTTTTTTTTTTAGGATCTTTTTCTCATTTTTTTATTTTTATTGATTTTTTATTTATTTTTGACAGCTTAAGACTTTCTGAGGACTAAGCATAAAATCTTTTGAGGTGCATGACATTCATTGGATCATCCACAGGATCGCCTTTAGGAGTAGCCAACTGATAAGCTCCTGATCCATATTTCATTGTGATTACATATGGTCCAAGCCAATTAGGCTCAAACTTGCCTTTCTTTTCTCTTTCTTGTTGATTTTTCTGATTCTCCATGAGGACAAGATCACTAACTTGGAATTCTCGGGTTCTGACTTTTTTATTATAACTCATGCGCAGACAGTGTTGATATACCTGGAGATGATTCAAGGCCTTGAGGCACCTTTCATCTAATAATTCTAGCTCTTGTAAGCGGGCAATTCTGTATTCTTCCTCTGGTAGGATGTTTTGCAGCGATACCCTTAGAGAGGGGATCTCGATCTCAATGGGAAGGATGGCTTCAAAACCAAATAGTAGGGAATAAGGAGTGGCACGTGTGGGGGTGCAGATGGAGGTGCGGCAGGCCCACAATGCAGGATGGATTTGGAGGTGCCAATCACGGCTCGCTTCATTGACTGTCTTTTTGAGGATTTTTATTAGGGTTTTATTAGAAGCCTTAGCTTGGCCATTGCCTTGGGGGTAATATGGAGTGGAGAAGCGGTGCTGGATGTTGAATTTTTGGTAGAGTTCTTTGACATCCTAGTTTTTAAATTGTTTACCATTATCTGTGATGATAACTTTTGGGATGCCATACTGGCAGATTAGGTAGTTCAGGATGAACTTGGATATTTGCTTGTCGGTGGTGAAAGTAAGAGGGATAGCCTCTACCCACTTGGTGAAGTATTCGGTGGCAGTGATAATGAATTTATGTCCGTTGGAAGATGAAGGGTGGATTTTCCCAATGAGATCGAGCCCCCACTGCGAGAAGGGCCATGGTGTAATGAATGGCTGCAATTCTTATGACGGTGCATGAATCTTGTCGCCATGTTGCTGGCAAGGGATGCATTTCTTCACATAGTTGTATGCATCTTCTTCCATTTTAGGCCAATAGTATCTTGTTCTCAAAAGTTTTTTAGCCAATGTGAGTCTACTTGAGTGTGCCCCACAGATACCCTCGTGTACTTCGTGCAATGCCTATTCTGCTTCTTGTTTATCTAAACACCTTAGGAGGGAACCATCAAAATGCCTTCTGAACAAGGTGTCTACAAGGATGGTGTAACGGGCACATCGGCGGATGAAGGTTTGTTGTTGGGTTTTGGTGAGGTGTGGGGGAATGGTGTTGTCTTTGAGGAAAGTGAAGGTTTCTTGGTACCAAGGGGACTCAGGACCAATGAGAACACACACCATTTCAGACTCTAGTAGGTCATATGTCAGTATAAACAATTGCTCGACCAAGAACTCGCACTTCTAAATGTGTGCTGGCATTTGAAGGAGGGAGCCAATGGTGGCCATTGCATCTGCAACCCTATTGTTTGTTCGTGGGATTTGATCAAACTTGATTTCCATGAAATGTTGCTTAAGATCTTCAACCATGGTACGATAGGGAAGGATTTTATCATCTTTTTTCTAGTATTCATCATTGACTTGTTTTATGATGAGCTGGGAATCGCCATAGACTTGTAATTCCTTTATTTTCCAGTGGATAGCCAAGCGTAAACCTATGATGAGGGCCTCGTATTTTATTATGTTGTTGGTACATGCAAAGGCTATCTTGTATTATTTTGGGATGCCATCTCCTTGAGGTGTGACCAATAATATTCCTACCCCCGATCTATTTTGAGTGTAGGAGCCATCAAAATACAATTTCCATGTGGAGGATGTGGTAACAGTCATAATGAACTCATTTGGTAATTCTGTGAGAAGAGGATGGTCACCTAGAAGTGGAGCTTTAGCCAACTGATATGCAATGACTTGTCCCTTGATTGCTTTTCTATCCACATATTCAATATCAAACTCACTTAAGAGCATGACCCATTTAGCCGTTCGGCCAGTGAGAGCAGCTTTGGACAAGAGATATTTAAGTGGATCAATTTTAGCAATTAGTTTTGTTTTGTTGTTTAGCATATAGTGTCGGAGTTTTTGTGTGCTAAACACCAATGCCAAGCATGCTCTTTCAATGGGGGTATAATTGAGTTCATACCCTACCAGTGTGTGACTGATGTAGTAAACGACATGTTCTTTCCCTTGATCATCTGTTTGTGCCAATAATGCCCCCAATGCCACTGCAGTAGCACATATATACAAAATAAGGGGTTTTCCAGGAGCAGGAGGCATTAATACCAAAGGTGATGCTAGATATTCTTTTAGTTTCTCAAAGGCCTTTTGGCATAAGTAGTCCCATTTGAATTTTGTGTCCTTGTGTAGGAGGTGTGCAAATGGATGGCACTTATCTGCTAGTTGTGAAATGAAACGTCTGATAAACTGGAGTTTTCCCTGGAGACTGCACAGTTGTCTGAGAGTTTTTGGTGGAGGCATTTCCATGATAGCTTTTAATTTTGCAAGATCGACCTTGATGCCTCTGCGGGAAACAATGAATCCTAATAGTTTTCCCGATGTGACTCCAAACACACACTTTTTTGGATTCAACCATAGTTTGTATTTTTCTAATCTTTCAAAGATCTGCTTTAGAATGGGGATGTGTTCTTGTCTTGTCTTAGATTTGCCTAGCAGATCATCCACATAGTCCTCCATAATTTTGTGTAAGAGGTCATGAAAAATTGTTGTCATTGCACGTTGGTATGTAGCTCCAGCATTTTTGAGACCAAAAGGCATGACCCGATAACAGAAAATCCCCCATGGTGTTGTGAATGTAGTTTTATGTTGATCCTCGTCTGCAATCCTGATTTGGTTGTATCCAGAGAATCCATCCATAAGAGACAATATCTCATGTCCTGCTGTAAGGTCCACAATCATATCTATGTTTGGGAGTGGGAAATCATCTTTAGGACAAGCTATATTTAGATCTCAAAAATCTGTGCAGATGCGGATGCCCCCAGTAGGTTTTCCGACAGGTACAATGTTGGAGACCCATTCAACAGAATCTATTGGTTTGATAAATTTTGTGTCTAACATCTTTTGGATTTCCGCCTTGACCAGGAGTGCAATATGTGGGTGCATTTTGCACAATTTTTGTTTTACAGGTTTTGCGTCTGGGTGGATGGCGAGATTGTGAACCACCAAGGTAGGATCCAACCCTGGCATATTGGAATAGGACCATGCAAAATTGATTTTTACCTTTGTAAGGAAGTTGATGAAGTCTTGTTTCTCTATTTCTATGAGGGATTTGGCAATGAGCACATTTTTTGGAATGACTTCAGTGCCCATGTTGATGTTGTTTGTTTCTTCTATCAGCAAATTTGATTTGTCCTGTGGAAGGTAACCAATGGTAGGGAGGTCAAATCCCTCATCGTTAAGTGCCTTTTCCAGGTTTTCACTTTTAGATACGCCCTTTGTTTTTATTTTTTGCTCATCCAAAGGTGACTCAGGGAGGTTTTCACCTAGGGAATCATGTCTTTTCCTTTTATTATATTTTTTGTGGCTAAGGGCATTGACCTGACTACCAAAGTATCCCTTTTCGTGTAGTTGAATACCCTCTATTCTATTACAATCTTCTAGCTTTTGCACTGTCAGGAGAGCAATGAGAGCATTATCATCGGTGCAGATATCTAAAGTGGGTTTGTCTCGTTGGCCCCAGTCAATGAGTATAGGATGGACAAGATGTAGCTCATGTGAAGTGGGAAGGGTTATGGGGGTGATGGTATTGATGTAAGCATCCAAGAAGATATCTTTCTTGTATTCATAAGGCATTTTGTGGAATTCCTCTTTGTTAGCGCTTTTGATATCCGAAGAAGGACTAGAAGGGGCACCAGCAATAGTAATCTTAGGCATCGGGGTGTACCCCAAGCCTCTGTTGTATCTATAGGAGATAGGATTTATGGGTGCTTTTCTTCCTTTCTCCTCTGGTCCTAGGCCGTGTCCTTTGTAACCCATTTTTTAACTATGGCAGATGCTTTTGGGTATATTTTTTTGGATATTCTTGTTGGATCTTCATCCTCTTCCCTATACAGCCATGAATAGATATCTGTTTCGAGGCTCTCGTTATCAAGTGGGCCCCATTGTTTGGAGGTGGTGTTTTGGCATTACATGACTGGTTTAGGGTCCTTTTTGAGCTCTTTTGGTTTGCCAAATGACTTAGGAGAGAGAGGGAGGTTGCCTATCAATAAGACGTCCTCCAATTTGTATTCTCCACAGCCATTATCCAAGATCTTGATTTGATTATTTGGTTGGGATGATGTGGAGGCAACATTTGATGTGTCAGATGGAGGCATTGGTGAGGGTCTATTTAGTGGGAAATGATACGGATGATTCCCCTCTAATAGTTTGCAATATTGAAAAGGCTGGGGATCACCTTTGATAGTGATCACTCTTCCATTATAGGGGAATTTGATGCATTGGTGATAGGTGGAGGGTATGGCCTGCAAGGAATGAATCCATGGCCTCCCGAGGAGAATGTTGTAGGGGAGATCAATATCTAGTACTTGGAAAGGGGTTTCAATTGTAATGGGGCCCACTTGAAGAGGTAAGGTGATCATCCCCTTTGAAATTATTTTTGCATCATCATATGCCTTTATTGTGATCCTTCCTGATGTGTCTATCAAATCCTTAGAAAGTCTCAATTGTTTTATTAATTTGTATGTGCATAGATTAAGCCCGGATCCACCATCTATTAGGATATGTTTGACCTTGTGCTTGTGGATGAGAGCTTTGATGTGCAAAGGTTTGTTATGGTCTTCATCTACGGGAGCATCTTTGGAGTTAAATACAATGTGTTGCTGGGTAGCAAGGTTTCCAATGAGGGCTTGGAATTGGGTGGCGTTGATGTTATCAGGAACACGTGATTGGAGAAGGGCTTGTTCCAAAATTTATTTATGGACCGGGGAAGTCTTGAGAAGTTCCAAAATGGAGATCTGCACAGGTGTCTTCGCAAGTTGATCAAGGAGGTCATGTCGGCGGGTGGAAGACATGGGTGGGGTGTTTGGTGGGGGAGGGACTCCTTGGATGGTGACTTTACCTTGGCATGTAGTTGCATTGCAATCATTCTGGAAATGGGAGGTGGAAGGCATGGCGCCTTGAATGACTATCTTAGCAGGATTTGGTCTACTTTGGGAAGAAGGAGGATTGACTCCTTGGATGGTTATGACATTGACATGATTGTCTACAGGTTCAATGCGACCTACTAAAAAATCAAAGCTAGTTATGTGAATAGCGTAGTCATAACCCATTGCATTAGATGATGAGCCTTTTCCTTTATCATGATTCGGGAAGGGTTCCTAGTACATTTTGAGTTTGTCATTGTTATTACCAGGTTTTGCATTTGCTACTTCAATCTCACCTCTATCAATGAGATCTTGTATGTAGATCTTCAGTTTCATACACTTGTGTGTATCATGTCCCTTGATACGATGGTATTCACAATACTCATTTTCATTATACCATCTTGGTTTAGGTTGATTGGGGTCAAACAGGCGAGTGATTGGAAAATCCACTGCACCTACTTGGACAAGTTTCTAAAACACCATTTCAATAGGCTCAGCTAGAGGAGTGAAATCTCTTAGTCCTGTTATTCGATCGGGGTGGTCATCCCTGGAATGAGACATTGATGTGAGGTTTTTGGGATTGATTTTGATTATTTTGATTGTTGAATTGATTATTATTGGTGGTGGATTTTGGGGGAGCGGCCATGGTTTGGACCCGCTTTGCATCAGTTACACCATCATTGACCACGTTCTTGTTCTTGGACCAGAATTTTGGCTTGTCGTTATGATAAGAGGAAGAACGTTGTGTCGACTTTTGGTAATGTTTCAAGGTTCCTTCCTCCAACAAGACATGTTCGAGGGTGAGGCCCTTATCGGTCAATTTTTGGAAGGATTTGATACATTGGGATATTAAGGGTCTTGAAAGTTCAGGCACCAAGTTCTTTTGGAATAGTTCAATTTGATGTTGTTCTGGCATGTCCCACTGGAATTTCTTGATAAGATGTCACCATCTTTGTAGGAAATTGGCGAAGGTTTCTCTGGGCCTTTGTTTTGTATTACATAGGTCCATCATAGAAACATCATTACCCATGTTGTATGCATAGTGGGCCACAAATTTTTCTGCCAAGTCTGAAAAAGAGACAATGGAACCTCGTGGTAAAGATGAGAACCTTGTTGGCATTATGTGAACCAGTATGAGGACATAATGACATTGTATGTTGTCATTGATGTCAATATGTTGCAAAGGTGTGAATCGACATATGTGAGAACTGGTATAACACTGTGAACCGACATTTGTGCCAAAGTGAAGTGGTGTGCTTGTTCAAGGTGAACCAGCATATGGTTATGGGAACCAGCACATGGAAGCATTGTATGACTTACGGTTGGTAGTCTCAACTTTAGGGTTTCCGATTTAAGTGTTTCAAGCCTGTGTGGATCAACCAGTGACTTTGTGCGATGAGTTAGCATGATAACAAAGAACAGATCATGTTGCCACGTAAGCCTTGTGTGCATGAAGGATCCTGCATGAAGAAGATCTTGCCTATCTATCTCGGGAATGTGCGAAGACTGTAAAACGGTGATAATGTGTGATGGGTTATCAGCCACCATGAAAACGACGAAAAATGAACAATGGAGATTAATGCAGTATGCTCAATGGTCAGGATTGAACCATTTGAATTCCTTAACCTATTAGGTTTAGGGTTTAGGGTTTATGCTACTGACCTTACTATTTTCTATAAGGTTGATGTTGTGACACTTTCTAGGGTTGTTGGAAAAAGTTGTGTGTGAATATCCAAGAGAAGGGATATGTGATTCTTGCCAAACCAAAAGGAGAGAAGTGATACCTACAAAGTGTAAGTGCAGAAGGTAAAGAGGATCTTAAGTGGATCTGCATTGCCATTGAGTGTTGTTACCAGATCATTGTAATACCTATTGATCTCTAAGCACCTCAATAGTTGGAAAATCCCTTAACAGGGTAGCCTTAACTGGCTTGCTGTAAATCCTTTAACAGGTGTGTAGGGGAAAAAGTGAGACTAGGCTAACATGTCCTAATCCTACCTTTTGACACACATTGTGGAATACGAAAGAGCCTAGAGGTATCAAACAGTTGGCTACTTCTTTTTGTGGAAGAGAGAGCCACGGGCTACCTATTAGGATTTCTATTCCTTTGTTGTAATTGAAAGATAAAATGATGCAAGTTCAATCCCTAACCCCAAAGTGCAAGTATGAACTAATAACAAGATTGCAGAATTGAACATAAACTATGGAAAGCTATAAACACAAGGACAAGACAAGAATGCAAATGCATACCTGGAGTCAAAATTTGAGTGAAAATGTTCGGGACGGGGGCGCGGGCGCCACTGTCCTGATTCTGCCCCTGAAACTGCTCCTGAAACTACTGTCTTACAACCTGGAAAGCTGTCCGAACTGCCGAAAACTTGTTGTCTGACAGAGGGACCAGGGCGCCCAGCGCCTTTGTCCCAGGGACCAAGGCGCCCAGCGCCCCTGTCCTGGCAGGACCTGGGCGCCCCACGCCCCTGTCCTGGTCTTCGGCTCTGAAACTTGGTGTATGGTTCGGTCTCCGTCTGCTTCTTCTGGATCTGCAACTTGCGGCGTCATCTGAATCCCGAAATCTGCACTTATATCTGAAAAGGTGTTTTGGGCGGCTATATAGGGTTTTGCCTTAGTCAAACCCCCGCTTTGGTGATTTCCACCTCCACGAATAGCCAAGTTGTATTGTAAAAGTAATGTGTGTGCAGACCTTGTGTGTGTGCAAGATCCTAAAATACAAGTAAGCAAACTAGAGCAACCTAGAAAGTAAACCCTAATTGCTTGTAAATGATAATGTGAATGCTCCAAATCAAGATGCAAAGTGATCTAAAGCATGAATGCAAATGATATAATCAAGCTCATGCAAAGACATGAAAACAACATGAAATCATACCCAACCCCAAGGGAGGGGTACAAGCCAATCTTCAGTCGGTGATCCCCTATTGCTCTTCAATGTCTTCCAAGCCCTAAGTGGATGAATGAAATTGATGAATGCTTGATGAATGAATGTTGAATGTTGCTCAAGTCTTCAAAGATCTGCTCTTTTGCTGCATGTGAGGTTCCTGAAACCAAAATTCGGATCCTTTCAAATGAAGAAAGAGAGCTCTTATGTATGAAACCCTAGGTCTTAATTCCAACTTTTGGCTGACCTGGAGATTGAATCTCCCGCCAATTTCTTGGGGTTAAGCCTTATTTTATGATTGGATTGCGCTCCTAAAATTTCAAGAAAAATGTCCGGGACCGTGTGCACTCCGGGTGCCATGGTCCCGACAACTTTTCACCAAATTTTTAGGGCCATCGGATATGATGATTTTAGAGCGAATCCCGAAGTTACAGGTGATTTCGAGATGTTTTGACCCCTGAAATCAAGCCCCTAAGTTCAAAATAGGACCTAATTAGGGTTTTTGGTTAAATGATGTATTGGAGGAATAAAATGAAAGGGGCACACTTTAATGAAAAGGGCCTGACTTTATGATGTGGAAGATGATGAAATAGAACCTTAGACCTAATTAATTTGATTAATTAAGTGCTAAAGGGGAAATGCAATGCAAAATGCAAAATGCGCCAAGGCGGGTACTAAACTAGGTGTGAAATTGTACTGCTTTAGCAAGTGTATACAATTTACGATGTTACATTTAGCCCCCACTTTATTGGTCATATGAGTACTACATGCATATGCAAGCTAAAGTACAGGAAAGTAAACATTATTTGAAAAAGGATATATCCATAAGTCCGTCGAACGAAGCCCCCAGCGGTATCTGCAGTACACAGTTAGGAACTGTACACTACAAAACACACGTTAGATCACAAAATCACCTAATGCTTACTAAGGAAAGTGATGAAATTTTCAAGTAGCTATATGCCCCCCCTGTTTCGGCTTGCTTATTAGGGAGGTGAAACAGGGTAGCATGTTTACTGATGACAAATTGTGTGAGAGATTATTGATGATAGATGTTCACTAAAGAGGCTTCATCAGAGCACATTTTGGAACATCAAGGGAGTAAGGGAATGAAAATATGATTCCTACGCAAAAAGCGGTTCGAAAATCACATTTCCCAAACTCAAGTTATGATGAAACGAGTGATAGAGGAGAATTAGGGTTTTGAAAGTAAAGGTAAAGGAATGAAAGTATATACCTTGAAAGTGACTATTGCATTTGTCACTTTGTTGATTTATGAGTATTGTTCATTGTAGTGGAGCCCACATAGCCATCATCATGCCTTCACGATGACCAGAGCATCCCACGAGGATAGAGATCATGCGACAGGCCATGATCGGCGATGAGCCACTGGACGAGGTGAGTTGACTGAACTTTGATTTTGAGTTTCTGCATTTCTGTTGACTTTGAGTTTCTGTGATCGAATGCGGGCTCGGGAATCTGACCCTGGGTCCCACCCAGGGCGCCCTGGTCCTATCAGGGTGCCATGGTCCCTGAAGGGCGCCATGGTCCTTTCAGAGCGCCATGGTCCCTGTGGGGTGCCATGGTCCCTGAAGGGTGCCATGGTCCTCTCAGGGCGCCATGGTCCCAATCAGGACTTGGCGAGGGATGCTAGGGTTAGCTTTCGATGTTCAACAGCTTTCATTTTTGGCATAGATGATTGTGATGATTGAGTACTGATTACACTGATGTTTTTGTATCGCAGGGTCTCTCGTACATGAGAGAGCACACTGCGGGGCAGATTCTTCGCAGTCTGCGAGATCAGATTCCCCGGCTGACTCAGGAAAAGAGAGATATATTATCTATAGTAGGTCTATGGTCTGTGATTCTCATGCCGGCCATTCGATTCCATCTTGCGATGTTGATGGCACTTATGGAGCGATGGGATCCTGACACATGTACATTCCAGCTTCTAGTAGGGGAGATGACAGTGACACTTGAGGATGTGTACCGCATACTTCGCCTACCTATCAGAGGAGCTACCATGACATACGCGACCGATCGGTCAACAGAGGACCATCAGAGGGAGCAGGTATACTGCATAGGGAGAGTCATTCCGAGTGAGACGAGAGGTCGCATCATGGTCAGTTGGCTCTTACATCCTACCGGAGAAGTGCCCCTCATGAGACGTCTTATGATTGCCATCATTGCACTAGTTGTCTGCCCTAATGGGTGAGGTACACACATGCATGGGGGTCTCACATGGTGCATTAGGGCTATGGAGAGACATAGGAGAGTATATTCCTGGGGTCGGAGTATGCTTTCACATCTCTATCACGACCTCAAGGAGTATGTTTTTGGACAGGGTTGTAGCTTGATGACATGCACACTTCTGCAGGTGTGGATATTTGAGCACTTCACATGCACCAGGCCTATCGGTTATCTGATGAGTGCGGCTAGCGAGCGACCCAGGGTGTTTGCCTATCCACTTACCAGTGAGTGGAGATTTGGGGATCTATTACATTGGAGAGTGACATTTGACAGATTGATAGCTGAGGTGACAGTATGGAGACCATATCTACGGATACACAGATGGGATGGGATGGAGAGGCAGCTAGCATGCTTACAGAGGAACTGCCTACTGAGAGGATGATACCCACATATCATAGTCCCATTCTACTTTGATCGAGTACGGAGGCAGTTTGAGCTAGAGCAGTGTGTTCCAGCCGATGTACCCATCTACACTCGACACTCACGAATCCTTCCCAGACCCAGAGTAGTAGTGAGACCTACGATAGATGATATCGAGATCACAGATATAGAGGGGTCCGATCAGGATGTGGTCACTGATTATGCCACAGATCCCGGAGCACAGCGCAGGTATCTGTCATGGTTTGTGAGGACATACCCAGGGCCTATCTTTCCACCGAATCACCCGACAGGCCATCCAGGTCCATGGAGACATGGAGACCGAGATGAGGATCCGGGATCCAGATTGGAGGAGCCAGAGGAGGGAGAGGGTCATGAGGAGGCAGGAGATCCTGATCCACCCATAGGAGATCAGCCTAGTGCCGAGGAGGAGGAGGAAGGAGAGGAGGATGACACAAATAGAGATGATGATGAGGAGAACGAGGATGTGGGCGAGGATGCAGACAAGGAGGAGGATGACGAGGAGGAGGAGGATAGAGATGACAAGGAGGAGTCAGATGCAGCTCCCTACCATTCAGGAGATGATACCATAGCCTTGGATCCTCCTCATATTCCTCAAAAGGGGGAACATGAGGTGATACAAAGACCTGCACCCATCGTGCACAGATCATTCAAGCGCAGGGAGCCTAGCAGTTCCCAGTCACAGATGCTACCATATCACGATCCCCACTGGCGCAAGGGAGATCCAGGTATAGTAGGTTTATGTTGATTGATTAATGTTTTGATGATATAGAATGGTACTAATACAAAAACTATTCTACTGCTATAGCTAATGTGCAGGAGTGGCGCTCCTTGATCCAACAAGCAGTGACAGATATTTCCACAAGGGCACAGATCCCTAGTTCCTCACAGGTTGCTTATAGGCCTCAGGGGAACGCGGGTCGGCATGAGGACTTGTTTTCCCCATTTCAAGTACAGGTGGAAATATGGAGGGAGAGAGAGAGAGTTCTATTAGAGAACCTTCAGCAGGCACAGCATGACCTAGCAACAGCTCACGCCGAGGCTACCTCGTATCGCGTGATCCTTATGGATAGGGATCGTAGGAGTTCCTCTTGGAGTCATTCACGGTCTATATCATGCTATAGACCTATGGGTCCACCTTCACGACCAGATCAGGAGGGAGCGTCTAGTCGTCACTCTCCAGCCACTAGCCCTAGGGATAGGAGATGATTTCATGTTGTAGGATAGGTCACATTTTGTATAGTGACCTACTTTTGTATCATACGAGTCACACATATATATATATATATATATATATATATACACACATGCTTCTCTTTGTCTCAAACGTGTTATCTTTAATGCCTAAAACAATGTATGTTTTGCTTTGATTAAGGCTAACACATTTGGTAGATTTACATGTATGTTCTGAATTTAATTTCCATGTGATTGATTTTTCAATGCTCCATGATTAAATTGATAAATGTGTGACTTAATTAAAATATTTGATCAAGTACTACATTGATGATAGGGAAGAAATATGTGTTACGCCTAAGAATCATATAACTAATGTGATTTAATTTGAACTTAAACACAACATGACACAATTCAACTTAACACATAAAGACATTGTATAATATGCCAACATAATGAAAATGTAAATCTTTTGCAATTTACATAAATGAATTCAAGACAAACTAGAGAGTAAAGAAACACGCTTGTCAGGAACAAAGCAATATAGATTAAACAACATATCATTTAATTCTAATTGCTCTAACAAAGATATGCTAACATATTATCCAATTTTGAAGAAGTGAAAAGGAAATAGATGAATGAGAAGGAATGAGGAATTAAGCATAGTATCTACGCAAGTGCATAGCGTTTATAGGTTCTTTAAGAGGTGTACCATCTACATCCGCTATTTTGTAAGCACCTGATCCATAATCTTCAATAACAATATACGGTCCAAGCCAATTAGGACTAAATTTTCCCTTTTCCTCAGGTAAGGCATTCACATTGCGCTGATTCTCATAGAGAACTAAGTCACCTACTGAGAAGGAACGTTGAATAACCTTATCATTATAGCTTCATTGTAGAGTTTTGTGATACGCTTGAATATGCTCAAGAGCATTTATATGTTGTTCAGCAAGCATCTCAAGCTGTTGAAGTCTTTGCTCTCTATAAGAGTCATCATCTACTATACCTTTGAGAGAAACTCTAAGTGATGGAATCTCTAATTCTAAAGGCATAATAGCATCAGCACCATAAACAAGATTATAAGGGGTAGTTCCTATAGCAATTCGTACACTCGTTCGGTAAGCCCAAAGAGCATAAATTAGCTGAGTACTCCAATCCTTACCATGCTTATTCATGGTTTTGCGAAGAATTTGTTCAATTATTTTATTGAATGATTCGGCTTGACCATTTTATTGAGGATAGTATGGTGTAGAAAATTGATGTTTGATATGATATTTCTTGAGGAATTTCTTCACGTCTTTGTTCTTAAATGATGTCCCATTATCTGAGATTATAGTGGAAGGTATCCTGAATCGAGAAATAATGTTTTCTAGAAGAAATCGACAATTCACGTCAGCAGTAGTAGAGCGAAGAGGAATAGCTTCTACCCACTTTGTAAAGTAATCTGTTGCGGTTATAATGAAAGTATGTCCTTGAGATGAAGGAGGAGAGATTTTACCGATGAGATCCAACCCCCATGCAGAGAAAGGCCAAGAGGCTACCTGAGAACGGAGTTCTTGGGCAGGAGCATGAATCAGATTATTGTGTTGTTGACATTGATGACATTTCTTAACAAATGGAAAAGAATCCTTCTGCATAGTTTGCCAATGATATCCCATATGAAACAATCTTTGAACCAAGGATTTGCCTCCAAAATGCCCCCCACAGGCACCTGAATGTGCCTCTTCAAGAGAAACAGGGATTTCCGATTTGTTAAGACAACGAAGGAGAAGACCGTTATAACCCCTTCGGTAAAGAACATTAGAAAGAATGATATATCTAGTAGACAACTTGCGGATTCTAGCCCTAGTGTTTCTATTGGCGGAATCAGGAAAGGTAACATCGGTCAAGTATCTTATGATATGCGAATACCATTTATCTGAGTCTATAAAGTCGCAACATGTCACCAGGCTAGAATCATCTACAATAGCTGGAGAAATAAGGTTGTGAATAACAAATTTAAGATCAACCACAGGGTCCTCCAAAGATACAAGAGAAGCCACACATGCCATTGCGTCCGCATGTCGATTATCTTTTCGAGGAACAGGTTCCATGGTATAAGAATTGAATTTTTGTAACAAAGAGATAGCAAGGTCTTTATATTGTGATAGTTTGTCTTGTCTTGCTTGATACAGTCCTATTACTTGTCTTATAATTAATTGAGAATCTCCATAAATATGTATGTGCTTTACATTCAGAGCCAAGGCTGCCTTTATTCCTGCTATAAGAGCCTCATACTCAGCAATGTTATTGGTACATAGGAAATTGAGATGATAATATAAGGGAATTGATTTCTTTGTAGGAGAAATCAGAACAACACCTGCCCCTGATCCCGTATGACACTTAGAGCCATCAAAGTACAGCTCCCAAGTTTCATCTTTCTCTGTACACAGAATGAAGTCATCAGGAAAAGACTTAGGGTTAGGGAAGGAGAAAGGTGAAGGGGCCTCAACTAAGTGATCGGTCAATGCTTGCCCTTTAATTGCTCTTTGTGAAACAAATTTAAGGTCAAATTTAGTTAACATCATAACCCACTTAGCTAGGCGTCCTGATAAATCAGTTTTAGAGAAAAGATGCTTCAAAGGATCAAACTTTACCATGACGTGGACTTCTGAATTCAAAAGATAATGTCTCAATTTCTGAGTCGCAAACACCAAGGTCAAGCATTTTCTTTCTATCATAGAATACCGGGTCTCATAATCGAGTAAGGTTCAACTTATATAATAAACTGGACACTCTTTACCGTCTTTATCATGTTGTGCCAATAATGCTACGAGAGCATGAGAGGAAGCAGCTGTATAAAGAAGGAAGGGTTTAGAAGGTTCGGCAGGTTGAAGGATAGGAGGATTAGCCAAATATACTTTTAAATCTTCAAATGCTTGCTGACAATCTTCGTTCCATTGAAAAGTGATATTCTATTTGAGAAGTTGAGTAAAAGGAAAAGTACGATCCGCAAGTTGAGATACGAACCTACGAATAGCTTGAATCTTTCCTTGTAAGCTTTTGAGTTGAGACACATTTCTAGGAGGTGGCATGTTGACAATAGCATCTATTTTCTTAGTGTCCACCTCAATCCCACGATGCGAAACTATGAATCCTAATAGTTTTCCACTATCCACACCAAAAACACATTTTCGGGGATTCAAGCGCATGTGATATTTACGAATTCTTTCAAAGATTTGACGAAGGATCTTAATATGATCTATATGGAGAATGGATTTGGCTAAAACATCATCAACATAATCTTCTAAAATCTTATGCATATAATCATGAAAGATAAGGGTCATCGCTCGTTGATAAGTTGCGCCTGCATTTTTAAGTCCAAAAGGCATCATCACCCAACAAAACGTACCCCAAGGAGTGGTGAAAGCAGTTTTGAATTGATCTTGAGGATTAATGAAAATTTGATTGTATCCTGAAAAACCGTCCATGAAGGATAACAAAGCATGTCCTGCTATAAAATCAACTATCATGTCAATGTTTGGGAGAGGGAAATAATCTTTTAAAGAAGCCTTATTTAAATCTTGAAAGTCGGTACACATTCTTATTTTATTATCTGATTTAGCCACAGCGATAATATTCGAAATCCACGGGGAATAATCAATAGGGCGGATAAATCCAGCCTCCAATAATTTTTCAATCTCAGCCTTAACAAGAAAAGCTACCTTAGGATTCATTTTTTGAATCTTTTGTTTCACAGGCTTAGCATCACGAACTAAGACAATATTATGAGTAACAATCTTAGGATCTATACTAGGCATGTCAGAATATGTCCAAGCAAAGATCTCAGGGAATTCATGCAATAAATCTGCATATTGTTTTTGTTCTTCTTCATCCAAACATTTTCCAATTCTAATAACTTTTTCTTCATGGCCAGGATCCATCTTAACATCAATGGTGTCACTTGTGAGAAGATTACTTTGTTGAGGAGTATCCTTTAACTGAGGGAATTCTTTCACAATCTCATCATTATCAATCTCTTTTCCAAAATAGGCTTGAGTGTTCAAACAATAAGGAAGTCCCCTATTGTGATGATAACGAGGAAGAGTATCATACGCTCCTAAAAACTCAGCTAAAGCGTCATTAGTAGGAAAGACATCCAAAGCATAGGCGCACGAAGGATCCCTATCAATATACTCAGGGTGTCTCATTGGTAGAGATGTAGAAATAGTATTAACACTAATACATGGTCTCTTAGAAGCTTTAGTGTGCTTGTAAGGATTAAAACCAAGTCCAAAGGTCACATCATAAAGATTATTCTCTAGAGGAACCTTTATCCCTTGTTCGTGAGTGCCACAACCATTTCCATGATACCCATGCTTAGCTAGAATATGAAAACCACGACCATAATGATCAGCCATTTCAGAAAGAGAAGGTGGTTTTTCATAAGACAAAGAATCAAATCCTTCAGAATTAGAGGTGTGAGGAGAAGAAGTTTGAGAGGCGGCCACAAAATTATTGCTCATAGGTTCAGGTAAGATTGATTGATTTTTAGCCTCTTCCTTCTTTTCAACTTTAAGCTCTCTAGAAGGGACCCTATACTCACCTACAAAGGTGGGATTAAAATCAAGAGATCCCCAGTTGTCTTCTATGAGAACCTTTTCAGGATCAAGAGCCTTTTCATGTGTCGATTCAAGTTGAGAAGAATCTTTTTCAGGAACTTCAGGCTCATCCAAAGAACTTTGATTATCAGAGGGTGATGGTTCGTCCATAGGTAAAGAGTCATCACCAAAAGAGGAAGACTTAGAAGAGCTCCCTTTGGAAGTAGATGTTTGCAAACAAGCTTGAAACTTAGTATCACCTATCAAGGTATATGTCTTATTGTTATAGATAAATTTAACTTGTCTATGCAATGTAGAGGGGACAGCTTGCATATTGTGAATCCAAGGTCTCCCTAATAACAAGTTGTATGTTAGATTTCCCAACATAACATGGGTAGGAGTAGGCAAAGTAACAGGTCCCACCATGATGGGTAAGGTGATAATACCTAATGAAGACTTAGCCACATTATCAAAGCCTCAAATGGGATGAGAGTTAGGCTCAATAAGGGATGTATCCACATTCATCTTATGCAATAGATTAATGCTAGATACATTAAGGCCAGAGCCATTATCTACTAGTACTCATCTTATAGCAGTGTCTTTTATGATAACCACAATCATCAAGGGATCATATTGATGTTGAATTTCACTAGTAGGCAACTCGTCTTGAGTAAACACAATTTGAGCTTTAGGATTCATCACAGAGTTAACTAAAGATACTATATTACTAGATGCATTAGGTGGAGAAACATTCAAACCTTTCAAGGCATCTTGTAACATTCCATGATAAGCAGAAGAAGTTTGGATCAAATCCCAAAGGGATATCTTAGCAAGTGTAGCTTTAAGTTGTTCTATGAGATCATATTCCTTGCCAAGAACTTGTGAAATACGTGGAGCTTGCGGAAGAGTTGGTTGAGGATTAGGAAGAGAAACTGGAGTCACAAGAGGAGGATTAGGCTGCCTATTATTTCTAGTATGATAAGTATGGGCAACCGCATGATAACTCTCTCTAGTTAATTGCTTGGCGTAACTATAAGGACTCATAGGTTTTCTTCCTTGCACAGTGATGATAGATTTATTCAAAGTAAAAAAGGAATCATGACCATACCCTCCTTGGACAGTAAGGGGAGGTGATTTAGGAGCTTGAAAAGTGGGAGAAGGATAAGCACCTTGGACTTCAAAGAGAGGCTTATTATGTTCTTTTAGGTTTATCATGTTAACTAATTTAGAAGTTTTGTTCTTGTTTAAAGATTTCGATAAAGCCACAAAGTCATCAAGAGCATCATCCAACAAAGCATGATCATATCGATTAAAAGGTTTATCTTTTGATTCAAAAGGAGACATCTCTTCATAGAGGGGATCATTGAAAACAACTATGTTACTAGATTCAGTGGAAGAGTTGATAGGAATGTACCCTTGAGAGGAATCATTCAACTTATCTTTCTCATCGCAACGGAATAGCATAGTAACAAGGTTTATGAGTTTTTGGTAAAATGAAGATTTGGTATCTTTAGGATTCAAAAACTCATCTAAAGCTTCATCTAATTCATCTTGGCTATACTCATAATCGACATAATTGCATACATCATCATAAATATGAACATCTTGCAAATAAAAATCTGACATTTTGAAATAAAAGTTGCATAAAACTTAAACACACAATGCAAAAGAAACAAAGAAACACACTCTCCTCTTTTTTTTTTCTCTTTTTTTTTTTTTGAAAATGAAACTTAAATGAAACACACTAAATCTAGATCTAACAAATGCAATGCAAGAGAAAGCAATAATAAGATTCACGTCGGGTTCACCAAAATGTGTAGGGGAAAAAGTGAGACTAGGCTAACATGTCCTAATCCTACCTTTTGACACACATTGTGGAATACGAAAGAGCCTAGAGGTATCACACAATTGGCTACTTCTTTTTGTAGAAGAGAGAGCCACGGGCTACCTATTAGGATTTCTATTCCTTTGTTGTAATTGAAAGATAAAATGATGCAAGTTCAATCCCTAACCCCAAAGTGCAAGTATGAACTAATAACAAGATTGCAGAATTGAACTTAAACTATGGAAAGCTGTAAACACAAGGACAAGACAAGAATGCAAATGTGTACCTGGAGTCAAAATCTGAGTGAAAATGTTCAGGACGGGGGCACGGGCGCCACTGTCCTAATTCTACCCCTGAAACTGTTGTCTTACAACCTGGAAAGTTGTCCGAACTACTGAAAACTTATTGTCTGACAGAGGGACCAGGGCGCCTAGCGCCTTTGTCCCAGGGACCAGGGCGCCCAGCGCCCCTGTCCTGGTAGGACCAGGGCACCCCACGCCCCTATCCTGGTCTTCGGCTCTAAAACTTGGTGTATGGTTTGGTCTCCGTCTGCTTCTTCCGGATCTGCAACTTGCAGCATCGTCTGAATCCCGAAATCTGCACTTATATCTGAAAAGGTGTTTTGGGCGGCTATATAGGGTTTTGCCTTAGTCAAACCCCCACTTTGGTGATTTCCACCTCCACAAATAGCCAAGTTGTATTGTAAAAGTAATGTGTGTGCAGACCTTGTGTGTGTGCAAGATCCTAAAATGCAAGTAAGCAAACTAGAGCAACCTAGAAAGTAAACCCTAATTGCTTGTAAATGATAATGTGAATGCTCCAAATCAAGATGCAAAGTGATCTAAAGCATGAATGCAAATTATATAATGAAGCTCATGCAAAGACATGAAAACAACATGAAATCATACCCAACCCCAAGGGAGGGGTACAAGCCAATCTTCAGTCGGTGATCCCCTATTGCTCTTCAATGTCTTCCAAGCCCTAAGTGGATGAATGAAATTGATGAATGCTTGATGAATGAATGTTGAATGTTGCTCAAGTCTTCAAAGATCTGCTCTTTTGCTGCATGTGAGGTTCCTAAAACCAAAATTTGGATCCTTTCAAATGAAGAAAGAGAGCTCTTATGTATGAAACCCTAGGTCTTAATTCCAACTTTTGGCCGACCTAGAGATTGAATCTCCCACCAATTTCTTGGGGTTAAGCCTTATTTTATGATTGGATTGTGCTCCTAAAATTTCGAGAAAAATGTTCGGGACCATGTGCACTCCGGGCGCCATGGTCCCGACAACTTTTCACCAAATTTTCAGGGCCATCGGATATGATGATTTTAGAGAGAATCCCAAAGTTACAGGTGATTTCGAGATGTTTTGACCCCCGAAATCAAGCCCCTAAGTTCAAAATAGGACCTAATTAGGGTTTTTGATTAAATGATGTATTGGAGGAATAAAATGAAAGGGGCACACTTTAATGAAAAGGGCCTGACTTTATGATGTGGAAGATGATGAAATAGAACCTTAGACCTAATTAATTTGATTAATTAAGTGCTAAAGGGGAAATGCAATGCAAAATGCAAAATGCGCCAAGGCGGGTGCTAAACTAGGTGTGAAATTGTACTGCTTTAGCAAGTGCGTACAATTTACGACGTTACAACAGGGTAACTCTAAGCTACTGAGTTCAAAGTCCTTTAGCTATTGAGTTCTTGAAATCCTCTAACAAGGTAACCTTTAACAGGGTTTAACCCTTCATCGGGTATTGTAGCCATCCCTTAACCGGGTGATCTCTAACAGGATCGGTTCCTAGCAGAACTTATTGTAATGTCTCTAACCGAACAAGGCTCCTAACAGAGCAGACTTCCAAAGAGTTCAAAAACAACTTGTGGGTATTCATCCCCACCATGGTTTTTCCCAATTGGGTTTCCACGTGAAAAATATGTGTGTCATGTGTGATGCTTTGCTATTGTTTGTCAAGCATATGATGGTTCTGTGTTTTATGCCTGTCAATAAAACATATTGAACTAGTTGTTATTATGATCTAATGATAGACCACCTATTTATGCATAAGGGTGAAATGGTAGTGTAGTCTCAAGTTGAGTAAAAGGCTAAGTGAGTTACTAGTTAATTCTTGTCTCAAACATTCTTAGCTTTACTAGTTGCACTTTGTTTCAAAACGGTATCATTGTCTGCCAGTCTTTTGGAGTGTTTGTTGTCAAACCGGTTTTGAATTGTTTTTTGTCTTTACTGATTCACCCCCCCCCCCTCAGTACTGGTTTGGTACTATTTTCTCATCATTGAGTTATCAATTGGTATCAGAGCGTCCTCCAGGTCCTCTGTGTTTTAAGCTTAACCGCTTGAGGTAAAGATCTCAGTCAAATGATGAAGAGGAAAGGTCCAAAGTTTAACAGGGAAAATTTCAGTATATGGAAAGACAGAATGAAGATATTCATCAGAAGCATGGATTCTCAACACTGGAGCTATGTTGAGAACGTCTATGTTGCCCCTACTGGTACTCTCACCGATGACCAAAAGAGAGAGATGCAGGAGAATGGGCAAGTTATGGAAGCCCTAATTAGTAGTTTATCTGACATTGAGTTTATTGATATTCAGGACAAGGTAAATCCCAAAGAGGTATGGTATACTCTTGAAAATATCTATGGTGGTGATGAACATGTTAAACAGGCTAAGGAAGAAAGCCTTAGAGGGAAGTTTGAAGATATGTGGATGGTTGAAGGTGAGACCATTCAACAGTATGGAATAAGAATCAAAACCGTTGTTGGAGATATCAAGAGTGCAGGAGGTAAGATAGAAGATTCCACTATGGTAAGCAAAGTCTTGAGATCCCTATTGCCGATCTATGCAATAAGGGTTGCTACTATTCAGGAGCTGAGATCACTAGACAAGACCAAGGTATCCCTGGACTCCATCATAGCAAAGTTGACAGCCTATGAGCTAAATATTTTTTATGGCAATGTTCAAAAGACTGAATCGGCTTTTAAAGCTTCTGTTGTACCATCTAGAAAAGGAAAAGAAGCTAGCACTAGTGGTGAACCAAGACAGAGAAGAGAAATGGATGATGAGGAGATTTTGATGGCATTTGAAGCTCTCCTTGCCAGGAAACTTCCTAAGGGAACCGGAAAATACAAAGGTAAGCTACCTTTGAAATGCTTTTCTTGTAACCAGATATGACATATTGTTATAAACTGTCCTAATGGCAACAACAAGGACAAACCGGAAAGGTTCAAGAAATTCAAAAGAGGAAACCAGAGAAACTACTTTGTGGCAGTTGATGAAGGTGTCACAGATGAAGAATCAAAGGATGAAGAAAATGAAGATATTGTGTTTGTTGCTATCAAAGAAGATGTGTCAGACAAGAAGGCTCTTGTCTCTCGGTTTGATAATTCCAATGAGTGGATCACTGACAGTGGTTTCTCTCACCATATGACTGGTGATCGGAGAAATTTTTTATCCTTGGAGGAGTATGATGGTGGTGTGGTTCGCTTTGGCAATGATGCACCATGCATGGTCAAAGGAAGAGGGTCTATCTCTCTGAATGGAAAGAGTAGTGCTGACAATGTGTACTAGGTTGATGGTCTCAGACACAATCTTCTGAGTGTTGCCCAACTGAATGACAGTGGCCTCACTCTGGAATTCAAGAATGGAGTCTGCAAAATCAAAGGAAAAGATGGTGAATTGGTGGCCACCGGCATGCAAACCAAAGGTAACCTATTTCATCTGAATGCAAATATAAGTACATGTCTTATGGCTAAATTTGATGATAGCTGGATATGGCATAGGAGACTCTGCCATGTAAACTTTGATAACATTGTAAAGGCCAGTAAGATCAAGAAAGTTAGAGAGTTGTCGGTGCTAAGAAAACCGGATAATACCTTTGGCAGAGAGTGTCAATTGGGGAAAATGTCTTCCTCAACCTTTAAAGGTAAATCTTTCACTGCTGACAACTTGCTTGATCTTGTGCATACTAATTTGTGTGGTCCTATGAAAACTAGGAGTGTGCAGGGTGATAGGTACTTCATGATTCTCACTGATGACTACTCAAGAATGATGTGGGTCACATTCTTGAAAGACAATTCTGAAGCCTTTATACAGTTTAAAGCTTTTAGAGCATTAGTGGAGAAGGAAAGCGGTAAAAGGATCAAGTGCCTGAGAATTGATCAAGGAGGGGAATTCACTTCCGGTGAATTCAACAAGTACTATGAAGAATATGGCATCAAGAGGAAATTTTCTGCCCCCCAGACTCCATAGCAGAATGGCCCAGCAAAGAGGAATAACCGAACTATGGTTTAAGCAGCTAGAACCATGTTGATTCAAGGAAAGGTAGCTCACACCTTTTGGAGAGAAGCGGTGAGCACTGCAGTCTACACAATGAGCCAAGTACTCATCAAGAAAGGTAAGGATAAAACTCCTTATGAGTATTGGACCAGTAAGACACCTGTGGTTAGCTACTTTAGAATGTTTGGTAGCAAATGTTACATCAACAGAAGTGAACACCAGAGAAAATTTGATGCGAAATGTGATGAGGGAATACTCCTAGGATATTCCACCAAGAGAAAAGCTCTCAAGTGTTTCAACAACAAGACTCAGAGAATTGTGGAAAGCATCAATGTAAGAGTTGATGAAACCTCTGAGAAAACTAAGGAAACCGGTAGTGAGCAAGTGGTAAGTGAACCGGTTGCAACCTTCTAGGAACCGGTTGTCAGTCAACCGAGTACTAGTAAGAGTGTTCCTACACTGGCAGATCTAGATGCTGATACTGATGGAGATGAGGATGAAGAAGAAAAGAAAGAGGAATCTATCAAGACCATTCCTCGGTATGTCAAACTGAATCATGATCCTAAGTAGATCATAGGAGATAAGGATGTAGGAATCCTTACAAGAAGAAAAGTCAGAGAAAACTCATGTATGATCTCTGAATTCAAGCCTAAAACATTCAAACAGGCACATAAGGATGAAGACTGGATCAAGGCAATGGAAGAGGAACTTGACTTGATAGAGAAAAATGATACATGGTCCTTGGTACCCAGATCAGAGCACAAAAATGTCATTGGTACCAAATGAGTCTTCAGAAATAAGCTGAATGAGGATGGCACAGTGATTAGAAACAAAGCCAGATTGGTGTGCAAAGGATATGCCCAAGAAGAAGGAGAAGACTATGGAGAAATCTTTGCTCCTATAGCCAGATTGGAAGGAGTTTGTATGCTTCTTGCATATGCAGCTTTTAAAGGCTTCAAAGTATATCAAATGGATGTAAGATCTGCATTTCTAAATGGTGTACTTGAAGAGGAGGTATATATAGAGCAACCACATGGGTTTTCCCTATTTGAAGACAATGACATAGTGTGTAGGCTACATAAAGCCTTATATGGTCTAAAGCAAGCACCTAGAGCATGGTATGAATGTCTGCATTCCCATCTTGTGAAGATTGGATTTGAGAGAACAAGTGAAGATAGCAATATCTACTTGAAGTCTGAAGGAGATCAAATCTTGATATGTGAGGTATTTATTGATGACATTATCTTTGGCGGAGATGACAAGATGAGTCATGAGTTTGCAGATGAGATGAAGAAAGAGTTTGAGATGTCACTCATAGGGGAGATTAAGTTCTTCATTGGACTGCAGATCCAATAGATGAGAGATGGAATCTTTATCACTCAATCCAAGTATGTCAAAGAGGTGTTGAAGACCTTTGGCATGGAAGATAGCAAACCGGTTGGTACACCGATGGTGACCGATTGTAAACTATCCAAAGAGAATGACTCAGCATTGGTTGATGAGAAGGAATACCG
Organism: Cryptomeria japonica; assembly: GCF_030272615.1. Classification (NCBI taxonomy): domain Eukaryota; kingdom Viridiplantae; phylum Streptophyta; class Pinopsida; order Cupressales; family Cupressaceae; genus Cryptomeria; species Cryptomeria japonica. Next base: position 130,513,504 of record NC_081412.1, read on the forward strand.
ATCAATGATTGGTAAATTGCATTATGTAGTGCATAACAGACTGGATATTGCACATGCAGTTGGCATTACTGCAAGGTTCCATAAACATTCAAGAGAATCCCACTTGGTTGCAGTCAAGCAGATTCTTAGGTATCTGAAGGGAACTGTTGACTATGGATTGTGGTATCCATATAGCAAGGATTTCAACTTGAAAGTGTTCATAGATGCTGATTAGGTTGGTAATGTAGATGATCGGAAGAGCACAACCGGTGGTGCATTCTTCCTTGGTGGTAGACTGGTCTCATGGATGAGTAAAAAGCAAAGTTGTATCTCTCAGTCTACAGCGGAAGCAGAGTATGTTGCAGCTTTCATGAACTGCACTCAGACAATTTGGATGAAGCATGTATTGAATGGCTTCAAAGTTCTTGTATCTGAATTGGTAAGTATATTTTGTTACAATACTAGTGCAATTAATATCTCCAAGAATCTGGTTTTACATTCTAGAACCAAGAAATTTGAGCTTAGGTATCATTTCTTGAGCGAAAAGGTTTAGAACAAAGAGATTGCACTGGAGCATGTTTCCAGTAAGGAGCAGTTAACAGACATATTCACCAAGCCTCTCCCAAAGACTACATTTACATACTTAAGAGGTGAATTAGGGGAACTGCCCCTTTAGGAGGTGAACTAAAAGCATATGCTCCACATCAATCAGGTATTGCATAGTCAAATTTATTTTGGATTGATGTGTTGAAGGATGCTACTCCTTAGGGGGAGCATCATAATGGAATAGGGAAGCTTGTGCCTCCACTTTGGCATTGTTGTCAAAGGGGGAGAAGATGTGAAGCGAAGAAGATATCTGCAGAAATTGGGGGAAAATATGTGAAGCGGTGAGATATCTTTGTATATTGCTATCAATGCCAAAGGGGGAGATTGTTGGCATTATGTGAACCGATATGAGGACATAATGACATTGTATTTTGTCATTGATGTCAATATGTTGCAGAGGTGTGAACCGGCATATGTGAGAACCGGTATAACACTATGAACCAGCATTTGTGCCAAAGTGAAGTGGTGTGCTTATTCAAGGTGAACCGGCATATGGTTATGGGGACTGACACATGGAAGCGTTGTATGACTACCGGTTGGTAGTCTCAACTTTAAGGTTTCCAGTTTAAGTGTTTCAAGCCTGTGTTGCTCAACTGGTGACTTTGTGCGATGAGTTAGCATGATAACAAAGAATAGATAGTGTTGCCACGTAAGCCTTGTGTGCGTGAAGGATCCTGCATGAAGAAGATCTTGCCTATCTATCTCGGGAATGTGCAAAGACTGTAAAATGGTGATAATGTGTGATGGGTTATCAGTCGCCATGAAAATGATGGAAAATGAACGATGGAGATTAATGCAGTATGCTCAATAGTCAAGATTGAACCATTTGAATTCCTTAACCTATTAGGTTTAGGGTTTAAGGTTTATGCTACCGACCTAACTATTTTCTATAAGGTCGATGTTTTGACTCTTTCTAGGGTTGTTGGCAAAATTTGTGTGTAAGTATCCAAGAGAAGGGATACATGATTCTTGCCAGACCAAAAGGAGAGAAGTGATACCTGCAAAGTGTAAGTGCAGAAGTTAAAGAGGAGCTTAAGTGGATCTGCATTGGCGTTGAGTGATGTTACCAGATCATTGTAATACCTGTTGATCTCTAACCACCTCAACAGTTGGAAAATCCCTTAACAGGGTAGCCTTAACCGGCTTGCTGTAAATCCTTTAACAGGGTAACTCTAAGCTACTAAGTTCAAAGTCCCTTAGCTATTGAGTTCTTGAAATCCTCTAACAAGGTAACCTTTAACAAGATTTAACCCTTAATCAGGTATTGTAGCCATCCCTTAACCGAGTGATCTCTAACAGGATCGGTTCCTAGCAGAACCTATTGTAATGTGTCTAACCGGACAAGGCTCCTAATAGAGCGGACTTCCAAAGAGTTCAAAAACAACTTGTGGGTATTCATCCCCACCGTGGTTTTTCCCAGTTAGGTTTCCACATGAAAAATATGTGTGTCATGTGTGATGCTTTGCTATTGCTTGTCAAGCATATGATGGTCTGTGTTTTATGCCTGTCAATAAAACATGTTGAACTAGCTGTTATTATGATTTGATGATAGATCACCTGTTTATGCATAAGGGTGAAATGGTAGTGTAGTCTCAAGTTGAGTGAAAGACTAAGTGAGTAACCGGTTAATGCTTGTCTCAGACATTCTTAGCTTTACCGGTTGCACTCTGTTTCAAACCGGTATCACTCTCTGCCAGTCTTTTGAAGTGTTTGCTGACAAACTGGTTTTGAACTATTTTTTGCCTATACTGATTCACCCCCCCCCCCTCTCAGTACCAATTTGGTAATATTTTCTCATCATTGAGTTATCAAATTTTGGGGGAGCAGCCACAGTTTGGACCCACTTTGCATTAGTTACACCATCATTGACCATGTTTTTGTTCTTAGACTAGAATTTTGGCTTGTCGTTATGATAAGAGGAAGAACTTTGTGTCGACTTCTAGTAATGTTTCAAGGTTCTTTCCTCCAACAAGACACGTTCAAGAGCGAGGCCCTCATCGGTCAATTTTTGGAAGGATTTGATACATTTAGATATTAAGGGTCTTGAAAGTTCAGGCACCAAGTTCTTTTGGAATAGTTCAATTTGATGTTGTTCTAGCATGTCCCACTGGAATTTCTTGATAAGATGTCACCATCTTTGTAGGAAATTGGTGAAGGTTTCTCCGGGCCTTTGTTTTGTATTACATAGGTCCATCATAGAAACATCATTACCCATGTTGTATGCATAGTGGGCCACAAATTTTTCTGCCAAGTCTAGAAAAGAGACAATGGAACCTTGTGGTAAAGATGAGAACCATGCCAGGGCATCTCCCGTGAGACTCTTGGGAAAGATTCTGCGAAGATGAAGGTCACTATAGGAGACTTCTTGGCATAAGATGTGGAATTATCAAACATGATCGCGAGGGTCTCCTTTGCCTTCATACTTGGTGAATTTAGGGATCTCAAATGCTAGGGGATATGGTGCAACTGATATAGACGGGTCGTAAGGACAAGGGAAAAACTCTTCGAACGAGTAAGTTTTTCTTTTATTAGTCCTTTGTTTCATGTCCTTGATGATATTTTTCATGTCTTGAATTTCCTTGATGAGGTCTTGTTGTGGGCTTTGATAATGATGAATTGTATTTTCCCCAAGAATTGGATGAGCCAAAGAAGGTGCACCACCACCAATATATTGATATGATGAGGAGGTGGGAATGTGGTATGTGATGACCGATGTCGCTGGGGTTTGAGTGACAGTTGGTTGTGGTCCGCAAATGGTTGTGACGGGATTGAATACGACCGGGATAAAATTTGCGACATTGTTGGGAGGAAGGGAAGTTTGTGGAATAGAAATATGTGGTTGAATAGAAGGAGGTGGTATAGAAGTTTGTTGGAGAATAGATGAGATCGTATTTGATAGTGGTATGGATGGTAAGGAGGAAGAAGGTGGGATGGAGACCATGGTGGGAGGTACCGCGGGTGGCATTGATTGAGCTTGGATGATTGATGGGGTTGTAATTGATTGAGTTTGAATAGTAGGTGTAGCACTTTGTGTGGGATCGAGGTTTCCTTGTGGTTGTTGGGCGAAAGTGGATCTATTAAACTCAAGTGGAAGTTGAGCTCCATTTTCAAGAAGAGCTTTCAGAAGTGCAATAGGATTGTGTTTAATAAACTGGTCCATCATCTCTTGGTTATAAGAATCTGCTAGGAAAGTTTGCACTTCCAGACAAAGTTCATCTTGGCTAACCATGTCAGGATTTTGGCTTTGATCTTGATTGCTAGGTTGCACACTTTGTGTATGATCTTGCGTGGGATCTTCATATAGGACACCAATGTCCGGCATGCCATATTGTTGTTCAGCCATCTTTTTCTTTGGGGATCAAGTTGCGACCATACACGATATTTGTGATGAAAGGACTTAAGAAATTTGAGGATGAAAGGACTTAGGAAATTTGAGGATGATTGATGGAGGAGGTATGGTAGTGATGGTTTAGAAGAAATTTGATGACTAGGTTGTCTTTGGCATGAACATGAAGGATCGATTTGAATGACAAGTTGTATGAAGGGATACGACCACCCTGATTTGGATGATAATTGGTGTTTCAAAGGACAAACTTGAATGTTGATGGAGAGGACGGACTCTTAGCTTCTCTCTTAGGCTTATGAAATATGGGATGGACAGAGCTTTGACGCAATTTTTGGACTTTGTGTGGGTAATGACTTGGACAATTGTTTGTGTCTTGACAAGTGTTTTTGCAAAGTGTTTGGGGATAGTGATGTGTTTTTAGTCTTCTCTTGGCAAGTATGTATCAAACAAAGCAAACACAATGATCAAATGCATATTATCTCAAAGACACTCATGCTCATATACAACATTCTTAAGGTTGGAAAGCACAATAGTCATTGAATCCCAATTGGTTTCCCAACTACGCTTACCTAGAGAGGACACTTAGATGCTTGACCCCACTGGCTCCCCTTCACGACACTCACTTCTTGGGGCAGCCAAGCATCAATTCCCATGAAAACTTCTCATGGCGAACTTTGTGTCTCTACTAAGGGTCGTAAAAATATGGGCAGCTTCAGAGGTCCGACCTCCTGCACCAATGACTAGAAGGTTTTTGGCCACTATGAACAAGGTGTTTAGTAAGTCTTCCCATTAGGAGCTACCCTTCAAAGTTGTGCAAGCGCAATTGAGGCCTATAGCCCAACGAAGCACCAAGAACTTAGTAGTCATGCAAGCGTGATTGAGATCTCTAGGACCCTACTAAGCACCCAATGTGAGAGTGAACTCTCATATAGCCCCAACCATTAACCCTTTCGTATTCAATGGTCTATTTATTATAGTGAGTTGGGAACCCCAAGTCCAGGTGTACTCACTTGGGTCGTTCCCCTCTTACCTTCTCAAAGAGCAAGTTGGGAGGGCAGACTCGCTAGAGGTAAACACACAATCAAACAAGAAAAGGTTGGAGGGTCTGGATTTTTTATCGTCTAGCAAGATGAGAGCATACTCTCCTACCTTTATGCTTTTCTTAAAGACACATAAGACAATGGTTCATTCCATTTTAATTAATATCTAGGTGCCTAATTTAAATAAATGCACAATATTTGGTTGAATCAGCTAGGCAACTTGCAAAACAACTTGATTAGCAGTTTGAAAAATGGAGTCTTCAAAAAGCATCCTAGAAAACAACTAGATTAGTAGTTTGAAAAATGGAGTCTTCAACAAGCGTCCTGCAAAACAACTTGATTAGTAGTTTGAAAAATAGAGTCTTCAACAAGCGTCCTACAAAAGACAACAAAATGACAAAAATATTAATTTTTTTGATTTTTTGGGAATAAGTAGAAAAACATGAATAAAAACTTTTTTACTAATGACAAATGTGGATTTGGAGGAAGCTATGATGGGTAAATGGGGTTTGACTAGGTTTTTGCCACTTTCCAAGGGATAAGCAAGCAAAAAATGGGGATTTTAGAGGAGAGATGAAGGAATGGGAAAATTTGTCCAAGAGGGACAAAGAAGCAAAAGTTGGAGATAGATAATATGGGAAAAAATTGGAGGTGATTGGATAAAAGGGGAAGGAGTTATGGCAGCCCTAAAAATAGAGGAATGTGGGATTTCGGGCTTCAAAAAGTGGATTTTTGGGATAAGGCCCCCAAGGAAGGAAATGTGGAAAATGGAAATGCAGAGAATCTGGTGAAGTTTGAAGGAAAATGGAGTCAAGATAAAGAAGATATGGTGAAAAAACAGAAAATTTTTTACTCAAACCCTAGATTTAACAGAGCAAACAGAAACCCTAGATTTAACAGAGCAGACAGTCGCACTAAACCAAATAAAAAAAATGTCAAAGGTCTAGATTTTTTATTGTCTAGATAGACAAGAGAATACTCTCCTACTTTCACACTTTCCTGCGGTCAGACAAATTATGATTAAATAGAGCAGATAACAGGAAATGAAAAGAAAATGCAGACTATAGTTAGCACCTAAAAATTTCAAACAGATTAACATAGCAGACAGTCACACTAATTAGATGGAAAAGTGTTAAAGGTTTGGATTTCTGATTGTCTAGATAGACAAGAGCATACTCTCCTATTTTCACACTTTCCTACGGTCAGAGCATGCAGTCGCGCTAAACAGAATAAAAAAAGTGTCAAAGGTCCGGATTTTTGATTGTCTATATAGACAAGAGCATACTCTCCTACTTTCACACAGATTATAATAAAATAGAGTAGATAATAGATCAGATAACAGATCAGATAACAGAGTTATCATGCTGAAACAGAAACAGAAACAGAAAAGAAACAGAATGAGGAGGAGCCATTGCGCAGAAATACAGAGTCACTATTCTGGAACCTGTGAAAAATATATATATATATATATGCAGTCGCGCTATTCTGGAACATGCATCTCACAACTCACAAAAACTTAAAAAAACATTAGTTCTTAGGGATGTGGGTCACTAAAGAGGGAAAAATAGATTTGAAAGGTAAACTGATCAAAACATAACGAAATAAACATACAGAATGCTAAAATATCATAAAAAGACTATTTCACCTTGCTATTTTACCTTCTTCGGATTGAGCTTGATGATTTGAAGGCACCCCTTGCTAATGCTCCACTTGATGTGCTCCTTTGATTGCTGGATGTGGATGGCTCTCCAATATTGTGCACAAATGATAAGGATGAGATGATCAAGTTGCCAAGATGATTTCCTGGGCTCAAAAGGGCAGCATAAGCTTACTGAATTTCAAGATGATTTGAATGAAGGGATGGAACCCTATTTTATAGGAAGAGGAGAGGAAAACGGATGGCTAGGATGAATTCGAGATGAAGGGCTAAGATTTACTTGTGAGGTCACACAAGGTCCAAGAGAGGGTGTGAAGACCAAGAAATGTGCCTTAAAGGCATTTCGTATCTCCACACTCTACAAGATGCATTGGAGGAATTAAAAATTTTCCAAAAATGGATATTATGGGGATTAGAAGAATAAAAAGGAATTAAAAATTCCTTGGGAGAGGGAAATGCCTAGAGGAATGTAAGATTTCAAAAATCTTACATTCATCTAGAAAAAGAGCATTTAAAGCTAGTGGTTGGATGAAAGAACAAAGAGTTGACTTTGTGGCTAATCATGATGATTAGCCATTAACGACTCATTAGGAGGGGAATTAGAGGAAATGTTAGGTGGGATTTATATTTGTAGGAGAATTTGACTAAAAGAATAATGTTAAGTGAGTTTAGGGAGTTTCTAGAAGAATTTATTAGGTTAATGATGAATTAAGAAGATGATTTGTAGGAATCATGTAGGTTAACTAATTAATTGAAATTAATTAGCTAAGAGGAAGATTTGTGAGGATTTGATTTTTTAGAAGAATAAAGAAAGGGATTGATTTATTAAATAAATCAATCATATGCTATAGTGACAATATTAATTATATTTAATTAATATTGAGAAGAATTTTAATTAACATAATTAATTAATTAATTATGTGAGGAATTAAAAAATAATTAAAATAATTATTTTTAAGTGTCTACATTTTGCCCCTCTTTGAAGCGAGGTGTGATGACGCATTGATTCAAAGAATAATCTTGTTTTGATGTTGATATTGGTTTGATAGGATGCCCCGGCTCTTGATTTATAAATTACGGTATGGTGATGCCCCCTCAGGATATCAATTGAGGTATTTGATCTTTGGAGTTTTGCGAAATTGATATCCCGATAGATTTGATTTGATTCGATTGATAAGATCTAGATTCAGTCTGATTTCAAGAAGAATTCATTCTGTATAAGACAAAGATGATCAAAATGTCTGGTTTCAGGAAGGATTCATCCTGTATAAGACATGATTGATCACAATGTCTGGTTTCAGAAAGGATTCATCCTGTATAAGACATGATAAGAGCGTCTGGTTTTAGGAAGGATCCATCCTGTATAAGACATGATCGATCACAACGTCTGGTTTCAGGAAGGATTCATCCTGTATAAGACATAATCGATCACAACGAATGTCTGGTTTCAGGAAGGATTCATCCTGTATAAGACATGATCAGAGCGTCTGGTTTCAGGAAGGATTCATCCTGTATAAGACATGATCAGCTCGTCTAGTTTCAGGAAGGATTCATCATGTATAAGACATGATCAGCTCGTCTGGTTTCAGGAAGGATTCATCCTGTATAAGACATGATCAGATCACAACGTCTGGTTTCAGGAAGGATTCATCCTGTATAAGACATGATTAGAATCAGAATTGATTGTGTGAGGAAAAAAATAAAAATAAAAATAAATAAATAAATAAAGGAAGAAAAATTAGGGTGGAAGGGATAAATGAGGAAGATATATGAAGTAGCCGTGAGGTATTTGGAAAGAAGAGTAAGAGATGCGAGACCGCGAAGGAAAATGGGGGCAATTGAGAACTCCGTGAGATTATTGAGTTTAGGATTTGATGGAATGATGGTGAGATTTTGTGCACAACAAATGTGGAGAGCCAACCTAATTTGATGTTGCCCTGAGTGACTTGCACCACTGCTTATGGAAATCAGGATGCCATGAGAAACCCAGGGCGTGGACTGACTCTGTAGACAAATGGGAATTTCTTGCACACAACGATGCAATGTTAAGAAACACTAATACAAAGTTGTGGGTTTGTGCAAGGAAACCCTCAAACACACCGATACCTCTTGTATACGAGAAGGTAAGTGTTGATAAACACTAGTACCAGGTCGTCGGTTTATACAAGAAGGATCCGAAACATGCCATACTATGAAATATGCCCCAGTATGCACCTATCAGAACATACCTGGATATGGAAGAACCCAGGGAGTCATAAATAGTGGCATTTGTAGGGCAAAAGATGCAAGCCTATATGAAAAAAATCTAACGAAATCTAACAAGTCTCTTCCTTGCAACCAAATGATACCTCTTGCCAAGAGTAGAATTAGGATGGACTTGGGATTGTTTCTCAAGACTTCTTCAAGCTTATACAGAGGCATGAAAGCTTAGTTTCACTGGGACATTTCTTGTTCATGACTTAGGCGAAGACTCATCATCATACACATGTTTTATTGGGAGGCGGAAAAGAAGGAATGTTGTGCATGGGTGGGCTAGAAGGCAGATGATTTGTAGTATCGACCTGATAGACAGTGGATCCGGTTATTTACCTTGGCACCCGCACAGAGGTTTTCACCAAGATACTTGCCCATAGCGCCATGAATTGTTTTTCTTTCTTTTTTCTGATTTTCTCTTCTTTTTTTTTTTTTGTTAATTTTTAATTTTTTTTTGACAATTTAAGACTTTCTGAGGACTAAGCATAAAACCTTTTGAGGTGCATGATATTCATTGGATCATCCAAAGGATCGCCTTCAGGAGTAGCCAACTGATAAGCTCCTGATCCATATTTCGCTGTGATTACATATGGTCCAAGCCAGTTAGGCTCGAACTTGCCTTTCTTTTCTCGTTCTTGTAGATTTTTCTAATTCTCCATGAGGACAAGATCACCAACTTGGAATTCTCGGGTTTTGACTTTTTTATGATAACTCATGCGCAGACAGTTTTGATATACCCGGAGATGATTCAAGGCCTTGAGGCACCTTTCATCTAACAATTCTAGCTCTTGTAAGCGGGCAATTCTATATTCTTCCTCTGGTAGGATGTTTTGCAGCGATACCCTTAGAGAGGGGATCTCGATCTCAAGGGGAAGGATAGCTTCAGAACCAAATACTAGGGAATAAGGAGTGGCGCCTATGGGGGTACGGATGGAGGTGCGGTAGGCCCACAATGCAGGATGGATTTGGAGGTGCCAATCACGGCCCGCTTCATTGACTGTCTTTTTGAGGATTTTTATTAGGGTTTTATTAGAAGCCTCAGCTTGGCCATTGCCTTGGGGATAATATGGAGTGGAGAAGCGGTGTTGGATGTTGAATTTTTGGCAGAGCTCTTTGACATCCTGGTTTTTAAATTGTTTACCATTATCTGTGATGATAACTTTTGGGATGCCATATCGGCAGATTAGGTAATTCAAGATGAATTTGGATATTTGCTTGCCGGTGGTGAAAGTAAGAGGGATAGCCTCTATCCACTTGGTGAAGTATTCGGTGACGGTGATAATGAATTTATGTCCGTTGGAAGATGAAGGGTGGATTTTCCCAATGAGATCGAGCCCCCACTGCGAGAAGGGCCATGGTGTAATAAATGGCTGCAATTCTTGTGACGGTGCATGAATCTTGTCACCATGTTGCTGGCAAGGGATGCATTTCTTCACATAATTGTATGCATCTTCTTCCATTTTAGGCCAATAGTATCCTGTTCTCAAAAGTTTTTTAGCCAATGTGAGTCCACTTGAGTGTGCCCCATAGATGCCCTCATGTACTTCGCGTAATGCCCATTCGGCTTCTTGTTTATCTAAACACCTTAGGAGGGAACCATCAAAATGCCTTCTGAACAAGGTGTCTGCAAGGATGGTGTAACGGGCACATCGACGGATGAAAGTTTGTTGTTGGGTTTTGGTGAGATGTGGGTGAATGGTGTTGTCTTTGAGGAAAGCGAAGGTTTCTTGGTACCAAGGGGACTCTGGACCAACGAGAACACACACCATTTCAGATTCTGGTAGGTCGTATGCCGGTATAAACAATTGCTCGACCAAGAACTCGCACTTCTGACTATGTGCTGGCATTTGAAGGAGGGAGCCAATGGTGGCCATTGCATCTGCAGCCCTATTGTTTGTTCGTGGGATTTGATCAAACTTGATTGCCGTGAAATGTTGCTTAAGATCTTCAACCATGGTATGGTAGGGAAGGAGTTTATCATCTTTTGTCTAGTATTCATCATTGACTTGTTTTATGACGAGCTGGGAATCGCCATAAACTTGTAATTCCTTTATTTTCCAATGGATAGCCAAGCGTAAACCTGTGATGAGGGCCTCGTATTCTGCTATGTTATTAGTACATGCAAAGGCTATCTTGTATGATTTGGGGATGCCATCTCCTTGAGGTGTGACCAATAATATTCCTGCCCCCGATCCATTTTGAGTGTAGGAGCCATCAAAATACAATTTCCATGTGGAGGATGTGGTAACAGTCATAATGAACTCATCTAGTAATTCTGTGAGAAGAGGATGGTCGCCTGGTAGTGGAGCTTCAGCCAGTTGATCTGCAATGACTTGTCCCTTGATTGCTTTTCTGTCCACATATTCAATGTCAAACTCGCTTAAGAGCATGACCCATTTAGCTATTCTGCCAATGAGAACAGCTTTTGACAGGAGATATTTAAGTGGATCAATTTTAGCAATTAATTTTGTCTTGTTGTTTAGCATATAGTGTCATAGTTTCTGTGTGCTGAATACTAATGCCAAACATGCTCTTTCAATGGGGGTGTAGTTGAGTTCATATCCTACTAACGTCCGACTGATGTAGTAAATGGCGCGTTCCTTCCCTTGATCATCTGCTTGTGCCAGCAATGCCCCCAATGCCACTGTAGTAGCACATATGTACAAAATGAGGGGTTTTCCAGGGGTAGGTGGCATCAGAACTGGAGGTGATGCTAGATATTCTTTTAATTTTTCAAAGGCCTTTTGACAGAGGCAATCCCATTTGAATTTTGTGTCTTTTTGTAACAAATGTGCAAATGGATGGCACTTGTCGGCTAGCTGTGAAATGAAACGCCTGACAGACTGGAGTTTTCCCTAGAGATAGCGTAGTTGTCTGAGAGTTTTTGGCGGAGGCATTTCCATAATAGCTTTTACTTTTGCGGGATCAACCTCAATGCCTCTGCAGGAAACAATGAATCCTAGTAGTTTTCCCGATGTGACGCCAAACACACTTTTTAGGATTTAGGCGCAGCTTGTTTTTTTCCAATCTTTCGAAGATCTGTTTTAGAATAGGGATGTGCTCTTGTCTTGTCTTGGATTTGCCTAGCAGATCATCCACATAGTCCTCCATAATTTTGTGCAAGAGGTCATGAAAAATTGTTGTCATTGCCTGTTGATATGCAGCTCCAGCATTTTTAAGGCCAAAAGGCATGACCCGGTAACAGAAAGTACCCCATGGTGTTGTGAATGCGGTTTTATGCTGATCCTCATCTGCTATCCTGATTTGGTTGTATCCAGAAAACCCATCCATTAGCGATAGCAGTTCATGTCCTGCTGTAAGATCCACAATCATATCTATGTTTGGAAGCGGGAAATCGTCTTTAGGACAAGCTATATTTAGATCTCAAAAATCTGTGCAAATGCAGATGCCCCCAGCAGGTTTGCCGACAGGCACAATGTTGGAGACCCATTCAGCGTAGTCTATGGGTTTGATAAATTCTGCGTCTAACAACTTTTGAAGTTCTGCCTTGACCAAGAGAGCAATATGCGGGTGCATTTTGCGGAGTTTTTGTTTTACAGGTTTTGCATCTGGGCGGACGGCGAGATTGTGAACCACCAAGGTAGGATCCAACCCTGGCATATCGGAATAGGACCATGCAAAATTGATTTTAACCTCTATAAGGAAGTTGATGAAGTCTTGTTTCTCGATTTCAGTGAGGGATTTGGCAATGAGCACATTTTTTGGAATGACTTCAGTGCCCATGTTGATGCTGTCTGTTTCTTCTATCAACAAATTTGATTTGTCCTGTGGAAGATAACCAATGGTAGGGAGGTCAAATCCCTCATCATCAAGTGCCTTTTCCAGGTTTTTACTTTCAGATATGCCCTTTGTTTTTATTTCTTGTTCATCCAAAGTCGCCTCAGGGAGGTTTTCACCTAGGAAATCATATCTTTTTCTTTTATTATCTTTTTTGTGGATAAGGGTATTGACTTGACTACCAAAGTATCCCTTTTCGTGCAGTTGAATACCCTCAATTCTATTACCATCTTCCATATTTTGTGTTGTTAGGAGAGTAATGAGAGCATTATCGTCGATGCAAATATCTAAATTGGGTTTGTCTCGTTGGCCCTAGTCAATGAGTTCAGGATGGACAAGATGTAGCTCATGTGAAGTGGGAGGGGTTACGGGGGTGATGGTATTGATGTAAGCATCGAAGAAGGTATCTTTCTCGTATTCATAAGGCATTTCATGGAATTCCTCTTCGTCAGCGCTTTCGATATCCAAAGAAGGACTAGAAGGGGCACCAGCGATGGTAATCTTAGGCACCGGGGTGTACCCCAAGCCTCTGTTGTATCTGTAGGAGATAGGATTTATGGGTTCTTTTCTTCCTTTCTCCTTTGGTCCCAGACCGTGTCCTTTGTAACCCATTTTTTCAACTATGGCAAATGCTTTTGGACACATTTCTTTGGATATTCTTGTTGGATCATCATCCTCTTCCCGGTACAGCCATGAAGAAATATCTGCTTCGAGGTTCTCGTTATCAAGTGGGCCCCATTGCTAGAAGGTGGTGCTTTGGCATTGCATGACTAGTTTCGGGTCCTTTTTTAGCTCTTTTGGTTTGCCAAATGACTTAGGAGAGAGAGGGAGGTTTCCTATTAATAAGACGTCCTCCAATTTGTATTCTCCACAGCCATTATCCAAGATCTTGATTTGATTATTTGGTTGGGATGATGTGGAGGCAACATTTGATGTGTTAGATGGAAGCGTTGGTGAAGGTCTATTTAGTGGGCAATGATACAGATGCTTCCCCTCTAATAGTTTGCAATATTGAAAAGGTTGGGGATCACCTTTGATAGTGATCACTCTTCCATTATAGGGGAATTTGATGCATTGGTGATAGGTGGAGGGTACGGCTTGCAAGGAATGAATCCATGGCCTCCCGAGGAGAATGTTGTAGGGGAGATCAAGATCTAGTACTTGGCAAGGGGTTTCAATTGTAATGGGGCCCACTTGAAGAGGTAAGGTGATCACGCCCTTTGAAATTCTTTCTGCATCATCATATGCCTTTATTGTGATCCTTCCTGATGTGTCTATCAGATCCTCAGAAAGTCCCAATTGTTTTATCAATTTGTATGTACACAGATTAAGCCCGGATCCACCGTCTATCAGGATTCGTTTGACCTTGTGCTTGTGGATGAGAGCTTCGATGTGCAAAGGTTTGTTATGGTCCTCATCTGCGGGAGCATCTTTGGAGTTAAATACAATGTGTTGCTAGGTAACAAGGTTTCCAATGAGGGTTTGAAATTGGGTGGCATTGATGTTATCAGGAACACGTGATTGGAGAAGGGCTTGTTCCAAAATTTCTTTATGGACTGGAGAAGTCTTGAGAAGTTCCAAAATGGAGATCTGCACGGGTGTCTTCCCAAGTTGATCAAGGAGGTCATATCAGCGGGTGGAAGACATGGGTGGAGGGTTTGGTGGGGGAGGAACTCCTTGGATGGTGACTCTTCCTCGGCGTGTAGTTGCATTACAGTCATTCTGGAAATGGGAGGTGGAAGGCGTGGCACCTTGAATGACTATTCTAGCCGGGTTTTGTCTGCTTTGGGAAGAAGGAGGATTAACTCCTTGGTTGGTTATGACATTGACATGAGTGTCTACAGGTTCAATGCGACTTACTAAAAAATCAAAACCGGTTACGTGATTAGCATAGTCATAATCCATTATGTTAGATGATGAGCCTTTTCCTTTATCATGCTTTGGGAAGGGTTCTTGGTACATTTTGAGTTTGTCATTGTTATTACCAGGTTTTGCATTTGCTACCTCAATCTCACCTCTATCAATGAGATCTTGTATGTAGATCTTCAATTTCATACACTTTCGTGTATCATGTCCCTTGATACCATGGTATTCACGATACTCATTTTCATTATACCATCTTGGCTTAGGTTGATTGGGATCAAACGGGCGAGTGATTGGAAAAACCACTATACCTGCTTGGACAAGTTTTTGAAACACCACTTCAATAGGCTCAGCAAGAGGAGTGAAATCTCTTGGAGTCCTGTTATTCGATCGGGGTGGTCGTCCTTGGATTGAGACATTGTTGTGAGGTTTTTGAGATTGATTTGAATTATTTTGATTGTTGAATTGATGAATATTGGTGGTGGACTTTGGGGGAGTGGCCACGGTTTGGACCCGCTTCACATCAGTTACACCATCATTGACCATGTTTTTATTTTTAGCCCAGAATTTTGGCTTGTCGTTATGATAAGAGGAAGAACTTTGTGATGACTTCTGGTAATGTTTCAAGGTTCCTTCCTCCAACAAAAAACGTTCGAGGGCGAGGCCTTTATCGGTCAATTTTTGGAAGGATTTGATACATTGGGATATTAAAGGTCTTGAAAGTTCAGGCACCAAGTTCTTTTGAAATAGTTCAATTTGATGTTGTTCTGGCATGTCCCACTGGAATTTTTTGATAAGATGTCACCATCTTTGTAGGAAATTGGTGAAGGTTTCTCCAGGCCTTTGTTTTGTATTACATAGGTCCATCATAGAAACATCATTACCCATGTTGTATGCATAGTGGGCCACAAATTTTTCTGCCAAGTCTGGAAAAGAGACAATGGAACCTCGTGGTAAAGATGAGAACCATGCTAGGGCGTCTCCCGTGAGACTCTTGGGAAAGAGTCTGCGAAGATAAAGGTCACTATAGGAGACTTCTTGGCATAAGATGTGGAATTCACGGACATGGTCGCGGGGGTCTCCTTTGCCTTCATACTTGGTGAATTTAGGGATCTCAAATCCCGGGGGATACGGTGCAACTGATATAGATGGGTCATAAGGACAAGGGTAAAACTCTTCGAATGAGTAAGCTTTCCTTTTATTAGTCTTTTCTTTCATGTTTTTGATGATATTCTTCATGTCTTGAATTTCCTTGATGAGGTCTTGTTGTGGACTTTGATATTGATGAATTGTATCTGCTCCAAGCATTGGATGAACTAAAGAAGGTGCACCACCACCAATATATTGATATGAAAAGGAAGTGGGAACGTGGGATGTGATGACCGATGTTGCTGAGGTTCATGTGATAGTTGGTTGTGATCCGCCAACTGTTGTGATGGGATTGAATGCGGTCTAGATAAAATTTGTGACATTGTTGGGAGAAAGGGAAGTTTGTGGAATAGAAATATGTGGTCGAATAGAAGGAGGTGGTATAGAAGTTTGTTGGAGAATGGATGAGATTGGATTTGATAGTGGTATGGATGGTAAGGAGGAAGAAGGCGGGATGGAGATCGTGGTGGGAGGTGTCGCGGGTAGCATTGATTGGGCTTGTATGATTGATGGGGCTGCAATTGATTGAGTTTGAATAGTAGGTGCAGCACTTTGTGTGGGAGCGAGATCTCCTTGTGGTTGTTGGACGAGAGCGGATCTATTAAATTCAGGTGGAAGTTGAGCTCCATGTTCAAGAAGAGTTTTCAGAAGTGCAGTAGGATTTTGTTTAATAAACTTTTCTATCATCTCTTGGTTATAAGAATCCACTAGGAAAGTTTGCACTTCCGGACAAAGTTCATCTTGGTTAACCATGTCAAGATTTTGGCTTTGATCTTGATCGCTTGGTTGCCCACTTTGTGTATGATCTTGTGTGGGATCTTCATATAGGACACCAATGTCTGGCATGCCATATTGTTGATCAACCATCTTTTCTTTTGGGATCGAGTTGCGACCATACACGATATTTGTGATGAAAAGACTTAGGAAAAATGTGATGAAATGACTTAGAAAATTTGTGATGGAAGGATTTTAGAAACTTGTGATGAAAGGACTTAAGAAATTTGAGAATGAAAGGACTTAAGAAATTTGTGATGAAAGGACTTAAGAAATTTGACGATGAAAAGAATTAAGAAATTTGTGATGAAATGACTTAAGAAATTTGTGATGAAAGGACTTAAGAAATTTGAGGATGAAAAGAATTAAGAAATTTGTGATGAAAGGACTTAAGAAATTTGTGATTAAAGGACTTAAGAAATTTGAGGATTAAAGGACTTAAGAAATTTGTGGATGAAAGAACTTAAGAAATTTGTGATGAAAGGACTTAAGAAATTTGGGGATGAAAGGACTTAAGAAATTTGAGGATGAAAGGACCTAAGAATTTTGTGGATGAAAAAAAAACAAACTTAAGACATTTGTGATGAAAGGACTTAAGAAATTTGAGGATGAAAGGACTTAAGAAATTTGTGGTGAAAGGACTTAAGAAATTTGTGGATGAAAGAACTTAAGAAATTTGTGATGAAAGGACTTAAGAAATTTGAGGATGAAAGGACTTAAGAAATTTGAGGATGATTGATGAAGAAGGTATGGTAGTGATGGTTTTAGAAGAAAACTTGATGACTAGGTTGTCTTTGGCATGAACATGAAGGATCTATTTAAATGGCAAGTTGTATGAAGGGATATGACCACCCTGATTTGGACGATAGTAGGTGTTTCAAGGGACAAACTTGAATGTTGATGTAGAGGATAAACTCTTAGCTTCTCTCTTAGGCTTATGAAAAATGGGACGGACGGAGTTTTGACGCAATTTTGAACTTGGTGTGGGTAATAACTTAGACAATTTGTTTGTGTCTTGACAAATATTTTTGCAAAGTTTTTTGGGGATAGTGATGTGTTTTTAGTCTACTCTTGGCAAGTATGTATCAAACAAAGCAAACACAATGATTAAATGCATATTATCTCAAAGACACTCATGCTCATATACAACATTCTTAAGGCTGGCAAGGACAATAGTCATTGAATCTCAATTGGTTTCCCATCTATGCTTACCCAGAGCGGACACTTAGATGCTTGACCCCACTGGCTCCCCTCCACGGCACTCACTTCTCGGGGCAGCCAAGCATCAATTCCCATGAAAACTCCTCATGGCGAACTTTGTGTCTCTACTAAGGGTCGTAAGAATATGGGCCGCTTCAGAGGTCCGACCTCCTGCACCAATGACTAGAGGGTTTTTGGCCACTATGAACAAAGTGTTTAGTAAGTCTTCCCGTTAGGAGCTACCCTTTGAAGTTGCGCAAGCGCAATTGAGGCCTATAGCCCAACGAAGCACCAAGAACTTAGTAGTCACACAAGCATGATTGAGATCTCTAGGATCCTACTACGCACCCAATGTGAGAGTGAACTCTCATATAGCCCCAACCGTTAACCCTTTCGTAGTCAATGGC
This sequence comes from Cryptomeria japonica, assembly GCF_030272615.1. Lineage (NCBI taxonomy): Eukaryota > Viridiplantae > Streptophyta > Pinopsida > Cupressales > Cupressaceae > Cryptomeria > Cryptomeria japonica. The sequence goes on from NC_081412.1 coordinate 130,531,576, forward strand.
CTATTTATTATAGTGAGTTGGGAACCCCAGGTCCAGGTGTACTCACTTGGGTCATTCCCCTCTTACCTTCTCAAAGAGCAAGTTGGGAGGGCAGGCCCGCTAGAGATAAACACACAATCAAACAAGAAAAGGTTGGAGGGTCTGGATTTCTGATCGTCTAATAAGACGAGAGCATACTTTCCTACCTTTACGCTTTTCTTAAAGACACATAAGACAATGGTTCATTCCATTTTAATTAATATCTAGGTGCCTAATTTAAATAAATGCACAATATTTGGTTGAATCAGCTAGGCAACCTGCAAAACCACTTGATTAGTAGTTCGAAAAATGGAGTCTTCAAAAAGCGTCCTGCAAAACAACTTGATTAGTAGTTTGGAAAAATAGTCTTCAACAAGCGTCCTGCAAAAAATCAACAAAATGACAAAAATATTAATTTTTTTTTTTTTTTGGGAATAAATAGAAAAACATGAATAAAAACTTTTTTACTAATGACAAATGTGGATTTGAAGAAAGCTTTGATGGGTAAATGGGGTTTGACTAGGTTTTTACCACTTTTTGAGGGAGATGTAAGCGAAAAAATGGGGATTTTGGAGGAGAGATGAAGGAATGGGAAAATTTGTCCAAAAGGGACAAAGAAGCAAAAGTTGAAGATGGATAATATGGGAAAAATTTGGAGGTGATTGGATGAAAAGGGAAGAAGTTATGACAAACCCTAAAAATAGAGAAATATGGGATTTTGGGCTTCAAAAGGTGGATTTTTGAGATAAGGTCTCCAAGGAAGAAAATGTGGAAAATGGCAATGTAGAGAATATGGTGAAGTTTGAAGGGTAATGGAGTCAAGATAAAGAAGATATGGCAAAAAAATAGAAAAAAATTTACACCCTAAATTTAACAGAACAGAAACCCTAAATTTAACAAAACAAAAACCCTAGATTTAACAGAGCAGACAGAAACCCTAGATTTAATAGAGCAGAAACCCTAAATTTAACAAAACAAAAACCCTAGATTTAACAGAGCAGACAAAAACTCTAGATTTAATAGAGCAAATTGTCGCACTAAACAGAATAGAATAAAAATGTCAAAGGTCCGGATTTCTGATTATCCAGATAGACAAGAGCATACTCTCCTACTTTCACACTTTCCTGCAGGTGGACAGATTATATTTAAACAGAGCAGATAACAGGAAATAAATAAATAAAATGCAGACTACAGTTAGCGCCTACAATTTTCAGACAGGTTAACAAAGCAGACAGTAGCACTACACAGATAGAAAAGTGTCAAAGGTCCGGATTTCTGATTGTCTAGATAGACAAGAGCATACTCTCCTATTTTCACACTTTCCTGCGGTCAAAGCATACAGTCGTGCTAAACAGAATAGAAAAGTGAAAAGTCTGGATTTTTGATTGTCTATATAGACAAGAGCATACTCTCCTACTTTCGCACAGATTATACTAAAACAGAACAGACAACAAATCAAATAACAAATAAGATAACAGAGCAGAATAAGGAGGAGCTATCGCGCAGAAATGCAGAGCCACGATTCTGGAACCTGCGAAAAAGATATATGTATATTTTTATTTTTATTTTTATTTTTTGTAGTAGCGCTATTCTAGAACCTGCGTCTCACAACTCACAAAAACCTTAAAAAAAAACAATAACATTAGTTCTCAGGGACGTGAGTCCCACCGGGCGTGCCAAAATGAAGAGGGAAAAATAGATTTGAAAGGTAAACTGATCAAAACATAACGAAATAAACATACAGAATGCTAAAATATCATAAAAAGACTATTTCACCTTGCTATTTTACCTTCTCCTTCGGATTGAGCTTGATGAAGTGAAGGCGCCCCTTGCTAATGCTCCACTTGATGTGCTCCTTTGATTGCTGGATGTGGATGGCTCTCCAATATTGTGCACAAATGATAAGGATGAGATGATCAAGTTGCCAAGATGATTTCCTGGACTCAAAAGGGTAGCATAAGCTTACTGAATTTCAAGATGATTTGAATGAAGGGATGGAACCCTATTTTATAGGAAGAGGAGAGGAAAACGGATGGCTAGGATGAATTCGAGATGAAGGGCTAAGATTTACTTGTGAGGTCACACAAGGTCCAAGAGAGGGTGTGGAGACCAAGAAATATGCCTTAAAGGCATTTCGTATCTCCACACTCTACAAGATGCATTGGAGGAATTAAAAAATTTCCAAAAATGGATATTATGGGGATTAGAAGAATAAAAAGGAATTAAAAATTCTTTGGGAGAGGGAAATGCCTAGAGGAATGTAAGATTTCAAAAATCTTACATTCATCTAGAAAAAGAGCATTTAAAGCTAGTGGTTGGATGAAAGAACAAAGAGTTGACTTTGTGGCTAATCATGATGATTAGCCATTAATGACTCATTAGGAGGGGAATTAGAGGAAATGTTAGGTGGGATTTATATTTGTAGGAGAATTTGACTAAAAGAATAATGTTAAGTGAGTTTAGGGAGTTTCTAGAAGAATTTATTAGGTTAATGATGAATTAAGAAGATGATTTGTAGGAATCATGTAGGTTAACTAATTAATTGAAATTAATTAGCTAAGAGGAAGATTTGTGAGGATTTGATTTTTTAGAAGAATAAAGAAAGGGATTGATTTATTAAATAAATCAATCATATGCTATAGTGACAATATTAATTATATTTAATTAATATTGAGAAGAATTTTAATTAACATAATTAATTAATTAATTATGTGAGGAATTAAAAAATAATTAAAATAATTATTTTTAAGTGTCTACAGTCGCACCGGGTGTGCCAAAATGAAGAGGGGAAAACAAATTAGAAGGTCAAATGATAAAAAATATAACGAAATAAACATGCAAAATGCTTAAATATCATGAAAAGACCATTTCACCTTGCTATTTTACCTTCTCCTTTGGATTGAGCTTGATGAAGTGAAGGTGCCCCTTGATAATGCTCCACTTGATGTGCTCCTTTGATTGCTGGATGTGGATGGCTCTCCAATGTTGTGCACAAATGGAATGGATTTGGAAAATGATAAGGATGAGATGATCAAGTTGCCAAGATGATTTCCTGGGCTTAAAAGGGCAGCATAAGCTTACTAGATTTTGAGATGTTTTTTGAATGAAGGGATGGAGCCTTTTATTTATAGGAAGAGGAGAGAAAAATGGATGGCTAGGATGGATTTGAGATGAAGGGCTAGGATTTACTTGTGAGCTCACACAAGGTCCAAGAGAGGGTGTGGAGACCAAGAAATATGCCTTAAAGGCATTTCGTATCTCCACACTCCACAAGGTGCATTGGAGGAATTAAAAATTATCCAAAAAAGGATATCATGGGGATTGAAGGAATAAAAAAGAATTAAAAATTCCTTGGGAGAGGGGATGCTTAGAGGAATGTGAGATTTCAAAAATCTTACATTCACCTAGGAAAAGAGTATTTAAAAGCAAGGAGTTAACTTTGTGGCTAATCATGTTGATTAGCCATTAACGATTCATTAAGAGGGGGATTAGAGGAAATGTTAGGTGAGATTAGGATAATTTGACTAGGAGAGAGATGAATGGAGGGAAAAAAAAAATTAGAAGAATAATGTTAAGTGAGTTTAGGGAGTTTCTAGAAGAATTTATTAGGTTAATAATGAATTAAGAAGATGATTTGTAGGAATCATGTAGGTTAACTAATTAATTGAAATTAATTAGCTAAGAGGAAGATTTATGAGGATTTGATTTTTTAGAAGAATAAAGAAAGGGATTGATTTATTAAATAAATCAATCACATGCTATAGTGACAATATTAATTATATTTAATTAATATTGAGGAGAATTTGAATTAACATAATTAATTAATTAATTATGTGAGGAATTAAAAATAATTAAAATAATTATTTTTAAGTGTCTACAGTAATAATAATTTTAAAGTACCTGGAACCTTTTGTATCTTTAAGGGAATCAATTCTTCATCGCTCACCACCAATGTGGTCTAAAATGTTCCCATACTATCAATACGGGAAGATCCAGGAAATGATGGTATGGTATCAGTAGTATTCGCCTCTGTTGCAAAAAATGAATCCACTATGAAATGCCCCCAAGAAAGAACACTTCAAGGGAAATAAACACATAACAAAAGAGAGAGAAAAAGAGGGATCTACCAATAGTGGGCAGGTCAACATGACAAGTAGCAAAGGACGTCTGCATGCTACATGTTGCTGACATTGTAGTCAGTAATAATCTCAAATGAGGCGGCCTTTCCACAGGAAAATTGGCAGCACCTAAAGAATAATACATTAAATATATGAAAACTGCAAGAATTGTAAACAAGGATGAACCATTATTAAGAGTTATAAAGAAATATGAACCTTTATTAAGTGTTCGATAATAATCTTAATGATACAAAAGTATGAGGGAAAATAAGGAAGTTAGGTTTTGATGCAGGACAAAGGTATGTAAATTTGTGACAAGAGGGCAATGTAAGTGATAAACTAGTATAGTCCTTACAGAAGATAGTCCATGGAATCTATTTATTTAGATTTCTTCAATGTGCTATCTCATGTTGTCAAACTTCACGTTGTCTTATTGGTCTTTGTAATGTCCCTACTTTGAAATATAATTTAATAATAGTAAATTAAAATACAAGTGATCAGATCAGATCAAACGAGAACTTCTAATTGTGCAACTAAATACTTTATCAATAGTTTAATAAACTATTATTACAATCATATATACACACAAAACTTATTATTATTCATTCTAAAGAGAGAGAAATAGTATAGACAGGGAAAGACCTATGTAAATAACACTAGCATTAAAAAAGCAAGTTCACAAGTCCAAAGAAGTAGTTTTAATGTATAGAACATGGTCATCACCTGCAATACCCTGATCATGTCCACCAGGTTGATGATCACACATGAAATTCTGTAAAAACAACATGTACATATTTTAGTTAGTGACATAAAAGAGTACAAAATATAAACCATTATTGAACTTTTGTTATAATTAAAGATTTTATTACTGCTTACTCGCATGTTTTCTGTTGCTTGCATCAATTGATTCAACCTATCTTTTATCTCATCGGTCTGAGGGGTCATGCATACCAAAGCAACAATCTCTTTATTAATTTTTGTGATACACATTTTTATCACTTCTACAGGGTTTGTGGAAATTGTGTAGTCCTTATCACTTAATACTATGCTGAGGTGTTGATGTAAGGGAGGTTCCTTTCCCTTTCCCCAAACATTCGTCTATGAAAATAATATTATTAACACTATCAAAATTACTCCAAAACAGTCAAGAAAATAATAATGTAATAGTTTGCTTCTATGTAATTTGTACAATTACAATGAGGTTTACCTGCTCTGTAGAAGTGTTGGGACCTACATTCCTGTATATGTTATGTGACAGATCCAGGTCGCCCTGTGACAAAGAAAAAATATAAACACGTTAGCGAAATGAAACCAGTAGACTTAGCAAAAAAACTTAATAATAAGATGTTATATTGGAGTCATTAAATGGAGGTTGGTTTAAATGGTATATAGTATGTACCACCCCTATGTTAGTAATTGTGTTTGTATCTATATGATTCAAATTGTAATCAATTAGCAGCTCTTCCCCTGCACATATTGATTTTATCGCACATACGAATACACGATTTCCCTCGCACGCCTTGATATGAAATTGGGTTGTTTATTAGTTGACCCAGGTTGCATACTATTTATAAAACCTGCAATATTCCCTATATTTTTTTTGCCTTCCATCAATGTATACAACCACTCATTTACTTTGATCATTATCTTTCTGTTGTATATAATTTGTTGACAGTGCATACCTATGCATACTTTTTTTTATATCGAACAAAACGCATCCAATTTTTGTTATTCTAACAAGGTCCGACATACTCTATCAATTCAACAACTTTGTTGTAACAGACCTTCATTTCATCCATGGAAAATAGGCCCAAACCATGTAACGATGAAGGTGCTATGTGATATATCCTCTTGTTAACACAAAAATCGGTGTTTATTGGAGGAAGTTCCTTGGGTACCCATTGTTTCTCTAGATGTTTGTACCTCAAGAGCACCTCGATATCACCTTTGGTCTCATCATCATAAGAACATGAGCCCCCTTGAGCAAGGAAAAATTCCATGTGTTTACTAAATTTTCTTCTAATATTTTGACCTCTAGTTGATCTCCCTATTTTAGACCTACTACATGTCTCACTTTCATTGATTATTCCTACATTTCCCTCACTTGAGGAAGACACATCTGACATATACCTATTTGTTGGTACCTGCACTCCATCAAATGAGAGAGTTAGTTGGTAATGAGAGAAATATTTTGTAAATGAGGGTAATGTTGATGAAGAAGTCAGCCCTAAAGTTGACATTGAGATTAAAAATTGAATAAGTCCAACTAGGGCCTCAAGTGTTGATAACTGTATTAGATTTGCTACTAATGTCGAGGTTTGAAGAACTGAGGAACTTTATTTTCCTAGTATTTTTTTAAAAATAAACTATTTCTATAGGGTGTATTAACTTATACATGTCAATCCATAAGACTGTGCAAGATCCTCATCAAATAGGTTCAGGTTCCTGCATATGTAAATCAATTATCTTATGTTAGCCAAAAATTACATGATACGTATACTAAAAATTACATAGTACACAACATGAACCATATACAATCATCATAATCATTGTATATTTTTTTATTCCTTACCTTTACTTTATGTAGACTGTGCAAGATCCTCAACTAAAGGTTTGATGATGTCTATAGTCAATTACCTGTTTACACCAAGGGTGGCAACATCACACAAAATATATACATGAAATCAACACCAACAATTGAGCATCATAATTTAGTAGAATTGATCAGGCAATTCAGGAAACTTTGGGGGTTGCAACTTCTCAGATGGAATCTATGAGTACCCCCTTTACTATAGAGGACATGAAAATCCAAAAATCATGGCCTAATGTCAAAGTAAGACATGGGACCTGGAAAAATAGGAAGTAGAGTAAGTAGTGTAATTCAGCCACAGAATGGGTTCCACCCAAGAAGGGGTGGATCAAAGAAAATTTTGATGGGGCGGCTCAACTCAAAGGGGGTGTGTCTAGTGTGGGGGTGGAGTTTTGGAATGATAGTGGTAGTTTAGTTAAAATTGGGGTACAACATATTAAGAAGGGCACTAACAATGAAGCCAAAGCATATGCAACGTTGTTGGCTACTCGATGTGCTCAAAATATGGGGATTAAAAAATTACATCTGGAAGGGGATTTGCTGATCATAATCCAAGCTATTAAAAATGGTGAAATTAAAGCAAGGTATTTAAAAAAATTTATCTCTCTGATCTTTTAGAGGACTTGAATTATTTTGAAGATGTTGTGGTTTGTCATATCAGACAAGAGGGTAATACAGTGGTGGATAAATTATCTAAATGGGCCGTGTCCTTCAATCAAGAAGGGGATGCACATTTTGAAGTCTTTGATGGCGAGATGAATTTAGATTGAATCTTTCTATTTTCAAAGGGTTAAATTTATAAAATAAAATAAAAAATGCTTACAAATTGTCAAGGTAGTGTCAACATATTTTGACAGGCAGCAGTCGACAGTACCAACTATTCATGTAATAGAACATTCACATATCAAAGCATAAGTAACAATAACAAACAGCTATACCAGAAGAATTATATCTTTATTGAATTCTCAAGAATATGCCTGTACAATACCATCCTTGCCTAGGTTCCATCCGAATCATATATAGACTTGATGGTTGGCCAAGTTGCACATTTTGAAGTCTTTGATGGCGAGATGAATTTAGATTGAATCTTTCTATTTTCAAAGGGTTAAATTTACAAAATAAAATAAAAATGCTTACAAATTGTCAAGGCAGTGTCAACTTATTTTGACAGGCAGCAGTCGACAGTACCAACTATTCATGTAATAAAACATTCACATATCAAAGCATAAGTAACAATAACAAATAGCTATACCAGAAGAATGATATATTTATTAAATTCTCAAGAATATGCTAGTATAATACCATCCTTGCCGAGGTTTCATCCGAATCATATATAGACTCAGCGATTGGCCAAGTTGCCAACAGTCACTAACTACCAACTACCCCACGGGAGCCTCTTGATGACTCAAACATAAACATAAACATAAACACCCATCCCAACTACAAACTAACATGTGTTATTGACCTCTAACATTAGCCCCCCCAAAAAAGTAGTCATCTTCCAGACGACTAAGACAATAGGAGCTGGACTACAAAACAAAAGACTAGGACTAAGAAGGGGGAGGAGGCATCCTTGTAGTGGTTGAAGAAGAAGGTCATTGCCCTGTGTGGAGTCTAAGGGTATTCTCTGCCATTAGCTATTGTTCCTATGCCTTCTTCACCATGTGTGCGGACTCCAATAGTTTTTTGTCTTTTTGCTCCATCTGTAAGGTAAGCTTGGCCACTTTTGCTGTAGTACTTGCACCTCCTTCTTTTGCATGCTGCAACAAGCCTCATAAGTAATCACCTTTGTTTCTAGCTTAGCCCTCAGGTTCTTCTCTATTGCAGCTAGTTGCGCATGCTTCTCCCCTTCCTTCTCTAGTTTTGCCACATACAACCGCTAAGCCTGCAGCTCTATCCGATTCTATCGCATCTGTAGGTACATATCCCAAAATGATCCTTCCATACTATGCAAGGTGGCACCCAAGGTGCCCACTCCTTCCACTAGTCACATGCGCTTCCATTCTTGTACCATCTCTAGCGTACTATTGCTAGCCACCCCTGCTTCTCGAAGTGGCGCACAAACTCATCTACACATCCAGAAGTCATGAAGTGGCGCATTTTCTCAGCATCAGTGGAGTTTCTAGCCTCCATTTGCCCAGTCAAATGTGCCATTCCATGTGCTACATCTGAAATCCCTTGAAGCTCCCCAAAGAACTGCTGGAGCGAGCCTGCTAGATCGCTAGGATCTGGTGGAGTGAGGTGAAGTCCTACCAGTAGTCCTTCCAGCCTGGTTTTCCCAACATTGAGGATCCTCTAGCTCTATCCACCACTTCATGTTTCTCTTTTCTACTCCTCCGCAGACATCCTCTCATCCTGATCTTTGATAGGGGTGGTCCTGTTCTATGTCTGGTTCAGTCCAACGGCCATGGCGTGTGGTTCAGTCCAACGGCAAACTGCCCCAGCCACTCCTCCAATGATGCATCTATATCCTCATCCATTAGTGTCTCCAGTACTGCCAACTCCTCTAGACTATCTCCCACCATTGGTACATCCCCTGACTCATCTTTCTCCATTGGTACTCTACTAGTACCTATCATACTAGTACCTGTTGGTACTGTACTAGTACCTACTAGTACCATACTAGTACATGTCATACTAGTACCTACTGGTACCATACTAGTACATGCTAGTACTATGCTAGTACTTACTGGTACCATACTAGTACATGTTGGTATCATACTGGTACCATACTAGTACCTACTAGTACCATACTAGTACCTATTATGCCAGTAGCTGAACCTACCATACTAGTACCAATTCCCTATATGACTACCTCTTCTTCCCCTAGTACAGCCGTCTCCTGAGCTATTTTATTCAGACTATGCTATACGGCCTCCTCTACCACCATCTGGTCTATCATACTGATACGATCCGTGGCTGGTACAACTTGCAACTCAAGTACAGCTAAAATTATCTGCGGCATTGACACCTGTCATTGTGCCGGTGGTTCTCCTTCATTGATTTTTTGGAATATCACCCTAGTGGTTGTACGTCTCCGACCAGACTGGCTACTGTAAGTGCTTCCTGTGGTACCAAGTGTGCTAAAGAGGATAATTTTGAGGGTGTAAATTTCACTTGCGTGTTCTTCCACTATCCCCGTAGCCCTCCATACTACTCTTCCTCTTCCTCCTCTACTTATTGTTGCGATTCTGCTTCCCCTTCATCCTCTCCTACTGTGTGTGGTGCCATACAGAACCCCTCATCTCCACTCTCCTGCTACTTAGTCTCTTCAGCCTCTTCCTCTGAATCTTTAGTAATGTTGTCATCTTCAACCTCTACAGATACGTCCAACTTCCTCCTCCTCTTTGTTAGTTGTGCGGTGTCACCAAGTGTGTCCAGATGGGCACAATAGTACATGGTCGGCTTATTAGGTTCCACCCTTCTACATGGTTTGAAAGTCCCCCATATTTCTGGTGGTATTTGCCGACGTACAACATCAAGGAATAGGCTGATTACATGGTGGCACATGTAAAATGTCTTGTGTTCCAGCTTGAAAAAATCATGAATTCTTTCTGCCAAAAGTTGCCCCCAGTTGTAAACTTTGCCACACTTAATCCCATTCATTAACCTTATCATCCAGACGGCTATGTCGGATTCCTGATTGGCTCCTGTGAGGTGACTTTTTACTAAGACCATCAACATTCTCCATTCTCCTAGTGTAATAAATGCATGCTTCAACCCCCTATTGTCAGACTAGGTGCTTTTCCATTTCTCTTTTGTGAGGTCATCTCTGCATACCAAATCCAACAGCCACTTCTTCTTTTCCTTGGTGAGCTTCTTGGCTATTTATGTTGCAGATGCTCCCTTCTCGGGTATACCCAATACCCTCCTAAAATTTTTCAGTTTGAATGAAACTCGTATCGTGCAGCCCTGGAACTGAATGATGGAATCCCTTTCCTGACAATTGTATCCAGATACCATAGTCCGTAGCACTAGCTCAAAATCGTTAATGTTGAATGTCAACATCTAGATGACATGCTCTACTTGATCTTTTCTAAGGGAGTCCTTTATCACATGGTCAGGGGAAGCTTCCTCCCACCAAGTACAATATTCGCTGCCAGTCACACTCTCAAAGGCTACATTCTCCATCGTGATTCCCTCTGGATCCTTCTGCACTTTTGGCTTGATTTTGGCCTTCTTGATGTCGCTAGCTAGATCTGTAGTTGTCATAGTTGCACTGCAACTGCTTTGCCATGTTGTCTTGTCTTTGTCTCATCCTTGGCCATTATTATAACAGTCTACAAGTGTGACCTACCAATTGGTACGAACCATTGGACCAACTGCTGCCTCTACAATGTACGAATTAACTCGTGCACTTCCGTTCCCTGGTTGTACGACCTCTTCAACCTATGCCAACTCTTCACTCAGATTTACACGGATGGCACGAATCTCTGCACAGATACCCTCAAAATTTTTATACAACTTCTCCCTGCATATACAGACATTGCAAAAGAGGGGATTGTACAGGTCTTGCACGTACAGTATGTCCATTTTTTGAGCATACAGTTTTTCTCCTTTATCCGCTGGTAACCATACAAGATCGTACGACTTAGTTTCTTGTGGGTGCAAAGTTCTGTCATACGATATTCCTCTCTTCCGCATAGGGATTTCTCCCCTCACAGGCCGTACATCGTATGGGCTATGTTAGACTCCCTTCTTTGTCGATCATATGTCATATGGATAACTCAGACACTCCCTGGACTATCGTACGTCGTACGGGTGATCAACATACCCCCTATTTGCAAGTCATGCGCTATAGTGCCTTTTCCCTATCTCGCCTAGTCGTACGAGCTATCACTGCCATACGAACTCCTCACTCTTCCTTCCTTAAGTCGTACGTCATATGGTCTACTAAGGTCGTATGGATTTTCTGGCTTCATCTTGCGAATTCCTTCTACCTCCATTGTCCGTACGGTTTGTGCTTGTACTAGCGTGATGTGTACGGACTTGTACGACCCTGCTTGGCACCCGCTTTTTTCTCTGCAATTTTTTCTTCAACAGGCTCTTTCTCTATCTTGATTCTGCCTATGTGATGTGTACAAATAAGCTCTGTGGGGTTTTAAATAATCATTTGGTCTTTTCAGAGTTAGGGTTAGGCTTAAATATTTCATTAATTTTTTATAAAATAATTGCCTCTTTATTAATTGTATTTTTTCCTTACTTATTTCCCTTACTTTTGCCTTGCACTTTAATTTTTTAATACTCACCAACCCTTACCTTTTTATCTCCTCCATATGCTCTTTTCTTCTTATTTTTAATATCCTGTCTCCTATCAATTGTTTTAATTCTTTTATTTGACAACACTTTTTAAATGTTTTCACTTTGAATATGATCCTAGCCTCCAACATTTTGTTGATTTCCTCATTCACCTTGGCTGCATAGTTCTTGTTCATCCTATACGGTCTCCTCTGTACGGGTTGGGCTCCTGGTATGAGGGATATGTGATGTACCCACAATTCTGGTGGTACCCCCTTCAAGTCCTTGTAGGTCTAGGAAAAGATGTCCTTGTATTCTAGAAATATCCTAAAAGTCGCCACCTTCAGTATGGGGTTCTAGTCATCCACTATGAGTATCACCTGCGGGTCCTCATCCTTGCCTAGATTGATTTTTTTCACCTCTTTCCTTGTACTTGATGGATTTGTCTTGTTCAAACTGGTGGGCTGGTGTGTCATCCACCTATGCCATTCCCTCCTGGTACTTACCATACTCCAGGGGAAATAATTGCTCTTCCATACTACCACTTGATTCACCAATCTCACATATTTGTAGCATGTGGCACTCCGAGTGGAAGACCTTGTAGTCCTCCATCTACCAATGGAAGAGTCCAGCCAGTGAACTAGTTCCATCTTCAGAGCATCCATCTAGTTCCAACACTCCTTCGTTGGGTTCCTTCCCTCCTCTGTCTCCTTCGGAACCCCACTCCCATCTATTTGAGTCATCCGATTCAAAGTCAGATGATGCGAGCTCTTCATTAACGAACTAATTCCTCGGATCAATCACATACTTATTATCCTCACTCTTGATTAAGACTATATTACTCTTCTAGTTATGATTGGCTCTAGCCATGATTAGCCATCCCCATCCCAAGAGAGCATCGTACGCTTTTCTTTCTAGTGGGATGACTACAAAGTCTAGAAGGAATTGTTGTGTCCTGATCACCACCTTTTGTGCCATGAGAGTCCCGGGGGGTTTGATGTCGTGTTGATCCACATCGACCAGATGGAATGTTAGTGGCTAGAGAGTAGGCTTGCCAAGACCTCTCCAAGTTTCTTCTGGTAGCACGTTGACTCCAAACTCGCCATCCACAATGGTGTTTGTGAGATTTTGTCCCATTATGTCCATCTCTACCACAATAGGCTTTCATCCAATGCTTACCGTGAGCAGCATAGGGTCCATGGCATCCGTACTAGGTTCCTTCACCGGAGCTGCACTAGGTGGTTCTGTTGTCGTCTAGTGTTCCTAGCCAACGATGATGTCACCGACTACATTTGTCAGGGCCATTCTCAACTGTGGCATGGTCTGTAGAAGGTCGGATACTCATACGGGTATGGTGGTCTGTAACATTTGCTTAATGATAGTTTTCTTCGGTCCTGACTAAAGTGGGGTACTGGTAGCCGAGTGTGAGGCCCTTCGTTCTTCTGCCATTGCCCGCTCAATATTTTCCCTGGCTTCCTAGAGTCTTTCCTTCTCTGTGCGAGGGTCAGGATACATGGCTTTCTTGTTTTCCAATCTTGTGATTGCGAGTACGCCTTCCTCCAGTTCTTCTACCTCTAGCATATTCACCTCTTTTTTCTTTGGACACATTGTGTCCTCATGATTCCCTGGACCACACCATTTGCACTGCAAAACTTCCTACATCATCTCCATTTTGACATTCCCATGCAAAGTGACCCCATTCGTTGCATTTCTGGCATTGGATCATGGGTTGTCCATTTGTGTCGTATTGAATTCTACTCCTCGGGGTGTTAGTATTGGGCTTGTTGTTACCCCGCCGATTATTTTGGTACCCTCCAGGAGAGGCGTCAGAGTTTGCTGTCGGCTTCAGAGGTGTCACTGGCAGTGTGACTTGGTTGGGTTGGGTGTAGAGCATTTGTGTGCTCCATGCTTTTAAGCTGTATGGGCATTCCTTAATGGAATGTCCCATTACTTGGCAGATATCACATAAATCTTTACGAGGGCAACTCCCCTTAGTGTGCCCTTTTTTTTTGCAGTCGGTGCACCATAGTTCCTTTCCCTCTTTGCCACTTTCTTTATCAGCCTTTAGTTCTTTCATCATCCTCATCATATCCCTTCAGAGTGCTTGCACCATTTTGGAATCCCCATCATTGTCTTCATCTGTACTGTCACCATCGCTCACTCGACGCTTCCCTTAGGATGTCTTATTTTCACTTTTAATATCCATCACATGATTGTATGCTTCATCATACGAGGGAAGAGGGACCACCTTCATCTTCCATCTGAGAGACAGTACCGTCCCTTCAACAAACCATCTCATCTTGAGACCATCAACTAGCTGGTTCTCCATTTTGTTGAGCAGCTCCCTCAACCTTCTATTATATGCCCGCATGCTTTCACTTTTTCCCTGCTTGGTATTGTAAATATCCACCACAATTTCATTGTCATCCCGTAGGAGTTTGATCTCTTCTTGGAAAGCCTTCTTCAGATTGTTTCAGGTTGTTTTATACTATGCATCCAGGTCTGTATACCAATCAATTGGTATTCCTCACAGAGTGGTTGGAAATGCCTTCAACTAGTAATCTTGGTCGTCCTGGCCATTTGCTTCCTAAATGGTCATGCATGTCTTACAATGTCGTATGGGATCCTTTGACACATCGCCCATGAATTTTGGAAGCTTTTGTTTCTCTAGGGTGTGTGCCATTGTTTTTGTCTAGAGGGTTTTATGTAGCACTTGGAAGTTACTATATGCCTAGAAGGTATTATGTGTCTGGAAAGTACTGTACTCTCTTGACCTGGTTGCACCCCTATCTATAGGGCTTTGGTCACCCTCGCTCTTATAGTTCCTCCTTCCCGGGGTTTCTGGATTTGACCCTGCTATTTTGGTTTCCTCTAACAAGGACAAATTCCTGATGCCGGATAATGTTGCTCCAAAAATATTGGCAACCTCTTCATGTAGGTCCTGTACCACCTCCCCTCCTTGTTCGGAATACTCTAATGGGTTTCTCTTCGACTTGGCTCCAGAGTCTTCTTCACTCGACATCGAGTGTGGGGCTTGGTCGGTAAGATCTTCCTCCACTACGTCTGGAAGTGGCATGTTCCTGGCGACCTTTGCCAACTCCTTCCACGTACATGGCCTTTGTCTCTCCTGACTATGACTCTGAATCACACTCTAACTTTTGCTACATTTCTCAGGGCTCTTCAAGTCAGCAACCTCCCTTAGTCGTCGTCTCTGCTTAGCCTGTTCTTTATACGGAGAGATCTCCATATAGTTCCCTCGTCTACTCCTTTAGTGGCAGTGGTACATTTGTCTTTGTTTGGTCGTAGGGGCATAAGTGCCAGAGGTACGACATTGGCTTGTCTCCCTCTCCTCTTCCTCCCTATGATTGCGCTCTTTGTACCTTTGGAGTACTTGTTGTCGATGGAGTTCCCGTGCAGTTTCCTCCCTTTGGTCTTGAAGTGCAATCAGATTTCTGGCGAGTAACCTTGGAATACTTTTGAGCAGGTCAACGACGAGAGTGTTGACGGTGAGTTCACCATGTACTGTGCCTTTAGAGATGGCTCTCTCCCGAGCCTCCCTTTGCACGTACTGCATGACCAACATGTTCCACAACTCTACAAAGTCTATCGTCAACTGATCCTCTTGTGCCTCTTTTGCGGTACTTTCTTTGTGTGTGTCGTTGTTCACGATAGTTAATTGTTGGTTGAATGGTCGGCCCATTAATTCCTTCTGTCTGCCACCATAGTTATCTCTAGGTTCATTCAAGAAATAGTGCCAAAATGTTTAGTCCTTAATGTGAGGTTTGTAAACTCATGGATAAAACAAGGATTTCCCACACGTACCAACTATTCATGTAACAGAACATTCATATATCAAAGCATAAGTAACAATAACGAATAGCTATACCAGAAGAATGATATCTTTATTGAATTATCAAGAATGTGTCAGTACAATACCATCCTTGCCAAGGTTCCATCTAAATCATATATAGACTCGACGGTTGGCCAAGTTGCCAATCGTCACTAACTACCAACTACCCCACGGGAACCTCTCGGCGACTCAAACATAAACATAAACATAAACATAAACACCCATCTCAACTACAAACTAACATATGTTATTGACCCCTAACATATGCACATTTTGAAGTCTTTGAAGGTGAGCTGAATTTATATTGAATCTTTCTATTTTCAAAAGGTTAAATTTATAAAATAAAATAAAAAATGCTTACAAATTGTCAAGGCAGTGTCAACATATTTCGATAGGCAGTAGTCGACAGTCTTTGGTTTCCGGATACAAATGTGCTTTTGTGTAAACATAAAATTTATCTCTTTTATTCCTTGCTTTTGTAAGGTTGGCAGTTTAATTGTTTACTCCTCATTTTTTACAAGTGGTGTGCCTGCATGATGGCAGTGGCGGTTGTGACATGAACCAAAAATGTGTGGGTTCTTACAACAAATTACCTGTTATGATTACTCTCCCTATGAGAGCAGGCAGTGATGTAAATTTTTTAGCATCAAGCATTAATTACCCAATGTTGAGACAGATATGGGATTAATTTCTCACATGAACTGGCTTTCTTTTTAAGGAAGCCAAACTTGTTGTTTTAACATCAGTTTTCTATTTGGCTGGTTTTTTTGTTTTTATGTGCGGGTTTTGTTCGGTGGTCGGATGGAGGCCACTTTTACCTTCCAAGTGCAAAAGCAATAGAAGGTGCTCTATGGGCAGCTGAAGAGTGTAGGCTCAAGCTCCTTGTCAAATGCCCATCGGAGGAGGTGATAAATGCGATGCAGGGGACGCTATGTTATTTCTTCCAGCAAGTTACTCATCGATGGAAGTGCAATGTGGACATTGCAGCAATGCTTTTGGCTTGGGGCCTTGAATTGGGGGTTTCCAAAGAGGGCATTTGCTCAGTAATGAACTCTTTGTTTGAGCGTGATTTAATCTTCGGAATGGATCTATCCTGGAATGGGCACACCTGGGACACGGGTTTGATTTTGGTGAATTCTTTGAGAGTCAAATTATGGTGGAAGAGTTGGGGTTTGTTCCCTTTGTTCGTTGGCCAAACATGGTTAAGCAAAGGCTTTATCTAAATCATATTCGAGTTGAATGGAATTCGCTAATGGAAGCAATAAGGAAACACCAACATGCACAAGAAAATCAAAAGCCATGTATCTGAGCTTCATCTGAAGGCGACGATGAAGTGTGCGACAACGACCAGCTTAGGGTTGAGGTCCTCACGATTGGGAATTTGCTTTTTTTTTTTACTAGATAGATGGATGTCTATTAGTTTGTTTTCGATTCTCTAGATTTTATAGATGAATTTTTTTAGCCCCCTCAGGGGTGATTTTGCTATCCTACTGATATGGACACACAATGATATTAGGAATGATTGATGACATGGTTGATGGAGCCAGTTTTTTGTTGTCCAAGTTTTAAATTTTGTAAGGGGTATGGGTGCTGATTCTAAATTCGGTGATTATCATATGTAATTGGGTAGGTTGTAGACAGTCAATAGTGCATAGACTATTATGGGCTCAAGTTAGGCCCAATTTTGTAATGTTAACTTCTTTATTTATATATATATATATATAAATCTTTATTATCGACCAAAAAATAATAATTGAGCATCATAAGCATTACATTTGTAATTTGATAAACAATAAATACATATGTATCATGAGCATCTTAAGCATCACATATGTATCATCATATATGTAATTGAGCATCATAGGCATCACATATGTATCATAAATCACCATCCATCACATAGCTAATAGACAGTCCACATTCCATAAATAAACACAAAGTTCAAAAAATGTCAAATGTATCATCATAAACATGTAATCCATCACATATGTATTTTAAATCACCATCCATCACATAGCTAATAAACAGTCCAAATTCCATAAATAAACACAAAGTTCAAAAAATGTCATACATTTCATTCATTTCATTGATCTTCTTCTTCATCCAACTCATCATCATCATCATCATCATCATCATCATCATCATCATCATCATCATCATCATCATCATCATCATCATCATCATCCTCGTCGTCATCCTCGTCGTCGTCCTTGTTGTTGTCATCCTCGTCATCATCGTCGTCGGTGGCGGCGGTGGTGGCGGTGGCGGCATCGTCGTCATCATCGTCATCATCCTCACCATCATCACCATCAACATCACCATCATCATCATCATCATCATCATCATCATCATCATCATCATCATCATCATCATCATCATCATCATCATCATCAGTAGCAGCATCAACATCAACATCAACAACATCATCATCATGATTGTGATGCTAAAAATGTGGTATATAAGAGGCATACACATATAATGAGACAATAAAATGTAATTAAAAAGCTTAACTGAAAACTAGATTAGAAATGCAAACCATAAGCCTTCCTTGAAATGTCCCATTTTCCTCTATTCTTGAGGACCTTGAAGGTGTTGGATTGATGGGCTCTCAGCGGAGCAATGACCTCCAAAGTGGCAACTCAAGAGTTGAGTAGCTATTTTATCATGATTGACTATGGAGATGATATGAAATGCATGATTTAAGAAAATAGATTAACATGCTATGATTCATTCAAAAGCTAATTACTAGATAATTGAAATGCAAATTGCCTATAGTAACAATGCCTAAATTGATGAGATGGGATGGATATGCCTATGCAATGATCTTACTAAATGAATGAATGATTTGATGCTTTATATGAATGATGCCTTTGGAGAGTAAACTTTTTGATGGGGAGATGAGCCATTTCTAGACATAGGTGCATGATTTTGATCTTCCTTAGCAAAATCCTTTAGGGATCTCTTTAAGAGTTGCATAAAAGAATCACCTTTCTTTAGAGATGCATTTGAATCCTTGTGAGGTTTTGACATAGTTGGATTTTGATTTTGGACTTGTTTGATTGCTTTGATATGTTGGCTTGTTATGTCTTCTTGCATTTTGCTTTGGTATTATATGTTTCTATGATCTTCAGACCATTTTTAGGTGTATACAATGATCATGATCATCTACATCATCTTCTACTTCTTTGGTATCTTCTTCTTCCATCTTTATCGGCCTTCCTCTTGGATCATGTCTAACAACAAATGACCAACCCGGTTTATGTGGAACCTTTGAGTAAAATACCTGCTGACATTGGCTTGGAAGAACATAGGGGTCATCCCCAACTGGCTCAAATGACCTTGTATTAACCATTGTAAATCCATTATCATGTTCAATAATAGTTCTATCAGGATCATTTTTATTCAGTCGTAGCCTATACCATTTGACGACGAACAAAACTAATTTGAAGGAATTAAAGTCACGCTCAAGTATATCATCCAAAATGCCATAGTATCAATTTAGAGACTCTTGAGGATGTATGTCATTTCTAGATGAAATATTGGTCACCTCAAAGACTGCAGTTATCCTAGAATCACAAGTTTTCTTTGTGTCATCCAACTTGACCATTGCAGCACATAACCTTGTGGTGTTTTACCTACAATATGTCTAACATGTTAAAATCATTGCATCATGAGTTGATAAACATACGGGTGATTAATAAAATTATACATACCTGTTTATCTCTTAAACCATATGCTAAATCAATTTCCCTTTGCGTAACATTGGAATCTCCATTACGATGAGCTTCTTTAACCAATGAAGCCACACTTTCCTATGTTAATGTGCAACTAGAATGTTGACATCGTTCAATCCACACCGTCATCCAACCAAGATTGTTTGCAATATACAAATGTAGCGCATCCCACTCCCGACCAACTATATAAATAATTAATAGATGACTTAGAACTGATTTATTTAAAAGATTAAGAATTAATTAACTATAATAAGATCTTATAATTACCTCTCACTTTCCTCAATCTACCTTTCCCCATCAAGTACTCCCCTTCGAATTTGTTAATGGGGTGGGGATCCCAAATGCGATCTACATGGATGTCTTCTACAAACTTAGGAAGATATTCAGCAATGTACACCATAGTCTAGTATACCATATATCCCTCCACCATAGAACCCTCAGGATGTGCTCTTTATCAAACCAAAGCCTTCAAAAATTTCAAGTGCCTCTCAACCATCCACATTGACCTAGTGTGTACAGGCCCACACAATTCAATCTCCTCAACTTGGTGTATGAGGTAGTGTTCTCATGCATTGAAAAAATTTGAAGGTAGACACTTTTGCATTTCACACATTAAATGAGGAATTTTTCTCTTCTAATATTTAATATCTTCTTTATGGATTTCTTTAGATGACAACCACCTAGAAGAGATTCAAGACGCAAAAATATATAAATGAGACTTTACAAAATAATATACAATATATTACATAACAAGTAAAACAAATCACAAATATATTATCTATACAACAAATTGAACAAAGATCACTACTTACCTCATGTATTTTCCAAGATCATATATGACTTGCTTGACATTATTGTCAAAGTTGTCTGGTAGAGATAGAGGTAGAACGTACTGCAATATTTATCAAATGATCTTTTCATTGTTTTCTAAGATAATACAATGGAAATTATATGCCAATCATGTGTTTCATCCCTGGCCCAAATTCACTTTTCTTTGATATGAGATTGTTTATGTTCATTGCAAATCCTATGGGAAATCGAATTTTTTGTATGACTTCTTTTATAGTCTTTCTTTGCTGGTCCATTAATAACCAAGGAAGGGCACTTATATTAATCTGGTCTCCATTTATATTTGATTGAATGACATTTTTCATTGCATGATTGGATTACTGAATGTCACTACAAATTTTGATAATTTTTTCTTTGTCACGCCTTCCCTTCAATATTTTCCATAATGTCTCTATTATATTCTTTCCAATATGCATAGTATCAAACAAATGCACAATTTGTAGTTGCTCATAGTAGGGCAACCTACTAAATTTTCTCAAATAACATTTTAGTCCCTTTGGAAGGTGGTCATTAATGCCTTGATGACCTTCACGATCATCAATTACATCATCAGTAAACAAAACACAATAGAAAAATACAAATTCCAAACATAAAACATTAGATGGAATGACATTACCTTGACGATTAATTCTATTATATTCCAACTTCCATAGGCAAGGTTTTATTCTTCGTGGCTTTGATGTAGTCTCTTCTTTCCCATTGAAAAGATGTTTTTTCAGTATTTCGATACTTATGATTTCTGTGAAGGTCCTATACTCATCAAACACCTGCTTTCCTAAACTTTTTGAATGACGGGATTTCATCTTTGGACCACAAACTAGACATGCAAATTTTCCCTTTGTTTGAAGACCTACAAGATAATGTATAATTGGATTAAATATGTTGATTTTTATAATTATAATTATAATGCACAACTTGAACACTGTAACATACAACAAAAATGTGTTAGCCCTGGGGCATCATGTATTGTCCATACAAGCATTGGATGGAATTGAAGTTGTCTTTGTCCTATTGGTCTAGAGATGCCATACATAGTGACACCATTCCATAACTCCAGCAACTTGTTGATAAGAGGCTCAATATACACATTCATATCTTTAACTTGGTACTTACCTAGTTGAATGAACAAAAACATTACATAATTATTATGACCATTTTACTGCAATATTTATAATTAAATGTAGATGACTATTAAATAATAAAATACCTGGAACAATCATCACCAACATTATGTTCTCCCTCTTTATTGGCATCCATGGAGAAACATTATTGTTGATAACAAAAACTGACCACACCGAGTAAACAGATCTCATCTCTCCAAATGGATTGACACTGTCCGCTGCCAATGAAATCTTGAGATTACGAGGTTCTTCTTTAAAGTGTGGCCACTTTTCCTCTATGTCCATAAATGTTGAACCATCAGCAAACATTCGAATAATGTCATCTCGACTTCTATTGTGTGCATGGTAATCCATAAATTGTGCCAAGCTAGTGCACCTGAATAATCGTTGCATACATGGAATAATAGGAATATAAAAAGAACCTTGCGAGGCACCTTTTTGGTTATTTGATCTGTTTGATATCTACTGATATGACATTCAGAGCATTCTGTTGAAAATTCATGTTGTTTATGATATATAATATGATCATTGGGGCAAGCATCTATTGCTTGATACTCCATTCCAATATCTTCTTCTGAAAGATCATTCTTGGTATGAGCGAGGTAGAATATTTTATGGTGGTAACAAAAACTCACCTATCAATCTACAAAATATTAATTTGTTAATATAAATAATATTAATGGTACATGATTCACCCTTTATTAACTATAATGACATATACAACATACCTTAACATACGTGAGATTGTTATGTTGGATAAACCATTCATAACCTTGAATTTCACCAACAACAATACAACAGAGAGAAGAGTTGTTTGGGAGCCTTCATAAAGGGGCTCGTATGCCTTCTCAAGCATAGGTAAATCATGAACAACATCAAAGTCATCTTGATCATCATGATCGGTTGCGCCAGTACTAAATGTGTCATGGATCAATGTATTTGTACCATCATCTTTAATTTTGTTTTCTGGCACATGATCGCCATCTTCCATGGGATCATTATCTTCAGCTTCAATATTCACATCTCCATGTTCCTTCACTTCGAAAAACATATTCTTTGGGTTGTGTTGGTCCATATCATGTGCCCTGGGGAGCTCGACCTATATAAAAATGATCAACATAAATAAAACATGATCATGATCTCATCGTGAAGTGATTTCTTATGTATATAAATTGTTAAAACGATATAATGAACAACTTACCAATGGATGATAATCATGTCCCCCTTCAATGTGACCATGTTGCCTACAATGTTTCTTAGTTGTTTTGACTAGAAGTCTTCTAGTCTTTAATCCCTTAAAATTTTTGTAGGGACATTAACATTTTCCATCACCTTTTCTTTTCAAGTTAGACCACAATCTAGCAATTATCTTCTTATTTTGTTCTTCGCTGATATTTTTTGACATGGTCTTTCTTCACACGCAAAAAATTCGGGCTATCGAAACGTCAGTGCGTAACCTTCACAAACTACGCAAAAGGATATCACAAGTATGGAAGTCTTATTAGAACTAGTTATATAGAAGTTGAAATGTTACTTAAACTTAGACTCTTTTCAATTATGAAGACTATTTTATTTAGATAGTTTTCTTGGCTGAAAAAGAAGCTTGATTTTGGCAAGTTGATGAAAAATATTTGTTTCAAAAAAAGAGAAACCTTTTTATTGTGTCATCTAATAGAATTGACTTAGGAATGATGAATTTACAAAGAAATAAACATGAAACCAACTTCATATGAAATAGAATTGAATTGACTATTAGAATCCAAAATATGAATAAACTTGAGTGGTTACATTAAGAGTTATAATCAATTCTTTTGTTGCAACCCTATCAACAAGGGTTTTATGAATTTGACAAAAACCATTAGAAATTTCTTTATAATCCATGGATGACCTTAAAACCTATCTTGAATTAAAGATAACTCTTCATTATACAACCTCAAATAGGTTATTAGGGGCCAGATTCAATCCAAATCTTATTAGGAAAAACATCTAAAGCAACAAATAATCATGACTGTCAAAAACAACAGTTAAAAGTATTGAACAAAATATCAATTTTCTCATTGAATCTTCATCAAAAACATTTTTCAATACATACTTTATAGAAATAAACTTCCTTCCTATTTATCCAACAAACAATTACATGGAAGTTTTACTTTCAAACTGATATACAACCCTGTAACTGTTACAACCCTGCAGAATTAAGTGACAGTCAGAGGCTTTATTTGATCTAGCCTTACAAGACTTTCCTCCAACTCTGCCACGCACACTTAATCCAAATAAATTATGGATTTTATAGCCTCTCATGGTTCTATAACTATTCCAACTACCCCTAAGACCGAAATGTACAATTTGACAACATTTTATGCATTGTTGCATTACAACTTTTTAGTGACACCTTGACAACTTTTGCCTTTTGACATGAATGACCACTAAACATTACTTAGATACTTTAAACACCTTAGAATGGACTCAAAACAAAATATTAAACCTTTATTACCGTTCCATGGGTACATTTACATTATTTGAACAATCAAGACCTGAATAGGAGTATTTGACAACTTTTGACAAAATGGGATAGTTAGCCTTACACATTGATTTCAAGCTTGACAAGCTTGTTTATTTCTCATTACTCATGATGAGTATGTACCTTCTTAATATTAGTACAATTTAGTTCTCCATTTTCTTTAAGAAACAAGAGATTATGGATGTCTTTAAGTATGGATGTCTAGAAGTGGAAGAGAAATGGAAGAAGTCCATTACAACTCCACAAGTCTGCAAATCAAACCATCAGTGTAGCCTACCCCGAAAAAAGAACCCTAGAAAAGCCAAAGGTCATCGGGAAGTGATTAACTATCGCTAAAAGGGGATAGGAGTTATCTCGATACCCGATAGACACATCAAGAGGATATACACCGATCGGGTCATTACTAAAGTATCATCGGCATGAATTTCGCTATCGAAACATGTGAATTGTTATCTTTTCGATAGCCGATAAGGCTATCGGTAAGACTTACACTAATAAGGAGAGAAGCCTTAGTCATCGGTATAACTTAAAAATATTGGGGTGTAACATTTCAAGCTATCTTGATGCCCAATGGAAATAATAGAGCAGGAGATTCATCAAGGAAAAAGTAACTATCGGCAGAGACTGTTCAAGGTTATGTCGATACCCGATGGAGCGCTCGGGAAGACACACACCGATAAAAATAAAGTGACTTAAGGAATGAAATATTGTCGATGGCGCCAAGGGAGTAATTCATAAGGAAAGTATATACCGATGAGTCATTACATATACAATTCAAAAATGAAACCAAAGCAACATGTTATTAATGTGTGCAATTGAGTAGATTGATGGCTCACACGAGGCAAATTAAGAACCCAATGTTGGTTGCGTCTTAGTAAAAAACACACAAGGTGAGAATTATTGCTCACAATTCATCATGCATCATGGAGGCTGCAAGTTCATCAGGAAGAAAGAGGAGTGCTAAGGGCTTTGAATCCATGTCTAAAAAATCCAAAACAATGGAAGTCCCTCCTGCATGGAAACTGAATCAAGATATCATTGATCAATTACAGTCCCCAAGCCCAAAATCAAGGAGGTCGAAACAACATTTACCCAGAAAAGACCAGCTTGAGGATAGGTTTAAAGGGGTTGGAGATGTGTGGACAAATGTGAGAGGTTATGAACTCTTCCTGTTTCATTTTTTGAGAAAGGACAGAGAAGTGCCAATTTGTAACCTATGGATAACCAACTTAGGTAAACTAGTTGTTCCAAATGTTTTCGTAAATATCAGATTGATGGAAGTCTTGGTCAAAAATTACAATTATGTGAAGAGATGCATTCAGTTTCCAATGGCAAAGTATTTATCAGATTTAGTCATGGCACCATAGATGAAGTTTTTAGCTTAGACCCTAACCCTGATGTACCCTTGTCGTTTGAAGAACTAGAGGAGGAATTTGTTAAAATGGATACTACTTATACATGGTGGAACTTATCTTTCCACAAGGTTCAGAAGGGCATTCTAACTGAAGAGGATGGTCCCCCATTCAACATGGAGATTTTCAGACACTACTTATAGTACACCTATATGACATGCGGGCAGGTTGGAGGTATAGAGGTCCCTGATGTAGCTAATATTGGGCCGTTGGTATTAGCAACAAATGTACATATGTATGAGCCAAAACCCTTTGATTATGATACTTATGTTGTAGAAAAATTACATGAAGGTTTCTTGAACCTCGGAGATAATAGGGAGCCCACTTTCAAGTTTTACTCATTGTTAATGCATTTGATTTTATTTTATGGAAGATTTAGGGGTATGTGGCCAATGAATTTAAAATTGAACACAATGGACAGAGCAGGTAAAGAACAACTAGTACAAATGCGGACATTAGTTTGGGACTCATGATATGTGAAATCAAACTACATCAACTTTGAAGAGCTAATAGTAAAGCCATTATACCAGATGTATGGTGTCTCGTGTGAAGGATCTATTCCATTGAAGTTAAAAGATTTCTTAGACCTGTTGTTTTTGACGAAAGAGGTATTGTCAATCACAACTAGGGAGATTGGTTTGTTCACAAGGATTTTACTTTCTTCAGGATTTATGCTTTCGAAGGAACCCCATATCTGTTGCCAAAACTTGTACCAGATAGAATTGCTTATTTGGAGATTGTGAGATAGTTAAGTGTTTTGAATGCCAAACATTTTGGAAGTATGCATAAGCAGACTTTGTTGCCTGGGACTCTTAGTTTTGGGGATTTTACCATTGTATCAACAAAGTCTTATGAACCCATTGATAGGAAACTGATTGAAGAATACAATTTGTTCAAATATGTTGCTAGGGTGAATTATGACCTTGAGGGATATATTCACAATTGCAAGAAAAGTCAAAATCTGGGAGATTATATTCATGTATACTTGGAAGCAAAGGACATGTTTAGAAACATGGAGGAGGAAGAAGCTCAGACAACCATTGATGAATTAAATAATAAATTGGAAGAAATAGAAACTGAAAAAGAAGAGAGTGAAGGCGAGTCTGAAGAAGTTGAGGTGGTATCTAGGAATGAAACACCAGACATAGCAGAAGAGCCAGATTTGCAAGAGCAAATTGTTGCCAGGATGAACATCCATAGTGATGCAAGATACGATGAGTATTCTGCCTTTGTGTCTGATGATGTTTTTATTAAGTCAAAATAATTTAAATCCTTTTTATATAATTTCAAAGGGAAAAAATTGAGAGACTATATCCCAAATGTAACCCCTGAAAAAGAATCAGAATTGTTGGGGAAACTAAAGGAAGAAATTAGTTTAGAATTGACCACTATAACCCCTCAAAGGGGAAGACAACTTCTTAGTGAAGCAGGCATCATCATCTTTCTAGGATGGGACATGAGTGCATCATTTATTTTTGATAGCATGTTACTTTCTGAGAATAAGGATTTTAAATTGGATATTCATGGGGTAAATGATGTGTATGTCGGCTCTAGATTTGACCAGAATGAAGAGGCTTTTCTTTTATGGGCTCTTTACCCTCCAAATAAGAAGCCAAAAATCATTGATGTGGATAAAGCCTTTGGTCACATGATGAAATTGAAAGTTGGTGAAGTAGATCCCATTGTTACTGCTGATATGGGTATTGATATTTCAAAATTTAATTAAGCACAATTGGTCAAAGTGATCAAAGAAAGAGATCATTACAAGGGATTATATGAAGAATTGCTAAAAAGAGGAGGACAACCTATGCCACAAATCCATGATGGGTCTGAGTGGAAAAAGAAATGTGAGGAAGTGCAACTAGAAAATAAAAAGTTGAAAAGACAAATGTAGAGTGTGAGGGCTGACACAACCTTTGTTTTAATGACTAAGAGATTTGAAAAATTGTAGGGCTTCCTTGAAGATTTATGGGTTGTTTATCAAAAGAATATGGATAATGCAATATCTCACAACTAGATTTATAACTGACTAGGAACTCTATTGCATGATAAGACAATAATACAGATGTTGAAGTCATTAAAGGAATAAAAAAGTTGTTGAAAAAGAATGAAGACTTTGACACAGAATTGCAAAAAGAATATAATGAATGTAAGGAAATAGTACAGCATGGTTTTCCAAAAATTGAAGATCAGAATGGATAGTTTAAGGATAAGGATCAATGGATTGTGGAGTGCCAAAGTCTTCCTAGTGCTTCCCTTAACATTGCCCAGTCTGATGTACTTGACATGATAGACACAATCGAGCAGATGGAAAACTTCATCACTTTGGAGATTGTGGTCAGAGATATTATCTACGATGCAGATACCTACAAATCAGAGGGATATTTGAAGCATATTCAGAAGTGTGATCAAATGCTTGGAGACCAGCCATAGATATCAAAATATGTTTAAAGATGTGAAATTGTATTTTATAGTTTTAGTTTGTTAGGGCAGTTTTTAGGTAGTTAGTTTCTAGTTATTTTTTTGTTAATTTTAGTTTAATGAAAGGGTATTCCCTTTCATTTTTCAAACCGAATCCTCATCTATATGTGGAGAAATTTTTAGGAGAGACAAATATCACAAGTTTATAGTTTTTTTTATCAAGACAGTCTCTATGCATTTTATTATGAACTCGTTGTTTGGAAGTACCAAGTTGATGGAGGATATGCACTAAAATCAACTTGTTTAAGTATTTTATTTTCAATATAAAGATTCAAGTGTTTCTCATTCATGATGGTATCTATCTTTTCAATGGATTGATCAGTTCCTTGGATAAATCTATTTACATAGATTGTTTCATTGTGTAATCTTATGTTGTTGTAATTAAGATTAATTTTTAGTTTGAATATCAGTTTGAAGGATTGGTTAGCAAACTTCGAATTGTCTTATTGGTCTTTCAAAGCAAAGTTAAATTCAGTAAGACTAACTGGATGTCACATTTTAATTGCAATTCATATGGAAGCCTTTGAGATGATGGTCTTGTTACATTAACAAGTTATTAAAGCTGTCTCTAAGGTTAAACGTAGGATTTTTCATTTGAAATGATATGAAACCGGTAAGGAATCAAGGCACTGGTCTTTTATTGATTTTATATATTTGAATCAAGTATTTCCAAAGCAAGTTTCATTAAGGAATCATATTTCTAATTCATACAATCACTACTTTATAAACATTCATTTACAAGCAAGCAGATGGAAAACATTCATTTACAAGCAAGCAAGCAGACTGATTCTGGTATAGTAAATAGGGTTTACTTATTTTTTAATTTTTATACAATAATTTTAGCCTTTATCTAACATAATCGATAATTGGAAGACTTTTCAATAACTAGGGATGGAAAACATTCATTTACAAGCAAGCAAGCAGATTGATTCTGGTATAGTAAATAGGGTTTACTTATTTTTTAATTTTTATACAATACTTTTAGCCTTTATCTAACATAATCGATAATTGGAAGACTTTTCAATAACTAGGAACTGCTAGGAACTGTAGCATTAGGAAAGTAAAGAAAAACAAAATAAATGAGAACATACCGGTAGGATGACAAGCTCAAATTTATGAGACACACACTTTGAAATGAACTTGTCTACAACCAAATTTACATGATTCAAACGCACAACCTGCAACTCCACAGGAATTTAACATCATGCAAAAATCTAAAGGAATTTCGCCATCTCCAATAGTTTGATACCCTCCAAATGAGTTAATTCAATCCTTCGTTTTCACCTGCTAGACAACCCAATTTGCAGAGGCAGAGGTAGAGGAAGAGGTAGAGGCAAAAGAGGCAAAGGAAACGTCGAACCCAATTTGCAGAGGCAAAGGAAGAGGAAGTGGCAAAAGAAAGAAAGGAATTGGTAGAGGTAGAGGAAGTCGAGAGATAATTCAATCCGTCACGCGTGGTTTTCAAATGAACCCACGCTTTTCTTTTCTTTTTAATAATGCCTCTGGTCCTCAGAATTTTGACTAACATGGGTGTCGTCAAAAAATGATGAATACTAAGAGGGGGGGGTGAATTACTATACCAAAAAATATTGAAATCAAAGTCTTAAACAATTTAGCAGATAACCGGTATAACAGATTCACTAATAAACCGTTTAAGATAAATGCAAACCAAATAGAAAATAAAGCATTCACCCACAAAAGCACAATCACCATAACACAAGATATTTTGACGTAGAAACCCAAATGGGAAAAACCACAGTGAGAAGAAACTCACAAGTAACTATCTGCAAAATAGAAACCAGACTGGTTAAGGTCATACAATGTTCTTCACCAAAACAGATCCTGTTAGGAATCTAGATCTCTATTAGGAGATAGGTCATGTTAAAGACTACCTTGCTAAAGGATTTCAGATCCACAGTTGTGAACCACCTTGTTAGAGGATTTACAAAGGCTTTGCTGGGCCTACCCCATTAAGGGTTTCAGACTTGTCGAAGATGTGAGTAATCAACAAGTGAGTGATCTAGATACTAGCATAGTATGCTTGGTTAGATCCTTGATAGGTCATTGTTAATGCATTTCAGCATTACTTTAGTCTTCAATATCTCCACACTCTAACTCTTCACATAGACCTAATCTTCTCTGCAAAGATCGCACATAACCTTCTCATACATCATATATCTCTCATCTTTTCAAACCCTAGACATCATGTCCTTATAAAGCAAACTGATTTCATGTTGGTCCAATAGGATTAAACTACAAGTTCCTAGGTTTAGTGCATCTAGACACATTTGGTAACATGACACAAAATCACCACCAAAGTGTCGGTGGATGATAACTCATCATAGAAATACCGGTTGGTAACTCATCACAGAGTAATACCAGTTCCTACAATATACAGATTACCGGTTGTCAAAAATGAAGACTAGAAAATGTTAACTACCACTTTGTTCCTTCGTACCGCTTGAGATCCTCGAACCGTTTGAGGTCTTCATACCGCTTGAGGTCTTCAGTCAATTTGTGAACGGTAAACATCTTCTACAAAACACCGATAGTCTAAAGACTATAATACATAATAGCGGTTGGAACAATTACCGGTTGAGCATAACTCATACATCAAGAAAGTGTGTGTCCATCAATGACAATCAAAACATCATCAAAATGCCAACAGAAAATGTCGTCGGCATCATCGTCGACATTTCGACGTTATTGGGCATTTAAAAAAAAAAATCACATTTGATCACAAAAAGCCTTGTCCATCAAAAACCTTCGTCGAAATTTGAGGCCAAATGTATTAGTGCCCCTCTCAGTTGTTTGCCCTATTTTCATCAGTGACCTCCAATACTTAAATAATCATATGTGAATTGAATATTTGATAATACAATGATTTGAGAGAAACATCTCCTCCTTATATATAGGTTTAATTATGAAGAGACACACCCCCTCATCTTAATTAAGAGGGATTAATCTATTGACTAACATTAATGTTAAGGTTAAGTATGGCACAAATGTTTATCCTTATTATACTTAGAATATATGGTGGTAGGATCATAAAACAATCAATTTAAAACTTTATTGATAGATCCCACTCAAGCATCATTTTTTAATTCGTCTTTTTTTTTTCTTCCATGGATGGTGTTACATTTTCTAATCACATTTTAAGGTTGATTTATTAATATTTCTATTGTCACTACCCTAAGAGTCCTCTATAACATAATCTATAGTATTTTTATACACCTCATTATAATATTACTCTGTAAGGTATTCCATTTTTCATTAATAGAAGGTGCAAATCTTAATGTTGTAGGTCAATATATTGGACCACACACATATCCAAAAGATGAAATTATATTTTTATGTTTTGATGAATGCCCTTCACCACTTTTAAGAACTTGGTCATCGCATTATAAATTATTTAAAAATGTTATGCTTAATATCACTATAAAAGACTCAACATTAACAATTTTTGTATCTTTCCAACAATGATAAAAATATTCAAATAGAACAAAATAAATTTTTATACATTCCTAGGGCTTGTTGTGTCACTTAAATCATATGTAACAATGAAACTAAATAGATAAAAATAGAATGAATCTTATAGTCATAAAACAATAAATAAATCATCACTTGTCTCTTGTTGACTTGCTAATGCATTTAGTTAGTTGTTTTTCTCTCACAAAAAAAAAATTCTAGGTAGGAAGTAAGGACTGGGCATTGAAAAACCAAAGAAAATAGTCCAAAACATAATTCTTCTAAGAACATAAAGATTTAATAATCAATTCAACCAAAATCAAGAGTAGAACAAATGTGTAAAATAAATTCATAGTTTTAATTGCATTCATATGAACTCAATTTTGGTGAAATCCACCAAATTATAAATAATGGAAGAAAATATGGAAAATACCACTTGATTTTAAATAGCATATTTAAATGTTGGATGATTAGGACCATGATCCAAAGCATGAGTGATGATTTCAACACAATTATGGCTCAATTAGTAGTGTGAAGTCATGGCAATAATGAAGCCAATCTTCATAATGGGTGTAATGCCCGCTAAAATACCCTGGAGAACTTAACCAACTAACATGCAAGTAGAGATATATTTTTTTCAAACATCTACTAATGCAACATAATCAACTAACTACTCATATTTAATTAATTTAAGCTTGTCAACAAAATTAATTGATTTAATTGTGTTATCCTTATTCTTCTTAGTGTTAATTAAATCTTATTTAATTAATCCTATCACTATTGTCCAATAATTAATTTATCTAATAAATTAATTATTTCCCTATTCTTGTAAAGTCCCTCCAATAATTATTTCCTCTAAATCCACCCAGTTAATTAATTTTAATTAATTAACCTAATCATGTGATTCCTACAAATCACTTTTCCTAATCCATCATTAACCTAATTAATTCTTCTAGAATCTCTCATAATCCCACTTATAATTATTTCTCAATTTTAAAATTCCCCCCACTCATGTCACATCAATCTTGAACCTCTCATCAAATTTCTTTGAATCCCCTTATGCATCCTCACTTTGAAATTCAAATTTATTTTCCCCCCTCTTCCCAAGGAATTTTATATATATTTTTATTTCTCCAATGCATCCTTGATCCATGTCCACTATCTTGAATCAATCTTAGCCTTTCATAAGAAAATCAATCTTGACCCTCCATTGGCCTCCTCCAATCTATAAATTGGAGCATCTTTCCTTCTTAAAAGGGGAGTCTTCCATTCTTCTATCCTTATGCTACCAATTTCTCCTCCTATCATATTTCCTCATAATCCTCTATCAAATCCTTCTATTCATCATCCAAATACAAATCCTTAATACATCAATCTTGTTGAGCACTTGAGAGCAATCCACATCCACAACAAACAAAGAGAAAATCAAGTGGAGCATCAAAGGGGCACCTTCACTTCATCAAGCTCAATCTGAGGAACAAGTGGAAGCTTAGAAAGGTATAATGGTGTTTTACTAATTTGTTTATGTGTTCATGCTTATTTATGCTTATATCAAACCCTTTTCTTTCATTACCATTTTCCATTGGTTCATTTTGGTATGCCTGGTGGGACCCACATCCCTAATTTGATGTTTTTGCAAGTTTTTGTGTTTTGAAAAGTTGCAGGTTACATTTCCAGTGCGAAAGCTCATACGAATTTTTGTTGTGCACATAAAGATTCTACTTTATTACTCGTATGGGCATGTGAGGAGGCTCGTATGAGTTTCTATCTTCTATCCTTCTTATTTGTGTTAATACTCATACGAGTTTCTTTCTAATGCAATACGAGTTTTTGTTCTGCATCATATGAGTTTGTATGGTTTGTCATATGGGTGCCTGAGAAAAATCGTATGAGTTTCTTCTTTCTACTTACTCGTATGAAAAACAAAGGGGTGTTTTGATATGAATTTCTTAATACTAATCTTGACCCATTTTTATTCTCTATTTTTCTAATATTTTTGACAACCTAACCTGTGTTTTTGCAGAACGTTAGTCCAAGATTCTGCTTGTCAAAGAATCTATTTCTCAAATCATAGGACTACTAATTCATTGTTTTTGTAGGTTTCCTAAGGAGATACAAGCAAACATTGTGTCTTTTTAATCATTTTCTTAGGCACTTAAATCTAATTGGGTAAAAGAACAATTTGTTTTATGTGTTTGAGGAAAGCATAGAGGTAGGAGAGTATGCTCTTGTCTGTATAGACAATCAGAAATCTAGACCCTTGAAAATTTTCTTATTTGCTTGCATGCTTTTTACCCTTAGTGGGCATGCCCTCCCGATTTGGTGAGAGAGGAACGACCCAAGTGAGTACGACTAAAACCCAAACATTCTAACTCACTATAATAAATAGGCCTTTTGGGGTGAAAATCTCAGAGGACGAAGCTATTTGAGAGTTTACTCTCATATAGGGCATTTTGTAGGGCCTTTAGGTCTCAATCACACTTGTGTGACTACATCTTCCTTGGTACTTTGTAGGGATATAGGCCTCAATCGCTCTTGCACGACTATAAGGGGTAGTCTTCGAACAGAAATCCTTACTAAGAGCCCTAGGAATAGAAGCCACCCAATTCACCTCTAAAAGGTGGATAATCTTTGTGCAAGGGAGCTAGTAACTCCCCCAAGAGGCTTTCCATATCATGCCCCCATTAGCATGTGGAGCCAACTAATACGATGTTGAAAATCCATTGTGTGAGACTCAACGATCATATTCTCATTAGCTATTGGGTGTGTACCTGAGTCAACAAGCAAAGAATTTCCTCCTCAACCAACTTCCTAGGATAATGCGCGGTGTAGCCAATGTGTATTCATTTCTTGATATCTCTTGCCAAGTCCATCCTTCCTCAAACCAATCAATCCTCCCTCTTTCCAAATTCCATCTTGTCATCATCAAATCCCTAATCCATTTCTATCTATCCAAGCAATTTTTCAATCCCCAACCCACTTTCATCCATCCAAACAATCATCCTTCCTCAACCAACATTTTTGTCCAAATCATTCATCCGACTTTGGGTAGCCTTCCCCTTTCTTCTTCCTATTATCTATCCATTCTTTCATAATAATTCTCCTTCTAATCCAATCAAATATCCAAAATTTTAAACAACCAATCAATCCATCTTTCTAATCTGGTAATCCAATCCCTCATCAATCAATCATCCAATCCTTTAATCCAATCATCCCCCAATCAATCATCAACCCTAATCCAAGGCCAATACCCTCTGAGATTTTTATTTAGACATTTATTTTAAATCAAATCAATCATCTTGGCTTGTGTGCTTAGGAAATCATCTCCCCCAAGCATATTTTCTCAATCCTTTTGTGGTCGATCCAAACCACTATCCTTTTATCTCCTCTTTGCTTAGGGTCATAAGTATATCCTTAGTAGGGGGAGATTTGATCAATCTTCATAAGGTCTAAATTTTACCCTACCTTGGCCTTCACCTAGGTTTGTGGTCTTTATCATCAATCCTCCACCCAAAATCCTAATCTAAGGACTAGGGTACAATCTTCATCAATCCTCGATCAAGCCATCAACCAATGCAATCCAATCAAGTCAAATCCAATCCAATCAAGCCCAATCCAATCCAATCAAATCAAATCGAATCCAATCCATCATCATTCAAAGCCAAGTCCTCATCTTCGTTTAATCATTTTCATCATCTTTCTCCTCCAAAACATATTCATCCAATTCTGATCTAGTCCCTCATTCTCAACATGGCTACCCAAAACTTCAAAGCTTGGTATGAGAAAATGCTCATGGACGCTCACAAACCACCCCAGCCTGCCTACCAAGTCAATCCCATAACCTCCCATCCATCTATCATATCCCCATCCATTTTATCTCAACACACTATATCCAATCCCAATCTATATCATACCTCTTATCCTTCTCCTACCTTTGACAAGGGAAATCCATCTTATTCCCCATCCATATCTCCATATTATCCCTCATCCACATATATACCTCCATCTACCCTCCCATCCACACCACAATTCCCATCCTTTTACAACACCTTCATTACCTCTACTCCCCATCCAAATCATTTACTCCATAATCCTCCATCCAATCCTTATCCCCAATCTAATCCCAATCCTCCATCTAATCCTAATCCTCCAAAATCCATATTATCCACATCCTCCAAGTCCATCATTCATGATCTTATCCAAGACATGCTAGCAAAGGAGACAAAATCCCCATCTCGAAATCAAGTTGCCTTATCTCCTCAAGTACTCCATCCACCCCAATCACCTCCACCTTAAAAAAAATCCCAATCTCCCACACTTCATAAGACCCCCATTCCTCCATCTACTCACATCAAAGCTTTTGTATCCTCCTCCATCACACAACCCCCACAAGTCCAAACATGCCAAGAGCTTGTTCCAACGCATGTTAGCATAGATTACTCTTCACCTCAAGATCAAAGAATCCATCCATCTCATGATACCTCTCCATCTCAAAATCCATGTATACCCTCCACTTCATCTAAGGATATCATTCCTTCCACCTCCTCTCATGATCATATGATCCCAACCCCCAATCCTCTCCCACCATCACATAATCCTCTTCCATCTCATGATCAAATCACCCCTTCCACTCCATCTCATGATACCCTCCATAGTCAAGATCAAAGTATCCCTTCATCTCCATGTCATGATCCCAATCTATCTAAACATCCTAATCCCCCTTCTATATCCCATCCCCCTCAAAATGGACTCACATCTTATGTTTGAAATAATAAGTATCCTATTGGGAAAATAAATGCTCAAGATGTTGGTGCATCCTCCATTCCTCCTAAATCAAAAATTCCTTCATGCAAATCAAAATCCCACCATCCCTCATCTTCCACATCCATTTTGGGACCCTATATTCCAAAGCTAAATCATCCATTCCTTCTATCCATTTTGGGTCCTTACATCCCTCCATCCACCACTCCATCACCTCAAATAATCCCTAAATAAGATCAACAAAGGCATACATCATTGAATCCCTCCCAACACTTTCCCTCCATCATCCCATCCATAAAATCAATCAACCCTTCATCCTCATGCACCCATCCCATTTCTATTGGAAGCAATTTGGATGCCCAATCTAAAAAGCATAAAGCTCAAAATCCACAAAAATAAAAGGATCAACATGTCCCCTCAAAACAACATGCTCAAAAGAAAAATATGATCAGAAAGAAACAAAAATCAAAAAGACCGCAAAGGCCCCAAAAGAAAAAATCAAAAACTATGTGGATTCCTAAGATACTTCTAGAAGCAGAACAATCAAAATTGGCATCCAAACTTGCTAATCCAAAAGCTCCATCCATTCATAAGTCCTCCAATCCTCCATATAACACTCCTCCATCTTCAAAATCCATTTTGGGTCCTTATTTCCCAAAATACACCATCCCAACTCCATCATTTCCTTCTTCTATTTTGGGTCTTCATGTCCTGAAATCCACACTTTATCCTCCATCTAATTCAAAACCCTCTCCTCCACTACTCCACCACCCTTCAAGGTGTGTGCCAATGTTGATCTTCCACAAATTTTTCAAAACCTCATCCATTATCCACCATCCATTTTTCACAATCCCATTCCATTAGTCCAATCCTTTGCAAATCCTTATCTTCCATCCCCTATCCATTTCATCTCCCCAATTATTTTTACCAAAATCTATGAGCATACCTCCAGTTCAAATAAATACTAAGGGATACCATATATAGAACTAGATGCTCGAGTCCTCCCTTCCTCCTTCACGCATCCACTATCTTCCATATCCACTTATCCTCATCTTTATCAATCCAAAAAATCCCCCCCACCCAAAAAAAAAGCAAAAAAATCAGAAAAAATAAAGAAAAATCATTTCATCCAATGGTGAAAACCACTTCTTGTGGCGGCTTGGGTAGGTACCATGATGAAAACTTGGCAAACAAGCGTCATGTGTAATCCCCCCTCTTGCACTCTACACTTGGGGGAAAGCTTCATCCATGTTATCCTACCATCTTTATTATCCATATCTCTTATACTTTATCCACCTCATGTCTGCATCCATCCTTCTTTACTATTTTTGATCTTGACTATCCTATCCATATCCTCCACCACATATTCCCTCATCCTATCCAAATCCATCATCCATCCCTACATTTGATCTTGATCAATATAGAGGTAAAATAACATCTGTGTATGTTTTGGAAAGTACAAGCCTTAAAACCTCTATCCATCCATATCGATTACACATTATCTTTCCACCTCATACATTATTATCCACCATCTTTCCTATCCTTTATTCCACTACCCTTAGTGGGGCATTTTCCTCCTTCGCAACATAGTTCTTGGATCCCCCCTTCCACCTATTCTTCATCCCTTTAGCCCTCCTTATCTTATCCCCGTCCATCCACTTAAGCAATCTCCCCATCCATCCATTCTCTTACCAATCCTTGGTTCTCCCTTGTCATTGGTTCCAGTCCATCTATCCTATATCCACCAAAGCCCCCATCCTATCGAATTATATTTTTAATCCAATCCTATCACATTCAATCATATTCTCCATCTCTTCCAATTCAATCATTAATCCCATCCCCAATCCAATTCTACTCAATCGTCTATCCCCCTTTTCATCCTATCTAATAATTTATCCTTCTTCCATCCTATCCAATCCATCAAACTGAGCTTTTCCCATCTACCTGAGCTTACACTAACTTGTGCCTAATCCAAACACCCATCCATACTATTCTAATCAAATCCAAGCAACTATCCTCTCATTTGCAGACCTTGCACATCCAACTTGCCTTTTGCCAATCATCAACCTGTATCCAAATCCATCACTTGCCCATCTGGATGCATCCTTCCCTAGTTCGACAGTTTATCCAAATCCATGTCCTACTCTTGGAAAGAGATGTCAGTTGGACATGTGCATGTTGTTTGCATGGTTGATCTTTCTGCTTTGATTTTTATCTTGTGTCCCAAGACTATACTTGCTCATGGCTGCCTTGATTATCCTATATCTTGGTATGTCTTGGCTTGGGTATAATGGGACATCATCTTTGCAGTATGGCATGTTAAAGGGTCTTTCTTGTATGAACCTACAACCTTGTATCAGTGTTTCTCAATGCTTACATGGTTGTGTACAAGAGATTCCTGTTTGACTTAGCGTCAATCCATGCCTCAGATCTTCATATCATCCTGGTTCTTGTAATCAGTGGTATAGACTATCCATGGCAATATCAAACTGAGGTTTTCTCTCTATATTTTCTCAACAAGAAATCCCATCCATTTATCATTTCTTTATCTCATTTCATTCACAAGACTCCAATCCATCCTCTTTCCCTCTTTATCACTCTCATTCTTTTATCACCTCATCTTCTCATCAATTTCAAGAGTACACCCGCGTTCTTCGAACCCGCATGTCCTCTCGTGGGGCATACAACCACGTCCTCTTCATCCTTTCTCCTCGTCATTATTCTCCATCTTATGACTGGGCATCATGCTACTAGTCCTTATCCTTTTCTTCCACTATGTTTTATTCTTCTTTGATATAACATCACTTCATAACGCTATATCAAAGAGGGGCAAAATGTAGAAACCTAAAATTAATTAAATCAATATTTAACTAATTTAAGCTTGTCAACATAATTAATTGATTTAATTGTGTTATCCTTATTCTTCTTAGTGGTAATTAAATCTTATTTAATTAATCCCGTCACTATTGTCCAATAATTAATTTATTCAATAAATGAATTATTTCCCTATTCTTCTAAAGTCCCTCCAATAATTATTTCCTCTAAACCCACTCAGTTAATTAATTTTAATTAATTAACCTAATCACGTGATTCCTACAAATCACTTTTCCTAATCCATCATTAACCTAATTAATTCCTCTAGAATCTCTCATAATCTCACTTATCATTATTTCCCAATTTTAAAATTCCCTCCTCATGTCACATCAATCTTGAACCTCTCAAAGAAATTCAAATTTCTTTGAATCCCCTCATGCATCCTCACTTTGAAATTCAAATTTCTTTTCTCTCCTTCCCAAGGAATTTTATATATTTTTTAATTTCTCCAATGCATCCTTGATCCATGTCCACTATCTTGAATCAATCCTAGCCTTTCATAAGAAAATCACTCTTGGCCCTCCATTGGACTCATCCAACCTATAAATTCAAGCATCTTTCCTTCTCAAAAGGGGATTCTTCCACTCTTCTATCCTTATGCTGCCAATTTATCCTCCTATCATATTTCCTCATAATCCTCTATCAAATCCTTCTATCCATCACCCAAATTCAAATCCTTAATCCATCAATCTTGTCGAGCACTTGAGAGCAATCCACATCCACAACAAGCAAATAACAAATCAAGTGGAGCATCAAAGGGGCGTGTTCACTTCATCAAGCTCAATCTGAGGAACAAGTGGAAGCTTACAAAGGTATAATGGTGTTTTACTAAGTTTGTTTGTGTGTTCATGCTTATTTATGCTTATATCAAACCATTTACTTTCATTCTCATTTTCCATTAGTTCACATCTAACATCCATTAACTTGATATAAAATTACCCATCATGAACATAATCACCAAACATGATACACAAGTGGAAATAAAACACAATATAACATCTATCTTCCATAGGGTATCTCGACGTCATTACTTACACTACTAAACATAAGCAACAACATCATAATTACAACTAATCCAATGCACACTACTTCTATTATCAATTATTCTTTCCATGCACATATGCAAGATCATTCCTAACATCATAATATATTACCAATACTAATTACCACATTATTAATCCATTCTTTTAACCATAATAGACATACATACAACACTAAATGCATATCCATAGAGCCAATTCAATGTTTTTCCATTACTGAATCAATCACAAGATACACACGATACATCTTTATGCTAACGTATACATTGTCTACCATCTCACATGAATACAATATACATCTACATCGATGAACATAGCTCCCAACTACAAATACATATACATCAATCTGCTACAAGTTCCATCCAAAACTAAGAAGACAAGAGATCCGCATCCACACAAGAGAATCCAATGAAGAACATCCCAATGGAAGAAGGCATCAAACCACCCGACCATGTGGAACCATAGGAACCATCCCCTGTGCTAGGAGATGACACAAGATCCCATTCACACTCTAGATCTAGGCTGACACCTAACAACCAAAGGAAAGACTGGTACAAAATAAAAGAAAGAATAAAAATCATAAAATCTCCGATACAAAACCTCTAGAGGCAACTCATCAAATCAAGACTCAAGGCACTATGACCTACATGTAGGGAAAAGAGTGTCATCACATGTGACAAATGGGAACCTGGGCACTTGTCTCGACCATCCTAGATGCACATGTGGATCCATCTCAACCTTTATGGAGTAAGGGAGATCAGCTTACCTAGGTTACCAAGGCCTTCCCAATCCTATATCATATCTCTACCATTGGGCAAGGCAGAGGGGCCACTAACCATTTCTTATCTTATTAAGATGAACCATTCTACCCAAACCCCATTAATTATGAATTAGATTATCACTTGATTACAAAGCATAAACTCCCAATGAGATATTATAGTGATCTAGACTTTGGGTAACTTGGTTGTCTACTCCACGCAATCCCAGACACTCACTTGGAAGCCCACTCTCCCCTAGCAGGCACCTAGATCTTTAGGGTGACAATATAAGAAACATAATGTAGCATGACCAAGGGCTCTCAATATTACATGACCTGGTAATCCAAGGTTTTGAATCATACAATACAACAAAGAGCCATACATTAATAATCAAGCCATAAGCTCACAATGTAAAGATGCAACAATGGGATAAGCCTCAAGAATGATAAATACACATGAATAGGGAAAAAACATAAAGTAAATAGCAACAAATGATCCTCCACAGTGAAGCACATCATAACCTCTTGTTGGAGCTACAATAATCCAACCTCAACAACAAGGATTCACTCAACTTACCAGAGCAATATCATAAAGCCTCAATGAAAAAGTACAAAATCACTTGCCGAAGCCCAAATGAAATAAAAAAAACATCAAATATGAATGACACATAGCTCCAATAATCTCGAACAAATCATATCCAAGCCTCTGGAGTAGAAAAAAATAAGAAAAACCAATCAAGAAGGGACAAAACTGTCAAAACATGCACTAATACCAGTTTGGCGCTATTGTTCTTTGTTTTAGTGCTATTTTTCTATGTTTTAGTGCTTTCATTCTCTATTTTAGCACTTTTGTATCAGAGAGCAAAACTCACAAAAATAGAACTCGAGAAGATACTTGCCCAGATTTGGACACAAGTAACTAAATAGCACAAATTCGACCCAAAAGGTTTGTAAATCCATAATAAAACCCCAAAAAGACTCTAAATAAGCCAACCAAACCAAATTACAAAGGATTAGCAACATCTACCGGCAATACTATGCACAAATTAAATCACAGGGATATCCAAACCCAAAACCAATCTACCAAAAGGGAAGATGACCTAGTAAGGTCTTGAAACAAGATTCTTAATGACAATTAAAGCCTCTGTAAATCAAATCCAATACACAAAGCAATTCACAGGAAGATTATTACAATACAAACATAATCCCCAATACCTACTCCCCACAATGCACAAAACAAGATATCCATTCGAATGCAAATCTTTTCCCAAACTTTTCCTTTCGAATTATTGATGATAAACAAACCAATTCAAACCCAAATCTTCCCAAAACAATCTTTTGCAAACAAAGACAAACGATCTTTCTTGAAGCAATACTGAGAATAGGGAAATCAAACACCGACCTAGAAAAAGAAGTAAAGGCAAGAAATCTGATTAAAAGTACTTCAAAAACTAGCAAGCTCCAATGCAAATCCAATCCAAAAGCCAAAACAACAATCCTCCAAAACAAACTCCAGCAATCTCCCCAAAATCCAACCCCCAT
Source organism: Cryptomeria japonica (assembly GCF_030272615.1). Taxonomy (NCBI): domain Eukaryota; kingdom Viridiplantae; phylum Streptophyta; class Pinopsida; order Cupressales; family Cupressaceae; genus Cryptomeria; species Cryptomeria japonica. Next base: position 130,573,950 of record NC_081412.1, read on the forward strand.
GAATGCACAGGAAGCCTAATAAATTCCAAAAAGAAAAACTCAAAACTATAGTAAAGGCCGACCAATCAAAATATCCCCTTTTACCATATATTATACCTACCAAGTATAATTTCAAGGCAAGTATTTAATAATTATATTATATTATTTACCTACCTCCCTCCATTCAACCAATAGGGTAAAAGGGTAGGTAGTTTCTATAAAATTAAATTATCCAAAAGGGCAAAAAGGCAAATCAATAAAATAATAAATCAAAACCCCCACAAATAAATAATATTCATGGATAATATTATTTATCCATCCAATAAAACATTAAAGTCTTGACAACAACATAAATTAATTAAATATAAATAAGTACCCACATAATATTAAAAACCACAACAAATAATTAAATGAATAATAATCATCCATTAATTTTAAAATATTTATATCAACTATTTATTTAATTTAACAATATTAAACTATATAATTCAATTTAATCAATTAATTAATAATTAAACCAAACAATAATCACAACACTACTCAACAAAGAATAAATCAAAGAATCACTACACGCTAAACAACAACTCGCACCAAGACACTAAACTAATGAGGGTAATCAACTTAAACCTAGAGTATAGAGTGAGTTCTCATGTCATCTCCGATCAACTTGCCATTGGGATAAGACACACTCAGACCTGTGAAGCCAGGTGGAGTCGATGTCTAGTACCTGCAAACCTGTCATCACCAACTCAAGTACAACAACATATATAATAACATATATCATATAATAGATATACAAGTGAAAGGAAATTGCAACATCATATCATGCTCACAAATGAGTGGTATGACATCATCCCTTATCACGTACGCAGTAGAAGACACTCACAATCGACAAGCATTATCATAGTCAGCATCATCATAAGATAGGGCTAGTACTCAACATGATATCATCAAATCACCACAAACATATAACATGAGTACATATCAATCATCACAGAGTAATCCATCATCACAATAATCTAGGAATGTCATCATCCATATGTAATCATGATGTCAAACACAATATAATATGTCTAATATCCATAATAAAGCATCTCAATCATAAGTAAATCCATAAACACCTAGTCAAAATATCTCAAATAGTCTAAGCTATGCCAATATAGTCTAATGATGCACAAAAAAAGAAAGATGAATCAGGGAGGGGCACTACAAAGGGTGCATTTTTAATGGTATTGGTACATATATTTGTTAACTAAAACATGCCTCTAAAATTCCAGAGAATTCCCTAATAAGACACATGGTTTACTAAGGATAATCATTACGATATAAATGCTTCATAAATATTAGGATGATTATTTAACACCCATTAGAACAATTAATATTAATTTCTTATTGATTTGGGTCCCCAACTATTTCATTATATTTTCCAAATTTGAATGGTTGATTCAAACTATTTATCATTTGGTGAAGTTTTGCTGATAAAATATTCACTAATGATAAAAACCATATTATTGTAGGATAGTTTTCTTTTATTACGCCGAGAGGCATAACACTACAGTGGCAGCCACCTATTTTTTTCCATGTAATTTTAATGACTAGAAATATAAAAAATAAATTAAAGAGTAAAATATAAATTAAAAAGGAACTTTCTATTATTATTATTTATAATAATGACTAGACAATGAATAATTTTAAAATAAGTTGAAGAGTAAAATCTAAATTAAAAAGCAACTTTCTATTACTTATTCAATATGGAAAAATTAAATCTTTTTTTTTTTTGCATGCAAATCATTTCATATTTTAAGATAAGTCTCTAAAAATTATATTTTTAAATCTAGATTTAAAAGAAACATCTAATTTAAAAAATTAAATCATTTCATATTCTAAAATAATACTAAATTCTAATAAATATTAACCATATGAAATTAATTAATCTATGTTAAAGGTAAAGATTTTTTAAATTTGATATTTCGAGCGTCCTCTACATAAATTTTATTTAAAAAATATAGGTATGCTAGTTTTATACTCTTGCAACAAGTTGGTATTATCTTTAGGCATATATATAAGACCCTTATTTGCTTTATTTTCTTATAATTATAATGGTTTTTGAACACCTTGCTCAAAACAACCAAGATCATGACCTTTATATCCTAGTTTTTGTAAACTTTGATATCCTAGGCTATATGACTTACTTAGGGCTATAGGAGGAGTAGACATGCCACTCTTTGCGACATAAGGAGTACAATTATTTAAGAAAAAAGAAATGATATCCAATATAAATATATTGTAAAAAATTATAGTCAAAGGTGTGGGGAGATATCAAATAAAGAAAATAATAAAAGTCTAAATCTTAAGTAAAATAGAACAATGAAGTACAAGGAGATTCAAACACTAAGAAAATCTTAAATAAAGATATATCAATCAATAATATCATATTTGAAAATGAAGAAAAGAAGGTCAAAACCTTAGAGTAACACCCTAGAGAGGTTTGAATATTAAGTTCATAAAAAATGTAAATAAATAATATATTTCTATACATAAAACTTGTAGGGTGAATTACTTCATCGATATTATCATCCAACTTTCTAGGGAAAAGAGGGGAATAGTAAATATACAAATTAAATACTTGGAACTTAAAACAATAAATGCAAGTGCTTAGCTCTAGGCTTAATGTAGAACATGAATACCAAATGTCTTGAAGTGTTTTGTCCATATCCCATAATATTAGGGCTTGTCAAACACATACACAATAGAATCTATACATCATTTGTACTTCTATTAGGGCCCTTTATCTAATTGTGGAATCAATCCCATGAGCATAGATTTGAACCAAAGTCATAAATGTGATTTCTATTAAATTTTAGAATTTTGCGTTGTCTCACCTCAAAGTATTCAATTAGCTCTTACATAAACTAGACTTTGTGCTTCTTATTTTGCAAGTGGCATGGATAATTACTCTTTTATGTCAAACAATGTAAGGATGTCGAGCCAATGATGTGTGAATAAGACTGAAGACAAGTAGTTGTTCATGTATGTCCTAAAATGTTGACGAAATGTTAATATCACTAGATGAATTATTTTAGGCCCATAATGTGTGCTAGAACTTGTTCAAATCATGCGTTCTTGATGTTCTAAAAGAATTAGGAGTTGTTCTTAAATAAACCATCTTAACATACAATTCAACTATTTTGTGTCTCAAGTGAGTTTATAAAGGCTAATTTGAAGGAAACCAATTTGTTCAGTTTTAAATTTTATTTTAGAAACAAAAGAATTATTTACACAAATACAAAATAGTTTGAATCACTTTTGAAATTATGATTGTAATCTATAACATGAAATGAATAAACTAAATATCAAATCCAAAGAATATCAGTTTTACAGTTTAATTTGACAAAAAGTCTAAATAAGTTCAAAGAAATAAAAGAGAAGAGCAAAAGGAGGAAAGAAAGGAAAGAAAAATAAAATAAAAAAGGAAGAAAAGTAGGTATACCGTTTTCAGTGTTGCAACTATTAAACAACTTTTGTCATAGGGATAAAGGTTTCCACACTAGCTGACTTTGAAGTTATTTCTTTCCATGGAGCCTATTGATATTGGTGATACAACATTTGAATTTGTTGTTTTTAATTTTCTGATAAGCAAGTTCTTCAAACACATAGAAACAAATATAATCATCAGTTATTCCTTTTATTATATTTGAAATGACATATGCTATTGATTTATTCTACTTGGAGGCAACTGGAATACACATTGAACATTTAAAAATTGGAAACATCCCAATAAAAAATAAGAATAGGAATGGGAATTCCCAATGAAAATGCCTCCTTTTAGAACTAATTCTTTTTATCAGTTTGTGATTGAATGACTCCAACAAATTTTAAAATAATTTCATAAGTTTTGGTTTATGTGTTAATCACATGGTTAGGGTTTTGAAAAATAGTTTTTGTCCGCATGAAATGGGCATTCACAGCAAAGGAGTGATCCGAAAACGAATGCGATGGGTAAGGAGATATTCCAACTGGGTATTGGAATGTGTGACCAGAAGTTAAAGTGGGATCGAAGTATGCTTATTTTATGGAGAATTGGATGGGTGAAACCCTGGGATTGTGTTCAAAACCGTGTGAATTGATTGTGTATTAGAGAAAAGGGTGGTGGGACAGTTGGCAATGCAGAGTGGAGTGGACCCATTTGGGAGAGGCTCTCCAAGCCACTCTCTCAACGTGTGGGAACAAACAAAAAACAGAAAAAGAAATTGGATCAAGTCTATTTAGGCTGGACTGGATATATGACAGTCACCTTTCTAATGTTAATCTAATGATGATGGTGCTGAAAATTATCAGAGAGGTCATCTTTAGCAGGGGGCTTAGATCGGATAGGACTTTTGTGATAGTGCTTGTTAGGAATTGGAGTGGGTGTCGATAGGGACAGATGTGATTTCATTGATTTGATAGATTGGGTAGGATTTGGTATTGGGTTGTATTCTTTGGTGCTGATTTGATTTGGATGTTGGCGACATTAGGCTTTGCAGCGGCCACACGGGCTAATTCTCTGGTGTTAGTTCTTGTTATATAACATGTTGGCAGAGCAGGTGGCCCAGAAGCTAATTGATGTTTTGAATGAGATCACCTCACTTGGAGATTGCAAAAATGTTATGAGGAAAGAATGTGCCACTTTGAGCAGAAGGGTAAAGCTTTTGTCGCCCTTGTTTGAGGAGCTGAAGGAAATCGGGGAATCTATTCCTAGTGATACCATAGGTTTCTTTGATGCTATCAAAGCTGCTCTTCACTCGGCCAAGGAACTTCTCAATTTTGTCCATGATGGTAGCAAGCTTTTTCTGGTACCATTCCTTCCCAATTCTTTATTTTCTTATGCAATTTCACATCCAATCCACTTGCATTCTATTAATATACAAACATCTGAATTAGGTTTTGTATGAAATGAATGCCTATTTAAATAAAATCCCTTTTGTTTTCATTGTCTAAAATATCTAGGAATATTTGATCAATTCGGTCGTTTTCTTTAACATGCTACTGCCCCGAAGTGTTTGTAGTGTTTACTTTCACATTTTTTAGGCAAGAATGGTGGCATTGTTGAACCCAATTATAAATTGCATACTGCGATGTTGAACACTGTCATGAAGGATTCATAATGTAATAAATCAGTCACATATGTGGCATTTAGAGGCTTCTTAAGTGTAGCTCATTGATCTAGATTGCATTCTTGACTCGTACCCTATTGAAAACTCCTAGAATACGGTATTAATGGATTCCAAGTTTGAGTTCCTTGCTTCTCAAGCAAAGATGCAGAGTGTTGTTTCATTAAATGCTTATTGCATTATTTGAATGCTGCTTCTGGATTTGATTGCGTGAGTGTTTTTTTGCATCAACGTTTTGGATCTATCATCTGAAACATTGATGCAAAAAAACACTCATGCAATCAAATCCAAAAGCAGCATTCAGATAGTTCGCATGAATTGGGGAAATCTACTAACTTTGCTTATTGCATCTTAACCTCTGCTTGCTGCGGCAATCAATTGAGTGGATACTGATTGAAAAATGGCATCAATAATTCTAGCGGAGATACATGATGTATAGTAGAAATGCACATTACTTGAAATATATTCTGGAATATCGCTAGTGATGTGACCTAACTTCCTGTCTGTATTGGATCTGAGATCTAGGATGCCAGATTTCCCAAGAAATGTTGCAGTGATTAATAATTTGAACCTGTTACAGAGAGTGATGCACTACCATCACTTTACAAAATAGGGATTCTATAACCATTTCTTATAAATTGCTTATTTTTCACAATGACGTTAGTGGATTCTTGTAAGCAGGTTCAGTTTATTCCTCGTTGCAACATTCCATGGGAGATCTGGCAATCAGTATGGCCAAATAAATGAGATTAATGTCTCAATATTGTAAAAACGACTAAATTTGCTGGATGTATTTATATCATACATTATTGTGATCTAGTTATAAGTTTTCTCATTGGTTCAGAAGTTACATTTGTTACAGATTAGGTTGTTATTCTTGCAATGTACCCAGTCAAACCACACATTAAGAATTATGGTTGTAAGTTTCCTCCAAAAAGCAGGATTTCATTATCCTTTGTACTTACAATGTAGTTTTGCAATGCATATGTACGGCAAAGGGTTCTTCCAGCTTCTATGAACTTTTGCATGACTTCCTTTCCAATCAACTAGCTAGAGATTAAATGGTCACTTTCAAGGAAATAGACACACAGCTCAATGCCAGTCACTTTTGGATTATGGCAGTTATAAGCAAGATGAAATGAATGATACTTTACAACTGCCGTTGTATTTAAATTCTGGTTAGTAGCTTAGGTTGATTATGAAAAGTTTTGTTTAGCGAAGCATTTGAAACAGCAACATTTTCTGGCTGAAATGCATGACATGCCATATCTACTTTGTTGTCTATTTGTAAATCAGCAAAGGTATATTAGCTTGCAATGTTACATTCAGGGTTTGTTTGTGATTTGTGCCATATGGATGTTGTGGCTTCAAGGATGAAGCTTGAATCTATTTTGCAAATGGGTAAAAGAATAGAGAATGCATCACATTTGATGTTTAATAAAATTAGTTAATTTTGGATATGAAACAAATGATTTGATTTTGCTTTAACTGACACTTCTGCATTTTTTAAAGGTTCTGGAAAGATATGAAGTTGCAAAACAATTTGATGATATCACAGCTCAATTGGAGCAAGCCCTAAGTATTGTGCCCTATGGCCAATTTGAGATATCAGATGAAGTTCAAGAACAGGTGAAATGTTAAAGCCATCAAGCATTACAATGTTTTGTTCATTAATGATGTAATTTCCTTTTGATGATTATCTGACTTCTGAAATTTAGTTGTTAAATAAGTTTTGTTTATCAACATATAAGGGTATTTCTCTTTGGATCTTTTCTAGCATCAGGTTTTGAGTCTTGAAGCATGCTCATATTGTTGCATAAATTACTTACAATCAATGGCTTTTTTGTTTTATTTAATTTCTTTCAGGCCTAGTAGGGTTAAACTATGCATTAATGCCCTTATTATTAATATATGAGCCTGGCTCTTGGATCCATTACATTTCTATCTGAGGAAAGAGTAGTTTTACAAGTCTTTTATAAGTGTTTAAGTGAAATGCATTATTATACTTAAAGCTTTTGACGTACAAACTGGCAAAGTGCATAAGCTTCCTTGTATGCATCATTGATATTGTAGGTTCCTTTTATCTGTCATTGTTATTGTTTTGATTGGTTCTTTCCCTTATGCTGTAGCAAAGGTTTATGGGCAAGTGTATTTAATTGTTAATGTCTGTTGTGGTTATTTCAAGCTTTTCATTGATAAAAGCATATATGTTTCTGTCCAGGTTGAACTTGTGCATGCACAACTTAAAAGAGCTAAAGGTCATGTAGAGGGACCTGATTTAGAACTTTACAGGGATGTCTCTACTATTTTATCACAGAAGAATGACAGAAATACTGACCCAAAAGTGTTGGGTAGGTTAGCAGAAAAGCTACAGCTTAAGACCTTTGCCGATCTTAAAAAAGAATCACATGCATTGTATACAATGGTCATTGGAAGTGGTGACAATGATGATAATAGTGAGTGTTTAGATCAGATATCAGCGATTTTAAGGAAGTTAAAAGAATTTGCATTGAATGAGAACCTGGAAATAAATGAACCTAACAATGAGAATAGTACTTCTGCTGCTGGAGCATCCTTAGAGAAGCTCAACTCTCCTGATATACCTGATGATTTCCGTTGTCCAATATCTCTAGAGTTGATGAAGGATCCTGTAATTGTGGCTACAGGACAGGTTAAATTTCTTTTGGATTCTATGTCTTTTACTGTACTTCTCATGATCAGTGCAGGTTAAATATATTTAGCTTAATATTTATCTGATAATTTTCCTCTATCTGCTCTGGGTTTAAGGTCAGTACCTTTTGTATGCAGACATATGAGCGATCTTGCATCCAGAAATGGTTAGATGCTGGACACAAAACTTGTCCCATAACACAGCAGACTCTGCCTCATTTTGTTTTGATTCCTAACTACGCTTTGAGAAGTTTGATTATCCAATGGTGTGAAACTCATGGCATTGAGATGCCAAGAAGATCAGGATCTAGCACAAATGAGAAAATGAGTGGAAGTTCCCCAGAAACCCTCAAAGACCAAGCCACTGTGGATGCTCTTCTTCGCAAGCTTTCTAGTGGAGTCATTGAGGAACAAAGAGCAGCTGCTGGTGAACTGCGTCTTCTAGCAAAACGAAATGGTAACAATAGGATCTATATTGCAGAAGCAGGGGCCATCCCACCACTAATTAAGCTCTTGGCTACCCAGGATCAAAGGACCCAAGAGCATGCTGTGACTGCTCTCCTTAACCTTTCAATTCATGATGGAAATAAGAGGGCAATAGTAATGGCTGGGGCAATACCTCCCATTGTAGAAGTTTTAAAATCAGGCAGCATGGAAACAAGGGAAAATGCTGCTGCAACTCTTTTCAGCTTGTCATTTCTTAATGAACACAATATAACAATTGGTAAATCTGGGGCCATCCCAGCATTGGTTAAACTCCTACGTGATGGCAATCAGAGGGGAAAGAAGGATGCTCTTAATGCCTTTTTCCATTTATGTGTGTATCAAGGAAATAAGGCAAGGGCTCTAAGAGCTGGTATTTTGACCCCTTTGATGGACTTACTTGTAGATTCCAATTCCGGAATGGTGGACGAAGCCCTGGCCCTGTTGGCTTTACTTGCTACTCATCAAGAAGGGAAGATAGCCATTGGGAATGCCAGACCAATCCCCATATTGGTGGACTTTCTCAGGACCGGTTTGCCTCGCAGCAAGGAAAATGCTGCTGCTGTCTTACTTGCATTGTGCGCATATGATCCACAACATCTGGATGCAGCCCGGAGACTGGGAGCTTATAGGCCCTTGACTGTATTGTTGCACGATGGTTCAGATAGAGCCAAGCGCAAGGCAGCTGCCCTATTAGAGTGTATGAACAAACAACAAGAATTGCTAACCACGCAAGCATCCTCATAAACCCTATGAGCTTTCCATTTCCTTGTGGCTTGGTGCTTCTCAGTTGCACGGCAAGGTGATCGAAGGTCATCTTTTTCTGTATACTTAGAAATGGTTGTTAGATTATGATTTGGGGCAAGCCAACAAATAGCATTCCTTGATCTTACATGACATCTATTTCTTAACCAACAGAAATTTTGTATCATATTGACAAGTTGGCTAAGAAAGTTTCCGATTAATTGGGTTTGAAAGAAGCTGATTCTGGTGTGTATTGTGCATGTCTTCTTGGCAATGCTTTGAATAAAGCATGCTTGTGCTCTGTTGCTCTCCCTTTGACTAATAGTTCAGTCGTCAGAGAAGTAGGAAATCTCCATGGAGTGAAGAATCAATTCTATTTGTTTCAGGGAATTGTCTAATACAATAGATGTGCAGTTATCTCTCGGCACAATTCATTATTTTACTTCTCTGGATTGGAAGTGACGGTACGGGATGTTTTCCCTGAATACTAAATGGTTTATAAAGGACTTAGTGACAGTTCAAAGTGTAAGAGTGTCATGTCTCTTTTTCAGATTAAGAGAATTAATGATATTATTTTAGTTCAATTCGGTAATCTCAAATCATAAGGGCAATTTTATAATATTTTTTAAAACAAAAGTTTTTTTTAAACTCTACTATTAAAATATTAGTAATTTTATATACTTTAAATAAAATAAATTTTAAAAAGGGTTTAATTACCTAGCTTCACTTGATCATCTAATTTCACTTTGAACAATTTTTCGTTAAGAGTTTGAATTCAATTTTTTCCTCAAGGATGGAAAACCTTAGTTGCACACATTGAAACGTTTGATTGTTGATTTTTAGGGTTGCTATCATCCTAACAAGCCCCAGCCCCAGATCACATTTATCAAGGTTATTAGAGTTGGTCAACATCGCTATTACCCTAAGCACATCTATTCATTGGTCATCAACAATCTTCATCAAGTGGTTGCACTTGTGTGAAAGGTCCTACATTTTTGTGCAACCACTCTTCTAAAAAATTAGAGTGATATTAGCATATAAATAGGCCAAATTCACATCACATAAGGGTTTGTTGAAGGCTTGGATTTGAGGCTAATTTATGAGATTGCATAGGTGCTAATTGTTGAGGTTTCTTCTTTCTTCCATAGACTACTATATGCATATCATCCATGTCATTCAAGGGTTGGTTATGCTCAACAACTCATAGCCTAAAATGTAGATTGATATGCTAGTTTGTATTAGCATGCATCGCTATTTAGATGGGCACTTTTGACCAACAACTAACATTCACAAGCTAGTAGTATCACTTGGATTTTATCATCATAACGAGCTATATGTAGCTAGGGTGAACAACCTAGAAGACATTGAATTGATAGAGTATTACATAGATTATGGTAGGTATACTGTGGTGGATCTTCCTAGTTGCTGGTCAATAACACTTTCCACACCAATCTCACTATTGCAAACAATTGTACTAGCAATTTATAGTTTTAAGTTAAAAAATATAGCATATTTTAAATGACTATAATGGATATAGTGATTGATCTATAAACTTGAGGAGTTTTTATTGCCATTGTGGTGTGGATCTTGTCATAATTTTTTGTAAACTTTGTTACAACTATTGAAACTCAAGAGTTTAATTAGATATGGTAATTAATGGTAAGTCTTGTAACTATACATTTTAAGTTTCAAAGGTATTCATAATAGTAATTACCTTTTAGATCCATCTTGTAGAGTTTTGGTTGCCCTTTTTAGATAAAAAATCATTTGGGAACATCACATTGGTATCAGAGCCTTAGACTCTACCAACCTACAAGTTAATCTTGTGATTACATGGAGTTGATTCAAAGAGATTTCATATTTTCAAAAGAGAACAAAAATAATTGAAGGCTTTACTGTTGGGCATAAGAGAGATTTTAGGAATAGGAGGCAGAGGTAAGAAATACATAGAAAAAAGAGAAGATAGGTTTGAGGCTTTCTTAGAAGGTAGGATCAAGTTATAGAGAATCAAGAGTAGACAAATCAACTATCAGTTTAGAGGATGCAATATTTACTAAATTCTACCATCCCAACTTAGGTTCTCACTTATGAGGAAATTACTTCCAATATTGAACCAACCAATAACACCAACAACATTAGGATACTAATTAGATCAATGAGGACCTTTCAACCTACATTTTTACCTAGAGAGGATGTGCTTCAAGAAGAATATGAACATAATTCAGCTACCTATGACATCAATGCTCACAAGTATGACTACCGACATCTTCATCTAGACATTAAAAATAGATTTCATTTGCAATTTTTTGTAATTTAAGGATGAAGGGGGTTTAACAATTGAAAAGATTCCATACATATTAGCCTCATAGATATTTGTAGAAAATATTGAATAACTCTTTCTCCTTTTGATGATTGAAGGAAAATCATTGTGTTTGGGACAAAAAATAGATACACATCTTTCACTCAGCTCCATGTTGGAAGAAACCATCAAATTCACAATCCTTCACTCAAAAGGCATAGATTGCAAGTAGTAGCAACATGGGCTGATTACATAATGGAATAACCATATTGTTGCCTTTGCTGATTTTACTTAGAGGCTCATGGATAAGTTTGATAGGAAGGATGCTAAGATCCATTTCAAGGAGTTAGCACAATACAACAATGTGGCAAATTTTTAGAGATTATTAGTGATGGTGCTAGATGTGATAGAGAAGAGACTCATTATGTTCTTTGTGGAGGATCCAATTGAACCTCTCAAGGGTTTATTTAATGCCTTTGATCTACTATCATTATCAGATGCCATCAAGAGAGCCTTGACATTGGAGAGTTCAATCTCTAAGAGCAAGGAACCACCTCTAGCACCCAAGGTAAACCACTTTAGAAGGAAGTCCCTCCTCCATAAATCGCGTTGAAGATTATCAATAAAGAAGCTAAAAAGAACAAACCTAGGAGGAAAAAAATGTATTTTACTTGTAGGGAGCCATGGGGATTGATACATCAATGTTTTGGTCATGAACAAGTAAATTACATAGAGGTATTTCTAGATGAAGAGATAGTAAAAAGGAGCTAGATTTGGATGTTGAGAAAGGAGAGATCCAAGAGGGCAACCTCACTTGTCTTTTAAGTGTGCTTGAATATCATTTGTTTTGAGTTTTTGGAGTGTTGCATGAGTATGTAGTATCATAATTGGTTAACCTTAACAATTTCACACTAGGTTTGGGACCATTTTGGTGGATGTGCCCAATTAGACATGATTGTTCCTAGTTTTGGGACCGTTTCCATAAATTTGGTTCATTCCCCTATAACTGACCTTTTTCATGGCTCATTTTACTAGGACCAGTGTTGGCAATATGTGTTGTCATTGATGTCAATCTGATGTATGACAATATGTATTGTCATTAAAAAAAGATATTGATTGGTTTTTGTTGTCATTGAGTTGGATGAATGGAGTATGTGTTGTGGTCAATGGCAAATTAGATGATGATGCACTGGTTCACATGTTATGTGTTGGGCAAATTTGAGAGAAGTAAGGCAATCTGAAGATTCATCAAATGGCTATATACTGGTCAAAAGAAGTTGGTATGCATTAGTTCACATGATTCAATATTTGTTCATTTTTGTAGTCATCTTGGCTAATGTCTACATGTCTTGATTAAGTAAAAACAAGGTTTTGAAAGGAACCTGAACCTTTTTACATATCAGAAAAAAGAAAAAGCATTAAAGCAAAAAAAAATCCATGCTGATCACCCAAACAAAAAACAGTTCCCATCCAAAACAAAAAGGGAACTCAAAACACATAGAGCCGCTCAAAGACAACAAAAGGATAGCAAAAGGACAACACAAAGACAAAGACATAGACCGAGACAACTAAATATTTTTCATAATATCTTCTACATGAATCGCCATCTGCTTCATGTTGTCCGCAGAGTTCTTCAATTCATCTAGCTCTCGTCCCTTGATATCACCCTGATTCCTGGTGTTGGCCCTAGTTATCTTCTCATGACATTTTTTCTCCATCTGGTCCTTGTCGCCCTCCTTGTCTTTAATGTTATCAAATCTGTTAATCAAAATATTCATATTATCCACAGAGGCCTTAAGAATCTAGAAATTTTGTTCAGCAATCCTCTTCACAGTTAATTCCATCTTGTCGACTCTATTGACCAGGTTGTTCATGGTAGTTTCCAGCCCGTTCGCCTCTCTATTCCCTTCCATTTCGTTAACCTTATTTTCTGTTTCAAGAATTTTACCGACCATGGCCTCAGTAGCTTCAACATTGTTGATAGCAACCACTAATTCTTTAACATTTCAAAAATAGGCTTCTCGCCTATCGTAGCATTTTTGATAACATTAATATCATTCTTCATGTTGCTGATATCTTTCACAATTTTGCTGATAGTATCACAAAATCCCTTCATACTATCATTATCCCCATGACAGTCACTAGGATTTCCCCTTTTATTCTCTTGGCCCTCATTTTGCAATCCTTGAGTACTCATGTCCTCACCACGACCCACATCTGGAATCTCATCCTCCTCCTTACCCTTCATATTGTCAATTTTTCCTCCTCTGCATCCTCATCAAAAGCTATCAAAATCTGTTTTTTTACCTTGTTAGCTCCCCTACTGGTATTCTTGTTCCTCTAGGTTTGTTTTCCCATTCCCTTTCCTTTCTTGCTTTTGATGAATTTCTCCTCAAAAGACTCATCCTCGGATTTCGAGAGATCAGAATCAACAACAATCCTCTTTCTTTTCCCCTTATTCTTCCCCTTTTTGCTGAGGTCCTCCAACTCACCTTCAATTTCAAAGTCAAAGTTGAAACCACTATACTCACTTTCCGTGTCATCATCCCTGGTATTTTTACCTCTAATTGGTTTCTCTATGGATTTACCTTTCAACAATTTGTAAACTAAAACCATAAGACCCTGATGAAGAGCATGGTCCCCCTAAGGGTCTTTCTGCATTTCTTTTATGGTGTGATCCATGGAACAAGCTAAATAATAGGGCAGGCTTACCTTTTCACCATGGTAGAAGTGGTTGAGTAGCACGAAATGGTGCCCGTAAGCCCTCGTGAATCTTCCATCCAGAGTAATGTAGGTTATGGTAGCAAACAACACGAACCTCCATGGCCTATAGATACGCTTGGGGGAGTGGTAGGAGTTATCCACCTTCACCATTTTCTTCTTTTCGCCATCCATGATAGGAAATCTATCCGCTGCCTTATCAGAAACACTTCGATCTCTATAGAACTTAATACCATCTTTCACCATCCCCGTAGCTTTTGCAATGATATCTTCATCCACCATCATCATCTGGGTGCCCACCAGAACTTTGCCATTCTTCCAATTCTTTATGAAATGCTTGGTAACTGTTGGGTCTTTACCACAGAGCCTCTCCATGAAAACACTTAAGCCCCCCTCTTGTAGAATCTCCCAAACCTCTTTGTTCTTCTTCCAATCCGAACATGAAGTTGGTTCTGTAGACACCCAAAATTGTCCAGTCTAATTAAATAAATATTTTATTTATTTAATTATCTAAGCTTAATTCTTCTATTAATTAAATAAATCTTTATTTATTTAATTAATTCATTTATCCTCTTCTAGCCTTATTTCTCATTTAAATAAATATATTTATTTATTTAAATTATCCTTCTCCTAAATTAAATAAATATCTTGTTTATTTAATTGATCCCACTTCTTCTATTAATTAAATAAATCTTTATTTATTTAATTAATTCATTAACCTTTTCTACCCATGACACATGTCATTCATCTCTTAATTCATACACTACCTACCCCTTTCATTATTTTATTATTTCTTTTACCTACCCTCTAATCATAGCCGACCTCCTTTTACACCTCTCAATCTTATCCCTCCATTTCATATAGTGTCTTCTATATAAGGAGATGCTTCCTTCATTATCAAACCCTAATCGTTCTATGCATTCTAATCAATCATTCTAATCAATCATCCTAACTACTTGATCAATTGACTACTTGGCATATGCGATCCTACTTGCAACCACATTCCATTCTTTGTTGAGCTCTTGTGCATATAAAATCTGAGAGCAAATATATCAAGCAAGATCAATGGAGATAGGAAGAATGGAGATCCAAACCCTATTGGACATGTGATGATATAATCTTTGTGATTTCATTTGATTTGCATTGTCTTAGGTAATCTTCATATGTTATGGTGGATCTTTGTTGTTGTTAGGCTAGGGTTTTGTGGTTGAATTCATTTAGCCTTTCAATATCGTTATTATTGTTATCCGTTTTCACCATATACAGGTTCAAACCTCTTTTTGTTCCCTCCCATTTTTCCCTCAAATTCACTGGAATTCCTAATCTTGGCTCTGATATTTCCTCTCTAGTTTCTATTATTGCTTGCTAATGTCTACATGTCAAGAAGTTAGTAGAATGATGTTTGAATCTAGTCTTCATATTTAGTGGTTGATAAAAATTGTTTGTGTGTTGAGATAGTGTGCTTATTTCCTATGTTTGTGAATTGGTATTTTTCTCCACACTTTACTACACTGCATGCCTTGGGTGTGCGGTTTTGGAGTTAGCCTAAGGAGTGTATAAGGTGTCTCTCTACCAGTTTTTAGGACTTAAAACACTTGTACATAGAAAGTTATGTGTTTGTTCCCCCATTAGCAGTTTCAGTGTATAGTGTTTCAATTGGCTCACTAAAATGCTTTGCATTCTAATGTGATGATGGTTTGGCTATGCGGTTCTGGGAAGATGTTGAGGATGGTGTATTGAACCCGTGACATGAGTTTCAAAGTTGTTGGTGCTTTGGTATGTGATATTCATCATGTTGTTGTCACACAATCTATCTGGTCTGCACCATGTTTGCCAATTCAGTGAGATACTTTCTTTGCACTAATATTTGATGATTAGTTACTTCAGGAAATGATCGAAGAATACTTGCTAATGATCTGCATATCTTGTATGGTGATCTGCATGGTATTTTGGTTTCTCTTTGGTGATAAGACAAAATTGTTTGCATTCTTAACAACAAGGTTGATATCTGAGTTGACTAAGTATGTTCCTTCAAATTGCGGTTGATCCTGATCTATCTTTTTGGCTTTGAAGAATGTGTGTATGACACATTTGGTTTTCAAATTGAGTGTTGGTTGATCCACAATCTATTTTATGTTGATGGTGAATACAATTAATGCCAACCTATGTAGTATCACATGTTTCATTCATTAGGTCTTGTAGACACTTAAAAATGTCCTATTCTTGACAACACTAATTCTTCTTCTTTAATTATTTAATTAATCTAATTCTAGTCCTCTTTTTCATTTTCCATCACAAACTAACTATTCAATTCCTCTTTAATCATTTAATCAATTGACTACTCCCCCTAAAAATTAACTAAATAATTTTATTATTTAATTAATTGTTATTTATTTACTTAAATTAAATGGTCTTTTATCATTAAATTAAATTAAATTTCTATTTCTCCCTATTTAATTAGCTAACTATGTTTTCTAGATTAAATAAATTTCTCAAATTTATTTAATTTAATGTTTCTCTCAATTCTAAAATTCAAAATTCCCAAATTCCAATTTCCAACTAATTTCATTTCATGTGCATGTCATTTGATGTTTTTGAAAAACGAAATTTAAATCAAATGCAAATTCATGCTAGAAATTCTAGTTGCCCCTCACTTTGACTTCAACTATTAATCAAGTTTTTTTGATTAATCAATCAACTCATTAATCTCTCTAACTAATTAGTTAACTTAGTTAACTCTTCCCAATCACCTTTTCTAACTGTCAATCATCTTTTTCGAACGGATCAATCTATTCAGTTCACTGAACAATCAACTCAACCATCTATCAATCAGTCCAATCATGCAACTAGTTCTCATCGTAATCTTCTCCAACCAATTTTGTCCCAAGTAATCTAAACCATTGATTGAATCAATTTGCATATCAATCTCGACCATTCAAATTTCCTTCAAAATTTTATAATTTTATAATTTTGGCATCAATCTCTCTTTTTCATCAATCATGATCTTTGAATTCTTGTTGTCATATTGTAGGTTAGTAGCACAACTTTGAGAGCCAACATTCTGCAGGAAAGAGAAGAGCAATGGAAGTGATGCACATTAGATTGATAAAGGAGTTTTGGAATTGATTGTTTATTTATTTTCTTATCCATTTACATGTGCACTTTCATTGATGCACGTTTGAAATCGATAATTAGAATAGGGATTTCGTGATTCCCCTGCTCATCTAACTAGCTTTGATTTCGATGATGATTTCAAGGATACAACAGGTCCAATTGAGCCAACCTACTTAATGTTTTAGGATGTTGTAGATGATTTGTAAGGAAGAATAAATCATTTGTGGAGGTATGTGAGTATGTGTGAAGTTTTTTGATGTGTGAAACAAATTGGTGATATATAAAATGATTATGAAGTGTGTCAAATCAACATGACAGAATATTTGGGCTACAAAGAGGACTACACTATCTACATTTATCAGATGCTTCATTTGCAATATTTTACATAATGTTTTTGTTGTAATCTCAATTTATCTTGCTTTAGAGAAGTGATCATCAGATTGCAAGTCAATTATATCTTGCCCTAAGGTAGTGTGCCCTAACCTGCAAGTCTATTTAGGGAGTAGTGAGCCTAAAACAAACTTTGGAAAAACTTGTTTCATATATTGTGAGTTGATCCCCATCGTGGTTTTTCCCTCCTTGGGTTTTCCCCATAAAAAAATTGGGTGTTCTTGTGTGGTGCATGTTGTGTTTCATTATTTCCTTCTGCATATCTATTTCAATGATTTAAAAGTTAATTAATAATTAAGTTTTGAGATTATGGTGATTCACCTCCCCCCCCTCTTGCATTGGAACATAAAGGATTTTAGAGTGATGTTGAATATTAAGATTATTTCGGAAGAAAAATTAGAAGTAATGGAATCTTAAGGATGGGATATTGATTGTGTTGATTGTCAAGTTGATCATCAAGGAGAACTTTGATATGCCCTTGATGATCTGGAAGATGTGAGAGAAGAATGTGAGGATTACAAAGCCAAATTCACTAAGTTAGAAAACATGATTACCAAATTGAAAACTCAAGTTGTAGAAAGCAAGGAATGCAAAAGAAAACTCAAGGTGGCAAAATAAGAAATTGTCAAATTGAAGAATGAAGGAAGCAAAATCTATGATTACAAACTCAAAAAGGCGGAGAGTGATATAGTAAATCTAAATTTCAGGCTGAAGAATGAAATAAAATTGTATATTGTTTGGAGACCAAACTTCATGATTAATCTGCTAAATGTACTAAACTTGAAGAAGAGATTATTGCATTGAAGAAGGAATTAAATGATGCAATAGAGAAAAAGAGAAAGCCTTTAATCTAAAAGGTGGTAGTAACTTGCTTAATGAGGTACCCAGTTATCAAAAACCACAAAAGAAAAAGGGTGGCCTTGGTTTTGAAAAGGGAGAAAGCTCTAAGGCAAATGGAATAAATGAGAAAGGTAAAGAAAAGATTAAAGATGAATCCAAGATGATAGAAGAAGATCAAAACAAATTCACTCAAGTCAGAACA
This sequence comes from Cryptomeria japonica, assembly GCF_030272615.1. Taxonomy (NCBI): domain Eukaryota; kingdom Viridiplantae; phylum Streptophyta; class Pinopsida; order Cupressales; family Cupressaceae; genus Cryptomeria; species Cryptomeria japonica. The sequence continues at coordinate 130,592,545 of NC_081412.1, forward strand.
AGAGGAAGACCTTCAAAAGGTTAGTTCCTAATCAAGTTGCTCAAACCAGGTATTCTCAACTTTTTGATGGTAATTGTTTCAATAAGATTGGACATAAGCATGCATAATGTAGGACTAGGATAAACATGAATACATTTAGGCCCTCTAGGCCTCAACCATTTAATGGTCAATGCTCTGCTTGCAAAAAAATTGGTCACATGGAAAATGAATGCAAAAGTAGAGTGACGGGGAATGGTTTCATCAATGTGAACAATGCTAAGAATCCTCAATCTATCAATGGCAATGAGTTTGGCCATAAGGTTGCTGATTGCAGAACTAATGTGAGGAGTGGAAATGCTTTGCAATGTGCCATTAGATGTTATAACTGCAACAAACTGGGACATATTGCTAAGTTTTGCAGAGGAAAGAATATCAGGTTTTCCAGTTCCATAGAAGAATGTTGACATAACTCAAATAAAGAGGGAGATGGAAAAGATGTGGGTTAAAAATTTAGAAGAAAAGAAAGAAATGAGGTGAAGGATGGATTTGTACCTCAGGATGGTGTATCGAAAACTAAATTAAAAGGGTATTTATTCATGGGGAGTCATATTTGCAAATATTTAGAACCCCTTAGAAGCAAAGATGCTAAAATATTTAGCACATTGGTCTAAGGCATTGTATGATTGTAATGGTAACAAATTAGGGTTTCCACCATAGAAGGAAGAAACCACTAATTTTGTGAATTAAAGACCATTACATTCAAAATAGGGTTCCAATCCAATAGATCTAGTCACAAACAAACAAGGATTAGGACTAAGAATTCTGATTGGATTGGGGGTTTTGATGATTTGAATGAATAAACCCTCTTTTGTAAACTGAATTGCTGAAATTAGGGTAAAAGTGCTGGAAGTTGAAGTAGAAATTCCTAAATAGTGAACTATAGATGCAATATTGAGCCACAAACTTGGATCTGAGTAATGTAAGAAGATTCGAACCTATTCCCTGGAAGAGCTCCCAAAATGTCAGGACCATGGTGCCCGTCGCCTTGGTCCTCCAAACTTTTTGCACTCCAAAGGGGGATTGATTTGTCGCTATAAATAATGCTTATTATGAAGATTGTAGCTCTATACTTGTTTCCTGCCCACAGAAAGAAGGTGAAATAGGTTGGGAATAGCGGTTTTCCTAATTCAAACCCCGATTTTAGAATTAACCATGAAATAGAGATGAAAGATAATTGAATTGCAATAATGGAATTGTTCTCCTTTTGAGGGAGATGCTAAATAAGGACTGTAAACACAAATGATATACGTCCTTGTGAAGTTTTGTTTATCTCCATATCCAATTAGGGTTTCATAAAGTCTTCAACAACATGGAACATGAATGCCAACTCCAATGCTCGAATCTTGACCTTATTGCTGCTTAGATGCTTGAAGGAAGACTGATTGCTTTCTCACTTGAATTTGGACGCTTGATTGCTTGATGTCCAATTAAATTTCATATGTGTGGATGATCAAATGAGAGGGGAAATCCTCCTTTTATACTTGCCAATCAAAAAACATATTAATTTTTTGACATGGGTTGACACGGGGCTGGATTTCCCGCTCAATTTTTGAAATGGCCAAGGGGCCCAAAGTTCTATTTGAATTGGGAGGACCAAGGCACGACACCCTGGTCCACCCAATTTTTGGGCCAGGACAAAGGATTAAACGATGCATGAGGTCAATATGAAGTCAAATTTGCATGATATGAGAAGAATCAAGTCCTCATCAGGCCTAGGGGCACAAACGCTAAGGTGAGGACCCTAATGCGGTTAAAATTGTAAGGGAGTACAATTTAGGATGCTACATGGACATGATGTATTCACAATACTGAGTCGATTGGCTTGATTTTTGAGCAAATGATCATCTTGTAGAGGATTACAAAGTGGATGACATATCATTGTTGTGGCGAAAGGATTAAAAGCTACTAAACATGAAGAACGATTAACGCAAATTTTTTAGGGCAAATAGGAGAAGTATATATGTTGTATTTGGTCATTTTTTATCTCATACAAAGCATTCAAGAGTAAGGTGCTAAGGAGAAAAGAGAGATTTCAATTCCATCTGTGTGCAAACCCTAGCTATTGATCTTCTAGGTATTTCTCAATAGTTTCTGCAAACTCTAAGTTCAAAAGTTGAAAATGGCTACTCCTAGGGTTATAGAAATTGTAGATAAGCCAAGACCTCCATTCAATAAATGATCATTCAAGTTGATCTTAAAAAACACTATTGGGACATTTTCTCGTGTGACGATTTACATTGATGATCACATGGAAGAGTACGCTCAAAAAAGTTGGCAAAATTTAGAGACAAACATTTGTTTGATGATGAGTTCATGTTGAAACTAGAGTATGTCCATCTAGAAGAAAAGGAATTGGATGTTTGGAGTTATTTCCTCATGTTTCATGAAGAGGAGATGATCAAAACTATATTGAGATGTATACATGAATAATTCATTTGGTTAGAGCATCCCTACATGATAATGAAGGAGACAATTAGGGTAGTGACATGATTATGTTCTACTGGAGATGTCCCTACACTAAAATCTGTGAAGAATGATGTGGTTACTAGGTTAATCTGAGAATAGTTTGATAAGAGAGCACTTACCATTGATGACATTGTTGATTTGGGTGTTCGATATGCTTCTATGGGCATAGCCTATAAGATTTATTTCACCAACATAGAATATTCCTCCTCTGCTACTGTCATACATAACGTGTACCAAAATGGTCAAGGAAGGCAAAGATTTCAACCTATGTGAGATGTTGAGACAACAATTGATAAAGAATTATGTAGAAGACCAAGGAGACTAAGTACTTATTTGGTATGGATCTTTAATTATATGTTTAATACTATATTCCATGAATGATTTACCTAGTAAGGGGAATATTGTTTGGAGAATAGACGTATCTGTAGCTTCACAAATAAGAGATGATGTGCATAGATTTTTAGATGGGAAATCTAGTGACAATGCTTATTGGGGTTTCTTCAAAACCTTTCAGGGTGAAATGTAAAAGAGACATAGAATACCAGTTGAGGTTGTAGAGAGATACAAGTAGGTGATCACATTTATGGTTCACAAATATAAATTCTACATGGAGGCTGTTGAGCCTAGGACATATTGGATCCCTAAATTGCCATATGAGCTCCCCAGAGATGAGTGGGTTTCTTATGCTGAGTTGCTAGTTAGAAAACCTATTAACCCTAATGCAGAAAGGTTTGGAACTCATGAACAAATATTCAATAGTCAAATCAAGAAAAAGGTGGATGAAAAGTTTGAAAAGATGAAAGGAGATCTAGAGAAGAAATTAGGTGTGGAATCTAGGAGTACTATTTGTTGGAATCTAATAACACTGAGAGGGGGGGAGTGAATCAGTGTTATACTAGAATGATTAATTTTAACCTTATTAAAAAATGCATAAACCAACCGGTATACCGATACATACAGAATTGAAAGAAGTAAAACAACCAATAAGCCAATCACATAAATGAAAACCATAACACACAAATTTTTACATGGAAAAACTCAAAGAGGAAAAACCACGGTGGGATTTGTGACCCACAATATCAATCCACTAGCCATATAAAGAAATATTACAAAATATGAGGGGCCTGGACTTGCAGGAAGGCTTACAACCTAGAGCACACTTCTCAATCACAAAAGGAGCCTCACTGACTACATAAAAATCCAGACTACAATCCGGAGAAGTATGAACTGCTAAGATAACATCTTCTATGCCAGAATATAGTTCCGGTTTAAGCTTTGTCTGTTTCGGTCTAAAACCCTAAACCCTTTACCGGAATAACCCTTACATAAATATCCTCACATACATGATCTTTCTGATATATTTCGCATCGTATTACATTTGCATATCCATAATCTCCTATCTCATGTCTCTATCAAAATGATCTATCAAATTGACCTATATACCTTATACAAATTATCATGCCTTATGTCGGCTTACAAAGATATATACGATATCAAATTACATGTCAACCATATAACATAAATGCATAAATATCAAAATCAATTGCTGATGCCAGATCCAAGATATGTCGGCCTCCAATACTGATAACCTTTACTAAACCACATCGGCTTGCATTGCCGGTAACCAAAGAAATCCTTTTGTCTTGCCGGTGTAGTATCTGTGAAGTGCCTGTCAGTACACAATTGAACAAAAACATGAAGTCAGAACACAATACCATATTGCCATCAATGAAAACATAGTGAAACCAACCAATTGAGTGTCAATTGCGAACAATCTCCCCCTTTGGCATTGACGACAACATTCATGTGAAAAATGGTCAAGGTTTCATTTGCCAGTTTCATCTTGCCCTGCTCCCCCTGAGCTGAATATCCATTAATGCAAAATACTCCATATTTCCATAGTTATAACTCTCATATGTCCATAGCTCCCCCTAATGTATACAACTATTTCTATTGTTTTTGACATCTATATCACTCCCCCTTTGACATCAATGCCATCAAAAATTCTAAAACGAATGTCAAAGAAAAAGAATTGTACAATGAATATCCCAAAATGTCTTACCAAAGCTTAACAAATTTTAAAATTTCCAGATAAGCCTTCTCCAGTAGCTCAAGATAAGTATCCCAACTTGTTTTGAATGTGTCAGAAATAGATACAAGTCCACTCAATATATGTGCAAATGACTTTTTCTCATTTACCTCTTCCAGTGTGGACTTTCCCACCATATCCATGCATTCTTCCTTATGTACACTGAGTGAATCCAACTGAGAACTCACCAAGCCTCTCAGACTTCTGGCTCTTCTTATTATTTTGTCTCTTTCCTTTAAAGAACATAAATTTGGTTCTCCAAAATCAAAATTTGACCATCAATTGATTTAGTCAATGAAATCAATTCGTCAAAAGAATTAGCTATATTTGCAATTTTCTCTTGAAGTTCTTTTATCTTCTTATCCACATTAGCTGTAAGTATATCAGTATTACAACATACCCTATATATATTTGTACATTTCTTCAAAGAATTTTTTATTAGTTTCAACTTCTCATCAATCTTCTTCTTCTCAGATTCAATTACCTAATCAAATGCAACTCTTTTAGCTTGAGTAAACCTCTCTAGTGCTTGCCGGTTTGAAATCTGCTATAAGGATTGAAAATCCTTTGAAATATGCTTAGTAATTAATTTAAGTTTGCCAAATGGGCCTGTTGTATTTTCAATCTTGCACTCTAGGACTAGTCTATGTAGAACAGTGATTGATTGATCAATAATCCCTTTATCTGTGGATCCCTCCTTCATTAGTTTTTGTGCTGCCATCATCATGAGTTCAGTAGGACTCATCTGTGTTATGTTTTTCTTTTCGACCTGTGAGGTGTCAATTGACAAAAATGATGAACCAATTACTGGTTCCCTATTGGATTCCCCTTTCTTCTCTTCTGAAGATTTATCCTTTATAACTTCCTCACTTACACTGGTGGCTTCGCCACTTGGTGCAGTTTGTGTAACTGTTGGTTCCTCTGTAGGAACTGTAATCTCAACCTATACATTTGTATTCGGAGGACTATTATCCTCAATATTACTGTCCTTTACAATATTAACTTGTTCACTCTCTGTATTAACCGGTATCTCAATATTTGTTTGTACATCTGTATTTATCGGGGGCTCAATTTCCACTATCTTAATATTTTTCAAGACTGAGGGTGAAGTACCCATAATCCCCTTTCCTTTTCCTTGAATCGAGGTATCTACAATGTCTATCTTGGTTTTCGGTGAAGTAAAGAATCCTATGTTCTCTCCAAGAAATTTAACCCATTCTTTTTGAGTCTCCTTTATTATTTCATTTACTCTTCCTAGCATCAGACTAGTTATTCTATGTTTTCTATTGAATTTTTTTCTATCTGCCACCTCAAGTGTCTTTTCCATTTCATTTGGAGCAATAGTAACACAAATAGATAATATCTCTTGAATTTTAATATGTTTATCTTCTTGCATAGTTGATAGTCTTCTAGCATCTAACATATTATACAATTCAACCAGTATTTGATTTTCTATTTCTATTAAGGCTTTCTTATAAATATCCAAGTATAATAAGACTGCTTCCTCCACCTCTCTTTGTTCATCATCCACTAAGTGTTCATAATAAAATTGAACATTTTTCAACATGCCATCCTTAGTGATTTCATCTACTAATTCTACACAAGTTTTAGGTGGTATGATAGTCACATTACCAGATTCAATTGCTAAGTCGATGTCACTCCTCTTCTTCCTCTTTGCAGTACCAGATGCAGCTGAAGGTGTTACCTTTGGTGCTTTCTTTTGTGCCAGTATTTTTATTGTAACCTTCCTAACTAGTTTCTTTTTAGCTTCAACCTTTGTTTCCTCTGTTTTCTTCCTAACAACCCTCTTAAATGCCAACAGTGTGTCATCCTCAAATTCTGATTCTGCAGTAATAGGCTCAATATGTACTTCAGGATTCCTCTTTTTCCCTCCTTTCTCTAGGACATCATCAATTAATGCTTTAATGTCCTTTGAGACTTTCTCCACAAATTTTCTTTCTTTCCCTTCCTACTTCTCTCTTTTCTTCTGGTTGAAATTTGTTTCAACCTCTTGTGTTTTCTATTGTGCAATACTAGAGGGCTTCTTTGCCTCATCAATAGGTGCATCAATCAATATTTTTGCATAGGCATCAAGAATCTATGCATCCACCTCATAGCCCATTTCTTCAATCCAAATCTTTCGGGGCTTAACTACTTCCATAAGTTTTTCATCCTTCTTTACCATGAAGCATATGTTAGTTGAATATTTTTCTACAATATGCTCAAGTACCCTTATCCTAGACGTCATAGATTTATAGAATGATTTGAAATATCCCCATACCTTATCATCTCTCTGAATTCCTAAGGCAACAATTGACAATTTCAATTGTCTCCCTACTGAGATGTCAAATGCCCATTGCCTTTTACCAAAACCGAGTGTATCATTCATGAAATATAACATCAAGCAAACTATCAAGTTGCCATACCGGAATGTACCCTTCTTTTTACCCTTAATTTTTCCTAGGTTTATTAATAGCTCATCTAGCATCCAACCACATAGATCCAATTTTACATTCTCTCTCATTATTTTGTATGCAACCAAAATACATGAACTGGAAACATAATTCAGTCGGTTTGACTTAGTTACCTTATACCCAATGATCATGCTACCAAATCTGATGTTCATGTCAGTAATAGTGCTCACTCTCATGGATCTCCTGTCAGATGTCGCACCGATGATCTTGTTCACGAAATCATTCGAAACCTTCTTGTCTAGATGTTGCCCAATCGATGGTAAACCAGTGATTTCTCGGATGGCTTCCTTGGTGATTTTGTAAGGTCTATTTAACCATATAAATTCCCCATGTACTCTGCTCAAAACATATCTGATTATCTCATCTTCAAATTCTGGAATATCCAGAATGTCGGTAAACCCTGGGTCTTCAATATGCTTGAATGCCGGTTTGATCTTTCCATATTCTCCCATCAGCTCACTCATATACATACCCTTAATTTTAGAAGTTCCCAAGTCCTCAATGTGATAGTGAATATATGCCCTAACATCTTCTACATAGACAACTCCCTCTGGAATGTGAGAAAATGCTCCAACCGAATCTTCTAGGGTAGCCACATGTGGATGCCGCTTGAAAATTGGCCTGGGGTAGTCCTTGACCTCTACTACAATCGGGCTTGCAACAAAAATAGGAATAGATGATGATCCCACTTTCATGTTTAAAGATAAATACCTTTTGATCGCTTTTGGTGAATACCTCCAACAAATTCTTCCATACACTAGTGAAATTGCTCAAGAAGAGATCTGATTGCTCTGAATTGCCTTTGATTTCTCTTAGTCACTCTTAATCACTTTGAATTGCCTTTGATTGCTCTTAGTCACTCTTAATTGCTCTTAAATCACTCTGAATGCAAGGTGATCAACAATGAAGTCAATTAGACCTTTTAACCTCTATGACAAATCCTAATCTTCCATTGACATAAATAACTGCCGGTGAAAGATAACGGATTTGGCACATAACATATCCATGTCAAATAATCATCTCTAATATCTGGAACATCTTCCAGAACCTCTTCTTGGGGCATATGCAACATCTTCATGAATTTTTCCTACCCCTAAGGCATCTACCTTAGTTACCGGATGAGCTACCTTCTGGTGCAGGAGCAACCTCTTCTATCAGATAAGTAACTAGTACATTTCCATCTGATGATTGTTCTTCAGTCTTCCTAACCCATCTTTGAGTATGATCTTGCCAGATCTCACTAAATTTCTCTTTTCCTTTCTCATTTGATCTTCCATTACCAACTGGTGGATTTCTGCTTCTACAGAATTTAGCAATATGTCCAATCTCATTACATGCATAACATGTAACATTGTTCCTTTGAATTGCTTTGCTAAAACCGGTGAAATTGCTTGACCTACACTGACTAGCCATATGTCCAAATTTTCCACATGCATAACATTCAACATTCATTTTGCAATCTTCTATTTTATGACCATACTTATTGCATTTGGAACATTTACCGGGAGCAGAACCAGGGTTCTGATTTGCTCTGTTTCTACATTGCCTAGCCATGTGACCAAATCTATTGCAAGAAAAACATCTACCATTGAATTTAGAAGAATTAATTTTCCTTAGCAGTGCCTTATGGTTTTGATCTTCATTAGAAATACCGGAACACTATCCTTTCTCAAATCCAAGTCCATTGGAATCTCCAATATGCCTTTGTCTCTTTAATAACTCATCTAGTTGTGCTGAGCTAATCTTGAATTTTTCTTTATACTCACTTGCAGTAGTTAAGTCTTCTATTAGAATTATCATTTGTCTCTCAAGCTCTTGTTCATTACTCTGGAATTGTACTAAATCAATTCTCAACATATGATTCTCATGAACCAACCTACCACATTCTTCAAATTTGTTCTTCAGAGATACAACAAGATTTCTTCCTTTTTCTTTCTGTCCTCAATCTCCTCGGACATCCCCATAGTTATAACTTGCATTTCATTCTTTATAACCATGTTCTCCTAACTCAATTTTTGACATTGTTCCTTAAGTGTTGTTGTTCACCAAAAGTGATAACCCAAGACACCTGTAAATCTATCTATGAGATAGCCAATCTCAATCAATGAAACACTTTAGGGTTGGGACAACATAACATAGGATCCTAATGATCCTCCTGCACTTCAGGTTCTGCTAGACCTAGGGGGGGGACACCCTTTTGATGCATTGAATACAACAATCACAAACATAAGACTGCATCAACAATGAGCAGACAAACCATTCCACAAGCTCACCAAATTAGGTAACATGTACAGATGGGCTGGATCTTATACAAATAATAGGTGAAATAGAGCTTTGGAAGGATAGAACATTAACCCCTAAACATAAAGGGAAATAGATTTGTCTTTTAAAATATATATCTGAGACCATTCCCAAATCTGTCAAAGACTAGTGCCTTGTTCATTGGGCAGCAGAGTCACTCACAGAACTACAAATATGAATCATAGATGCAAGTTTGTTTTCCTTAAACAAGATATTCATGCATCAATACCTTATATTAATGCACTATTTGATTCATTCACAAATTCATCAGATCTGGATACATATTTCATTATTTATGACTGACTATAGAATTTAAACTCTTCATTGAAGAATGCCTACAAACAATCATACAATCTCCTTGAGATGACAAATTTCATCCTCCTTGAGGATTGAATTCATAATAATGAAAAAACATATCACAGAGACAATCTTGTGGGAAATTACTCATGCCTGACACAAGTAAGACCTGCAATTAAAACCATATTTACAACAGTGCACTGCAATCTCTATACCCTGAAACCAAACAGAAGCATTTACAAACTTGGGTCAAGATCTTCAGAAAATGGAAGCCATCAAATCTAGAGCATTTTCCAAATTTCTGGAACCCTTACAACTGAGAAGAATTCGGAATAAAAAGAGGAGGGAAGAAAATCAAATCTGCAACTGAATTGCCAAGTGTCTCCTCTCTAACTGAATTTTTTTTCCCGTGGAAACTGCCTCCAAAATATCCCACATTTGTCAAAATTAACCTCATAATCAGATTCCTCACTCCGAGAGCTTTCTGGTGATATATAATACTTTATATTTTTGCCAAAATTTAGACCCTGGGCAAATTAATTCCCATTTGTGCTCAGTCATTTAAATATTTCGAATTTTAATATAGTCAGAACTATATCATTTATTCATTTTAATTTTGATTTTTTGCCTCCATTTGGTCCTGACGCTTTTGCCACGTGGCGGCCTCTGATTGGTCAATGGGGTTGATCGGACACCACCTGGGATGACACCTCATCATTGCCACATCATTTGCTTTGTCACTGCCACTTGGCCGCCACATGTACACCACTCAGCGCCATGTCATCGCCACTGGACTGCCACCTATCACGACACGTGGACGGCTCTCGTTCACTTTCGCTATTTCGCAGGGTGTAACTCGCATGCATCTTCCTTTCGCGAAATAGCGTGCACCGTCGATCCATCTCGAACTTGCTCACTCGTTAACCCGACCTTTCTCTGCAAAATTTTGCCTAGCTGCCTCGGGAAGCGTGCCTGCGTGGGGTCCACCTAGTCGCCATCCAGTCAACTCCTCCGTCGCCTCGGGATCCATGCTCGCATGTGGGCCCACCTTGGGCACCATCAAGCACCATCCGTCAAAAGCCTTTATGGCTTAGACATATTACTATTGTGCGTTTTTGCTTATAAAGATTAAAAAATACCACTTCCCAGCCAATGTGGGATTAAAACATTAAGCCTGGGACTGTGTATTTTTTAAGATTTCTGAGTGTTCTTCAATGGCGTTTTGCATTTAAGGTTTTGAAACCTTCAAACTCCAACGCCCAAACAACATCGTGAGGGAGGAGCTAGCAAATATTGTGGATTTATTGCACTTGCTTGAAAGCTTATACATTTCTTGAAGGTTTCAAAACTGCCCATTGCATTGGCTGAAGCTTCTATTTGCTGCTAATTGCATTAAATTGAAAGTTTTGAATGCCATTAAACCTCCTTCTGCAGTCACCCACCTCACAAAAGCTCACACACCTGCCAAAAGCTCATGGCAAGGAGGAGAAGACTGCCAATTTACAATTTGTTGAAGTTCCCTTGGTGCTGCTCACACGTGGGAGGGAGAGTGCTGGTATGCAACTGCAATTTCATTAAGTTTAAGGTTTATTAAACCTTTCCCAGCTGCCACGGTCTGTGCATTTGTTTGAAACTTTGAATGCCCTTTACTTATGCATGTAGAGAGGAGGAAATTTGCATTTGGTTTGAAATTTTTACATTTCCTTACATGCCACGCTGCCACTTCTTTGCTTTGGCTGGGTTTTTACTTGTTGTATGGGAGATTTGGCATCAAATCTGCCATATTGTATTTGCTTGATGATTTCAATTTATTTTCCCAAATTTGCTCTCTACATAGCAGGGAAGACTAAGGAAAGGAGATCCACACCACACTTGCAATCAAAGAGCACACATGAAGACCCATGTACCACACTCCAGCTACCATAATGCCATTGCATGGAGTTTTTGATGTTTCAAACATCTATTCCAAGACCATCAGCTTCCATTGCATAAGTTTTTTTTTTTTAAAAAAGATTGGAATCTCTAATACACCACTGTAGAACATTCAACCTTGAGTAAGCCAATAGCATTAATCACTTCCTCGATTATGTCTAGAAGTTGAAATTCCATGAAATGAAAACCATTCTGTCACAAAATTAATGTGCAGGCATGAGCCAAGTCGGGCCCCAAAGTGGGTCCGACTAAATTTTTTTTTTGTTTTCATGCAACTGACCCCTAGAATGATTCACGGACCTCAAACACACCTCTGGAATCGATCGACACCATTTTCGGATCATAAAATTGCATTTTACATCCTTCAGGCAATTACGCCACAATTTTCGCATTTAATCGCGAAGACGTAATTTTCAAACCTGTCAAAACACCTTTCTGGAGCTTGCCATATGACAGGCATGTACTTTGATATACAAGGATGACATCTACCAAACGGTTTCTCAAGACGAGTCCCAAGCGAAGAGATATTAATTTCCGAAAACGGCCAACTGGCTTTGTCGACACTGCGGACCTGATGAAGTCAATGTTCTGGCAACACATGATGCCTTTCTTAAAAATACCAAACGACCTCCGTAGGTCCTCAAATTCGGAACATAGGTACCTTAAAGTACATATTAAATCTTTGAATTCTTAGTTTGATCACCAGACTGACAGGATGCAAACGGCGCGCTCACAAAAATGGCTATATTAACTGATATAACATTGGAAGTGCGGATAACTGAATTTGATGGCAAAATGAGCTCTTTTGAAAACCGATCAAACGGATTGGTAGAGCCTTGAAATTTGAAATGTAGCTCACCATTTATACCAACATTAGCCCGGAACAAACATTCTGACATGACGCTCACTAGGACATTTTTACACTTATGCAAACATCACAAACTACAAATGGATTGAGCTTTGAAAACTGAGCAAACGGATTCATAAGGACTTGAAATTTTGCATGTTGACTCACATTAATGCAAACAATTGAATCCAATTTGAATTTATCCATGATGATCAACAGGGCAAAAGATGTAATCTCTCAAAGTAGGCTACTCAATAAAAACTGCATTTGTGCCTAAAATGCACTTCCAGCTCACCCCTCAAACTGGGTACCTCATAAACTTATCCAAATTGACTTCTGAAAGTTGCACATCACTAAATAGGCCAAATGAAAGGTGTGGGACATGAATCCCGAGCCTTACCCTTCGAAGATCAACCGGCTCCATTTTATCCCCTTGCTAACTAGGCATTCAAACTGACTTATTTAGGTACTTTTCTGACATGTAGAGCAAAAATTTGAAATAGGCCTACAAACTTTGACTCAATTTGAAATACTCCCAACAAGTGCATCTTTCTCTTCATCATCCCGACTTTGCAAAAGTTCCTTCCTCCTAGCCTGAACAGATGATAGAATCTCTTGTAGGACAAGAATGAATTCCTTAGCGGAATTCAATTCATCTTTTAGCTTTAAGTTCTTCAACCTTTCAACATCATAATCTTCAAGTGCCATCTCAAGTTGCTTCTCCAAAGCCATATCCATGGATTCCGATATCAAGATATTCCTCAAGATGTTAAACTTCCTTCGAGGCACAAGGCTTTGATACCAATTGTTGGAATCTAATAACACTGAGAGAGGGGGGTGAATCAGTATTATATCAAAATGATTAATTTTAACCTTATTAACACATGCATACACCAACCGGTATACTAGTACATACAAAATTGAAAGAAGTAAAGCAACCAATAACCCAATCACATAAATGAGAACCATAATACACAAATTTATACGTGGAAAACCTCAAAGAGGAAAAACCATGGTGGGATTTGTGACCCACAATATAAATCCACTAGCCATATGAAGAGATATTATAAAATATGAGGGGCAAACACTTGCAGGAAGGCTTATAGCCTAAAGCACATTGCTCAATCCCAAAAGGAGCCTCACTTACTACGTAAAAATCCAGACTACAATCCAGAGAAGTGTGAACTGCTAAGATAGCATCTTATATGCTAAAATACAGTTCCGAGTTAAGCTCTATCTGTTCTGGTTTGAAACCCTAAACCCTTTACTAGAATAAATCTTACATAATATCCTCATATACATGATCTCTTTGATATATTTCGCATCATATTACATTCACATATCCATAATCTCCTATCTCATGTCTCTATCAAAATGATCTATCAAATTGACTATATGCTCTATACAAATTATCATGCCTTATGTCGACTTACAAAGATATATACAATATCAAATTACATGTCGTCCAGATAACATAAATGCATAAATATCAAAATCAATTACCGATGCCGGATCTAAGATATGTCGGCCTCCAATACTGATAAAATTTACTAAACCATGTCGGCTTGCATTGTCGGTAACCAAAGAAATCTTTTTGTCCTACCGATGTTGGTGCTGGTGTACTATTTGTGAAGTTCCTGTTGGTACACAACTGAACAAAAACATGAAGTCAGAACACAATACCATGTTGCCATCAATGACAACATAGTGAAACCAACCAATTGAGTGTCAATTGCCAACACTATTGAGGCATCTAGGGATGTTTCAGATGCCCCACATTCACCCCAATTACCAAGGAGATCTAGAAAATCCACTACTACCATTGCCACACTACCAACACCTTCCACAATTAATCAAACACCTCCAAGAAGAAAGAGGTCTACTACTACTATTTCAGAGCAACCTAAGGCTCCTATTGAGAAAAATAAATCAAGGAGAAAACAACAAGCTAAAAGAGAAAATTTTGAACCTATGAATGTTGAGAGTGATGATGGTAAAGAAAATGATGGTCCTGAAGAAAAGAGAAAAGTGAAGAAAATCAAGGGAACCAAGGAGGATGTACAAGAACATGAACCTTTGCAACTAGATGCCACATTTAATGCAATTGTTGAACATGGTGCACTGAAGAAAAAATCAGAACTTTATGAAGACATGCTTCCTGCAGATAAAGCCACAATTGAGAAAGATATGATAATGTACATGATGACCTTCAACATGGATCTGAGTGAGATTATTGATCAACTTCTAGTGAGCCTTGCAAATGTATTGAGTGTTGAAAGATAAAAATAAATTTTGGGAGAATCTACAATGAGGAAACAAGTCTTGAGCAAAGCTGGAGCATCTCTTATACATTAATAAAAAGAGTTTAGTTATCATAGATGCAAGGACAAGAGTTTCAAACTTAGAAAAGGGTGAATTCCTTGATGGGAAAAGACAAAGTTGATACAAAAAGGACAGAGAAAGAGACTGAAGAAAATATTGCCTAAATTATTAAAGAGATGAGGAAGGCTAAATTGATTGTTGATGGACAAGCCTCTCCAGATGTCATTGGCTTGGAAGATATTTTTCATTTTTTAATACAAGACATTTATATGTCCTTCCTTTGGTGATCCTTTGATAGAAATTGGTGGAGATGATGATAATACTGAGCAGATTAAGGTGACTCCTATAGAAAATATTGATACTGATGCACCAAGTGTAGAGAAAGGGAATGAAGAGAGTGCTCCTCCTCTAGCTAATACTAATCAAAATAAAGATCAAAATGTTCTAGACAACACTAATAATGTGAAGTAGATTGCAGGTAATGAAGAGAGTACAAATTTTTTTGAAGCTAAAGAGGACACAAGTGATAAAGTAAATGTTGACATAGAAATTGGAGAAGAAGAGAAAGAAAAATTTAATGCAAAGAATGTTCAAAATAAGACTGCAGGGACAAATAAGAAGCAAGAGGCTTCTTCTAGTGGTAAGTATATTGATGAAAAATCCTCTGATTCCATTCAAGACCTACTTGGTTTGCAAATGGAGCTCAACCTTATGGTGATATCAATTTGTCTAACATTTCACCTCTTCATAAGTTTTAGTTGGGGGAAATTTTGCATGCATAAGGAAGAAAAGAGTTACTACAAGAGAATGCAAAGAAGTCAAGCTTGATTAAATATGTAATGAAGATTATATTCATGAGGGCTTTGTCGAAGGAAGGAATTGATTCATCTTTAGCTCCGAAACAGAAGCTAAAGCTACTTATAGATTCATTTAAGGATCATTCAACTCATATGGAGAAGAAAGTAGAAGAGGAAGCGTTAGGGAAATTCAATGACATGATAAAAGATAAAGTTTTTGATAGGTGTGCTAATGCACATATTTTGTTGCCGAAGAGTATAAAGAAATTTAAGGACAATATCGATGAAGCGACTGTAGTATATCAATTTTGTTTGAGGTGGCCAAACTCCAGAAAAATCATAAAAATTCAAATTGACTCAATAGAATCACAAATTTTTTATTTCGTTGGTTCATATGACTTGGAAAAATACAAGAGTGGCTGCATTAGAGTCCAAATAGAACAACTTTGCGTACAACTATCTTTGTTGCAAGAGCAGAGAGACTAATTTAAGAAACAATTTTGTATGTCGATGGAAGTGTTGGATTTGAGATTGGCTTCCTTGTCTAGCACTTTGGGAGAGGTAAAGCATGCAAATTAGAAAATGAAGGTTTTGGATAATATTGATATAGTTGAGGAAATATACTTGCAATTTGAATTTCCTTCTCTCCTCAATAAAAGATACATGGGATACCACTCTAGCTGAGCTCAAGGTAATGTATAAGAGTATCTTACTTTCCAAGAAGATATGGATAAGATAGATTTTGGTTATACAGTTTTACAGTTTTTGGGTATATAATTGAAGATTTTAGTATATGGTTTCAATTTTGTTGAGGGATCTCCATCCAAGGGGGATTATTTTGAACTTGTACACATTGTTAGGGAGAACATATATAGTGTTTCTTGATTAGTGTAAATACTATGCCCTTTGTCCATGATGTCAAAGGGGGAGTGATGCCATGAAGGAGAGATATTGGATTGTAATATATTGGAGAGATAATTTATATATACATATATGGTGATTCCATCAATGACAAAGGGGGAGATTGTTGGCATAATGTGTTGTCATTGATGTCAACATGATGTTTGCAAATATGGATTGTGATTATGGAGAAATGTTGATCAAGGCTTTTGTTGTTATTGAGCTAGATGAATAGAGTATGTGTTATGGTCAATGGTAAATCAAATGATGATGTAGCAGTTTAGATGTGTGTTGGGCAAATTTGAGAGTAGTAAGGTAGTTCAAAAATTCATTAGATGGTAGTATACTAGTCCAAAGCAGGTGGTATGTATTTTTTCACATGATTCATGATTTTTTCATATGTTGTATCATCTTGGCTAATGCCCACATGTTTAGGAAGTCAGTAGAATGTTATTTGAATTCAATCTTTCTATTTGGTGGTTGATGAAAATTGTCTAAGCGTCAAGAGAGAATGCTTCTTTCTTATGTCCGTGAATTGGTATTTTTCTATGCACTTTAACACATTACATGCATTGGGTGTGTAGTTTTGGAGATAGGCTAATGAGTGTATAAGGTGTGTCTTTAGAAGTTTTTAGGACTTAAATACTCATACATAAAAAGTTATGTGTATGTTTCCAGGTTATGAGGTGGTTAGTGTATGGTGTTCCAGTTGGATCACCAGAATGCTCTGCATTCTATCACCATATTTAGTTTGGCTATGTGTTTTTGGAAAGATGTTGAGGACGATGTGTTGAACTAGTGACATGAGTTTCAAAGTTGTTGATGCTTTTGATAGACTTATAAAGCACTGAGAGGGGGGGGGGGGGGTGAATCAGTGACAACAAAACAAATACTACTTGAAACATAAACCGGTAAAGATACTTAACCAGTTTACTTAATACTATGCATGCAATCCAAAATGATATTAAAAAATCCACCATAACACAAGTTATTATACGTGGAAAACCCAACTAGGAAAAACCACGATGAGATGGGACTCACAAGTTAACTATCTGCAATAATAGGTAACTGACCGGTTAAGGTCTACAAAGTTATCTGCTAGGAGCAAATCCTGTTAAAGATCCCAAAGCTCTGTTAGGAGCTATACCCTATTAAAGGTAGTACCCTATTAGGAGTAACCTCGGTAGAGGATTTGAAACCCAAACTAATGGATCACCTTGTTAGAGCTTATCCGATTAGGGGATTTGATAATTGTATTGATTAGAAAACAACAGGTGGTGTGATATAGAAGTAACACAACTTGCTTGAATAGATCCTCTTCTGCTAACTCAAAACTGCATCACCGACACACTCTACTATGCCTTCAGTAAATTGCAACAAATTAACACTTCTATCTCGCACCATAAAAATAGTTCATCACAATGTCATTATATAGAAATTAGATTTCATGTCGGCTCACGAATCATATCATAATTTCCTAGGTGCAGTGTATCTAGAAAATCTAACATAACACATCACAGATTGCCGCCAAATTTGTCAGTTAGGGATAACTCATTACACAATCAGTGAAATCGGTTGGAACATCGATACTGGTTAAGAGTTAACCTCTTCCGACTTATAGATCGATTGTCCTCCATTTGCTTTCTTGATGGTCTCTGCTGAATCTCCAAGATGGTGTCATACCATTCCTGCATATACCGATTGTCTACATATACCGGTTAGACACCCTCAAAACTGATTGAACTTCACTATACACACAATACCGATTTTGCAATACAAAGACTTAGGAGTAATACCGGTTTGTCTTAACGAAGATGACTAAGACAATGTGAACATATGTGTGTGTATACTTGTGCCATCAATGACAACACATGAAGTCATCCATTACAATCATCATCAAGCTAACAATATCCTCCTTTGGCATTGATGGAAACACTTAGATAATTTTACAACTTTACAACTAAGTGTGCTTTACAAAAATTGTACAAACATATTTCTACTCCCCCTTAATAATACATACAAAATTTTCACCACAACACATACATATTTCTACTCCCCCTTTGACAACAATGCCAAATTGAAAAGTAAAATACATATATATTATATCAAAATTTGCATAAAAAACTACATATACAAAAATATAATTGTCTTTTCAAGGAGTTTTCATTGTAATTTGCAAGAAAATGTCACTGAAAGTGATCTTCATCTAAGTAAAATCATTTTCCCATGTTTCCAATAATGTTTTAGTGATCTCAATGGTTGTCATAACTTGTGTAGTGAATTCTTGGATTGCATCCACTGTGCTCATCTCTGGAGTTGCCAAAACCGTTTTTGCATCCTTGTATGCCCATTATAATATGTCCACTTTGGGTCTTAACTGGTTCTTTAGTTATTTCAAGGATCAGAGTCTCTTATCCTGTTCATAATTATAGACATCTAACCGATTTTGCAAATCATCAACTAATTTGCCAAATGCTAAGGCTGAATCCTGTAAAGGTATGTAGGCAGTACATATCCTTTCTAGTTCCTATTCTGTCTCTTCTCGTCTCTTCTTCAAATTAGTATAGAAAAATGAAACGTTAGATGTATAGGCTAGTATCCTTCCCTCTAGTTTTAATAGTAGTCCCCAAAAGATCTTTATTCAGGGATAACACAATTTTCCCTGTATCAATATCTTTCATTATTTTCTCTCCTCTCTTCTTTCTGTAATTCTTCTCAGCTAAAGTCTAAGCAGCTTCTTCAAGGGACTTCAGTTGGTCAAAAGCATCAACAACCATCTAGCCAAGCTTGTCGATAGGAGTTGACAAATTTTCAATGTCAATCTCTAGTAGAAGACTTGACAGAATCTCAACGATAATTTGAGAATTGTTTCTGCTTTCTTCCTCTTCTCTTTCAATATTTTCTTTTGAGCTCTAGATTGCATCACTGTTTCAATCTCCATGAGTTCAGAGGCACTCATATTATCTACATCTATAGGCCCTTTGACGCCTATTGAGTCATCCTCATCATCAATTTGCTACTTTTTCTTTGCTTTTTCCTTTTCCTCTGTTTTCTCTTTCACTTCCTCCTTTTTTTGTTTAGTTTCCTTCACTTCAACCTCTTTCTTAGGTTCCTCTTTCTCTATTTCTATTTTTTTTGTTTCTCCTATGTTTCTGTTGTAACCAGTGGTAGTTAATTTTCCACTTGGCGTTCTTTTTCTAGTGGTGGTTGAATATCCACACTAGGTTGAATTAACAGTGCTTCAACTGCTTCCTGTGTAACAGTAATGACCGGTTGTTATAAAGGTTCCATAACTGGTGCAATGATATTACCAGATGTATCAATGGTGTCCTAGATGTCATCAATGTCATCTACAAAGATAACTGGTAGAGAAGTAGTGTCATCCTTATGCTTAATAGGATAGAAAATATCCGGTGGAATAATCTCTTCTTCATCTAACTCTGGTTGATCTCCAGTCTTTGTTTGGTCATCATTATGAGACTTCATCTGCTCATGCATCCTTTGAATATTTCAAGCTATTTGATGAGTTTCAAGTTCAACAGATTGAACCTTTCCACTTAATAACTTCAATCTTCTTGCCTTAGAATGAAACTGTCCTTTGAAGTTATCAAGCAATGCTAATAATTCATCTCTAGATAATTCAGGAATATTGAATGAAAATACTATCAATAACTTCTTGATCTTGGTCAACAACCATTTTCCACTTATTTGCAAGAATAGAATACAAATAATCATAAACATCCTTTTCAATATCCTGAGGCAACCGATTGTATTGACACAAGTGGTTGATTATCTCTTGAACAATTTGCTGCTTCTGATCATCATCAAATAAATGGAAACATTTTTTCACATTATCAAACCAATTCCTCCATAATGTTTTCAATGTCTTCTCAAAATCAGTCATAGGCTTGTAAGATAAAACATTAATAGGAATATTTGGCTTTGAAACTTCTTCTACTAGTTTGGCTTTCTTACCAGTTGCTTTTATTTTCTTGGGTTCTTCTTCAATGTCAGTATCCTTTGATTCTTCTTGAAGAATAAATTGCATACCTCTCTTCTTCATTGCAGTTTGCTTCTTAGCATGCACTTTGGGTGCCGGTTCCTTTTTGACTTGAACACTTCTTGTCACCCTTGTACCGATAGTCACTGAAGATACTTGCTCAGCTTTCTTCTTCTTCTTCTCTTTGGTAGTATTGGGTTCAGCAGGTGCATTTCTTTCCTCGTATGTTCCTCGTCTTTTCTTCTTCTTATCCTTAGGAGATGCCAAAAGGTTGTTGGCATATCCGATTAATAAGTCATAGTTGACTTCATAACTCATTTCATCCATCTCATCTTCCCTAGGTTCTACGGCCTCCAAAGACAAAAGTCTGTGGTAACTGTGAAATAGATGTCTTTTGCAAAGTGTTTCACCACATCTTTAGGTAGCCTCACCCTCATTCTCATCTTCTTTTGGAACTCATTAAAATATCTATTTACAACAGCAGAGAATGTGTTCTTTATAGCCTTAATGTTGTTCTTTATTTGAGCTGTTACCGGTATGTCCTTTGACCATTGGATGTCACCAATTGCCTGTAGGAAATTATGAAAATAGAAGAATAGACCAATAAATAGTTGACCAAATTTGAACCTTTGACTATTGTCTTTCTTAATTGATTATAGGTTCAACATCAATTGGCTCCTTATAGCCTTGCATAGGTCATAATTTGCATTCTCAACAATCATCCTGTAGGCTGTATGCACAACAATAGATGGCACATTGTTCATCCTATTGGAATAAAATATCCTATAACCAATGACCATAGTTGCACATCTAATTGTTGGGTATTTAATGTTGTTGACTGAAAACACACGACCGACAGAGGTAGTTTGAGTTAGTGTAACCATAGTCTCTTTTGAAATTTTCCTCAGCTTTGAAACTTCACCAGTTTGCCAAAAACTAGTCACTGCATGAATTGTTTCCTTTGTGATTGTGTGTGACCTGTCAATATACATATTTTATCCATGCACATGACTAAGAAATATCCTAACATGTTCTTCAAAATCTTCAAGAAAATATGTCGCATTGTGAAAACCCTTTTCATAAACCCTAATGTACTCGGGTTTGATTTTTTTGCTTTTATCACACAAGGATTTCAGTTGAGAATAAATTGATAATGATCCTAAATCATCAATTTTACATGGATAAATCACCTTTTATCATAACACCATCAGGAACTTGAGACAATGCATTGTGTGAACTATTTTGTCTGATTCCATAGACTCGATAGGTTCAACAGTAATCATAAGTCTCTCTACTTGCTTAGACAATGATGGCATTCTAGATAAACTCGATTTGAGAGAGATTAACAAAAGAATACCTTAATTCCTCCGTGCTGCCAAGGTTTCCGGTTGATCTCTCAAATGTACACCCGTTTCGCCTTCTCTAATCTTTGAATCCAATTAAATCTTTTGATCCGCAACACAAATCCATCTACAATCAGCTAGCAATTCTCTTTTTCGCTCTGTAGGTGCTCAAGAAATCTCTTTCAAATGCAATTAGGGTAAAAATAACATAGTAAAACTCACTTTTATAAACTTACCCACTGCATTAATTTCTCAACCAATAGGGTGACAAACCCTAATATACTGCTTAACAAAACTTCCCAATACTGACAGGTATATAACTGGTTGACAATCTTTGAAAAATTGATGGATAATGATATCAAGAATTCTCACAGAACAACTCAAAATGCAAAATTCTCTTACCACACATTCTTCAAGGGGTCCAGAAGTAGATTTATCGCTACGCTCCCCTTAGGTCTGTTGAAAGGCTTAATTCACTGGTGCATAATTCTCCACACTAGGTGAAGGGTTAGATTCTTCTGCAGGCTTGTCCTCACTCTTCTTTTTCCAGATTCTGTTCATCTCCTCTCTAGTTTCCTCAACATTTGTCTTATGTTTACCTTTCTTATCTTTAGAGTGGATAACCGGTTTGTTCTCCCTAGTTTTGTAGAATTTTTCCATGTGTCTTGTTTTGTGACAATGATAGCAAGCCATCCCATATGATCTCCAAGGTCCTGCATTACCTCTTCCAGTTCTCCTTCTACAGTTCATAGCCACATGACCATAATTATTAGAAATGGTGCAAGTCACATTTGTTACCTTTTTCATTTTATATGGACTAAACCGGTTGACATAGGGTTTCTACCAGTTCATGTTTCCCTGGTTGTCATAGGTTCTTCTCCAGTCACCATTAGGTCTTGGATTCATTTGAGGTGCCAGATTGTTTGCTCCATATTTGCATTCAACTAATCTATGTCCATACATATTGCATGTGAAACAATGACCTTCAAATCTCCTAGATACATACCTAGCATTTCCATATAGCCTGTATTCTCAATAGGTATACTTCTACACTCATTACCAGTATGTCCAGGTTTATGATAGATAAAGAAAACAGGTTTAAAATCTTTCTTACCAGCAGGCTTGTTAGCCTTAGGAGAAGTTTTACCTTTGTGTATGTTTCTCTTTGTACCGAAAGTTTCTCCTTTCTCAGATGTATTAAAACCTAGTCCAGATGTGTCACCTTTCATCCTCTGAGATTGGATCTTCTCATCCAGCATAGAAGAACTCTTATTGAACTTTTCCAGCCTTCCATTAGCCTCAGTGAGCTCTTTGGTAAGATCTTCATTGTGTTTTGTCTGAGTCTCTTAGAAATGTTGCCATTTCAAGATCTAGCTGCAAAGCCTCCTTCTCTTCTTTCTCCTCATGCCAATGCTCATGCAAAGTTGCATTCTCTTGTTTGATCTTAGCAATCTCATGATCTCTTTCTTTGATTAGGTCTTCATCTGTCCTTCTTGCTTCAAGCTCTTGGCTCATACAGATTGTTAGGGCTTCTAACTCTCTTCTCAGATTTAGCTTTTCACTATTCAATTTTTCAACTTCTTCAGGCAATGCATCAATGTTAGTTTCATTTGAAGAACTATTATCAGATATCTCCAATAGTTGCTCAATCATCTCTCTCCTTTTGACTTGTGAAGCTTTAAATATGACCCTTAGGGTTTCAAGCTCTTCCTTGGTTGCAACAAGCACTCTAGCCATCTCTAAATAACTCATATCCCCCATGGTGGCTTTAGGAGTTCCTTCCAAGCGATTAAGACTTAAGCAAGTTTGGCTCTGATACCAATTGATAGACTTATAAAGAACTGAGGAGGGGGGGGTGTGAATCAGTGACAACAAAAACAATACTACTTGAAACACAGAGGGGTAAAGATACTTAACCAGTTTACTTAATACTATGCATGCAATCCAAAATGATATTAAAGCATCCACAACAAGTAAAACATCCACCATAACACAAGTGATTATACGTGGAAAACCCAACTGAGAAAAACCATGGTGAGATGGGACTCACAAGCTAACTATCTGCAGTAATAGGTAACTGACCGGTTAAGGTCTACAAAGTACTCTGCTAGGAGCGAATCTTGTTAAAGATCCCAAAGCTCTGTTAGGAGCTATACCCTATTAAAGGTAGTACCCAATTAGGAGTAACCTCGGTAGAGGATTTCAAACCCAACCTAATGGATCACCTTGTTATAGGATTTGTACATTGAATCTTGTTAGAGCTTATCCAGTTAGGGGATTTGACTGTTGTAGTGATTAGAAAATAACAGGTGGTGTGATCTAGAAGTAGAACAACTTGCTTGAATAGATCCTCTTCTTCTCACTCAAAACTACATCACTGACATACTCTGCTACACCTTCAGTAAATTGCAACAACTTAACACTTCTATCTCATATCATAAAAATAGTTCATCACAATGTCATTATATAGACATTATATTTCATATCGGCTCAGGAATTATATCGCAATTTCCTAGGTGCAGTGTATCTGGACAATCTAACATAACACATCATAGATTTCTGCCAAATCTGTTGGTTAGGGATAACTAATCACACAATCAGTGAAACCAGTTAAGAGTTAACCTCTTCCAACTTATAGATCGATTGTCCTCCATTTGTTTCCTTGATGGTCTTCGCTGAATCTCCAAGCTAGTGTCATGCCATTCCTGCATATACTGGTTGTCTACATATACCAGTTAGATACCCTCAAAACTGATTGAACTTCACTATACATACAATATCAGCTTTGCAATACAAAGACTTAGGAGTAATACCGGTTTGTCTTAACTAAGATGACTAAGACAATGTGAACATATGTGTGTGTGTACATGTGCCATCAATGACAACACATGAAGTCATCCATTACAATTATCATCACGCCAAAAAATTTGGCATTTCATATTCATCATGTTGTCACACAGTCTATCTAGTTTGCATTGTTTTTTTTAGTTTAGTGAGATACTTTCTTTCCACGGACATTTTATGATTAATGTGAGGGTGAAAATTAGGGTTCCACCATGTTAATGGGTAAAGCCACTAATTTACATGGATCACCTTACATTAAGGCAAAGGAATTGAACTTGATTGATCCAATCCTAAAAGGTCTGCATTCAGATTAGTTAATTCTTCCCTTGTTAGAGTTGAACTTGAATTGTAAGTAGGATTGAATTGAAGTGCTAGATCTAGGACACATAGTGAGAAATTGACATAAAATAACAATAACAAAATGTTCTAGATGTTGAGTAGAGTTGTAAACCTAGATCTAAGGAAGGAAAATGGATCAGAACCTGTGATGGAAGATTTGAGTTGAATTATTGGGACCAAGGGGAGAAGGTCACCTTGGTCCTTTGAATATCGAGGGTAGACAAACTAGATCTTTTCTAGATTAGGATGAGACACATAATCCACTATTGGAAGGTGTTTGAAATTCCCAGGACCTATTGGAGCGAGTTGTCCTAATCTTCCTCTTTTTGTACCTTCAAAATCTGTGTTTGATTGTCATTGTCTATACTTCCTGATTCCTCACTTGTAGCTTTTGAGTTAATTCCTTGCACACAAAAATAAGGAAGTAGGCCTGGTTGAAATGATAATTGAAATGAAATTGAAATAGAACTAAATACTTGATGAAGTATGCTTGAATCCTCATGCAAAGGTGTAGAATGTAATGTAGAATGTCTTTATAGAAGGTTGATCATAGATGTTTGAACTTGAAAGCTTGATCTTGACTTCACTTTCTCTTTCAATGCTTGATTAATACTTGAATTTTTTCTCACATATAATTGAATTGATTTTTCTAGAGTGTAATTGAGATTTTAATTGAGGTTCTAGCTTCTCTTAGGTTAAAAAATTAGGGGGGGTAGGTTTTCTTTTATACCCAATCGTGCATTAAATGTTTGGAGGATTTTTAGAGAAGTTTGACATGGAGCCAATTTTCCTTCCCACATTAGGTGACTATTATGATGTCCTATTTTGGGTCCTAATTGGGAGGACTAGGTTACCCAGGACATCTTGGTCCTATCAATTAGGACTCAAAATGGGACAATGACTAAATCGGGGGTTGAAAACATAGATTTAAAAATGGTAGGAGCAACATCAAGGAAGACATTGAGCATCAGAGGCCCAAAACACCAAGGTGAGGGCCAGGCGAGGAAGAAATTGTATAGGGATATAATTTAGGACACTACATTTAGCTCCCACTTTAGTAGGAGTATGAACCTATCTCCATACTCACAGTAAAGTACAAACTCACATTGAAATTTTTTCACCAAGATATCAAAGAGACAAGACACTCCAAGGCCCTGTTGCAAGGTGTGTGCCCTTGGTCTCTGTGCATCACAAGTGGTAGGTTTGAGACATGGATTAACCACCTCATGTGGATTCTATGTGTCTGGTGGTTGTAGTGGACATTGACAAGTCAAACTTTTGGTGCAATTACAACCATACCCAACAAATGGTATTAGAAATGGGTCAAGGGTTCAAACCTTGCTTGCACTAAGGGGGGGGGTGGTTGCAAGGTGTGCGCCCTTGGTCTCTGTGCAACACAAGTGCTAGGTTTTCGACATGGATTAACCACGTCTTGTGGATTCTATGTATCTAGTGGTTGTAGCGAACAATGATAGGTCAACCTTTTGGTGCAATGACAACCGTACCCAACAGCCCCTAGAGATTTAGAATCTTATTAATCTAATATCAAGATAAAATGAGCAAAACATGAAGAGGATAGAAAAGCATGACTATTCTTGGCCTAGTAAGGCTTGTTCTTACTATGAGCTGTGTAGGTTTGAAAAATATTACAAAAAAAATTCTTAGTTTGAAACTAGTCTAAACATTGAATTGAATTAACTATAAAATGGGTACTGCAACATGTACCAAACATGTCATGGTGTGTAGAAAAAGTGTACAAACCAAGTCTCGTGGTTTGTGCACAAAATGTAACATTGAGCAGAGTGTATGCCCCCACGTTAGAGTGATTGCGTATGCCTTATTGAGAGCAATAGTTTAAAGGTAGCATGCATGCATCCAAAAGACAAGTACATTGCCACAATGAGATACCCCCAAGAAAGGACAAATCAAAGGAGAATGGTCACAAAACATATATGAAAAAATACATAAGGGATCCAATAGCTAGTGTCAGTATGCATTTTTAATAAATAATGTATCAAGAATAATTACATTGAATTGACCTCATCCCCCAAAGGTAGTGGAACTACAAATGTAATGGAAGAAGATCACATAAGATTAACGAACACATGTTTTTTTGAGTCAACATTGAAGAGACCAAAAAGAGATCTCAACGCTTTACATTGTCTCTAAATAGACAACACAAAGGCACATTTATGAACAATAGCACATGTACAACACAACATTGATATAACATATTGAAGAATTGAGATACAAATAGAGAAATGTCATAGAAGATTCAACCTCTTTATTACCTTGCACCAATGGAGTAACAAGGATCATCCAAAGAGAGCCTAACATAACATAAAGACATATCAAAAAACACAACACAGGGAAGCACATTAGGTACAAGCAGACACACATAAGAATCTATGACACAAATGAAGCCAATTAAGAAAACAATCCATTCCCCAATCTTGATTAACATTATTGAGGGATTGTGGACAAGATACAAGTGGAGAAACAATGATCACGATAGATGGAGCTACTGCAAGTTCAAAATAAGGACCATGCTCTAATTATGTGTCACTTTGTTTGTCACTAGGAGCTATGATTAATGCTTTTGAAAAGTGTGAAGATAGTTCATGATTAATCTCAAGTTCATACATATCAACAAAAACATTAGGATCATCATTTTTAGAATGAACAAAATTATCATCATCATCCATATCATCATCTAAATTAATCATAATAGGATCTCTAACATGAAAATAATTTGAACCATCATTTTTCCTAAGCATTTTTAACTTTGGTGATTTGAGTTAAACTTCCTCCCTAGGGTTAGAAGAAGGTTGGACAAATGGGACCAAGTCAATATTTGGTGTATTTTGGGAGGAAATTCTTTGGCACAATGTCTTCATCGATGTTCTCTCATAGAACAATTTTTTTAAGTTTTACTCGAGACTTGTGATGGTTGAGGATCAATCAACATAGGGTGCTTTTCTTCTGTTGTAGGGGGAGGAACAAAAGAAGCTTCACTTGGTTGAGAGATATAAGATGCTGGGCATTTTCCTTTATAAGATGTGGGAGGTGGGACCACAACATATATAGGAGGAATATAGGTGTACGAAGAAGACCAAGTCTAGAATGAGGATGAATATCCATTGGTGAAGGGTCTCTAGGTTTACTTAGGGCCAATATCATATTAGCTTTCCATATTTTGTAAGATAAAAAAATAATATCATCTTGAGGCTTTAAAGGTTTAGGTTGTTTAGGTGAAAATTAATCAAGGGTGAAATTTCCACGGTTCATTGTGGGTTGGTAAAGGTTGTGATTAATCATGATAACAGTTCCATTGCAAGGAAACTTCAAACATTTATAGATTGTAGTAGGGATATATTTCATGGAAGAGAGTCAAGGATGTCCAAACTTCACATGAAATTGATCCAATGTAGGAATAATATAAAGGTAACATCTAAGCACTTAGTACCAACCTCAATGGGAAGAGTAATAGAACAAATATCAGGGGAAGAGAAACCATCATACACCTTGATCATAACATCAAATTTATCATAAGTAGCTTGATGTAAATGTTGAGTAAAAAGATGTTTTTAGTAATAACATTCACCATACATATTGGATCAATGAGAATCCCTCATGAGATTTTTCCTTTAACCTTTGTAGTAATGTATAATGGTCCATCAGGTGCAAGAATAGTCTCACTAGGATCAAAGGTGATACATGATTTAGGTTTTGGTTCAAGTTTTTGAATGAGGTTCATAACATTATTGGATTCCACACCCAATTCATCAAGAAATAATGGAAGTGACTCAAACTCAATGACATTGGTAGAGTGGGAAGGAAAAGGATTGGTGAATATTTGGAGGTTTTGATTCGGAGGTGCTATAGATTTGTTCCCTTTATTATTCACACAACCTATAGACATAACATTTTTATCAATAAGGTCTTGAATCTTATGCCTCAACGTATAACACTTCTCAATATCATGACCTAATTGACAATGGTATTTGCAAAAGGCTTTGTGGTTAAATGAAGGTGGTAGAGGTTTAGAGGTATCTATAGGCTTGATGTGAGGAAGTTGCAACACATTAGCATTAATAAACCTTAACATTATACTATGAAAAGACTTAGAAATAAGAGTTAATTATTTTCTAAAGCATTTGGATAAAGGGGCCACACCTAATGTTGTGGTTGCCACTTGATTGTTGATGTTGCTGGAATAGTTATCATTTATATTGATGAAACCTTTGTTGTGTTTGTTAAATTTTGGAAATGATTGTTGAGTTCTTTCATTCTTATCAACCAGAGCCATTGAAGGAGATGATTCAAACTGTCTCACTTGAAGATGATAGTTATGAAGCACTACACACAATTGCGTGAAAAAAGTAAATTCAAAAAATAGAATATTCTCTCTAATATCTTTTTCAAAATTAGTAATGCAAATTCTTTGAACATCATAATCAAACACATGATAAGCAATTTGTGAATGCAAATGTTTATATCTACCAATAAAATCAGTCACTTTTTCTCTAACTACTTTCTTACAATGAATCAAATTAGTCAAAGTAATCTTAGGACCAATGTTATTTTGAGATTGTTGAATGAAAGAATTAGCCAATTGTTGAAAATATGTGATGAAATAAGGAGGAAAAAAATAATACCATTGTAAAGCTTTATCTCTAAAGGTTTGGGTAAATAATTTTGCCATTAGTCTTTGATAATGAGAGAAATCAATACACAAGGTTTAAAATGTCTTCACATGAGTCAAAGGGTCACCTTGTCTAGTGTATAACTCTAATTGAGGGATATCCAAAACCAAATTCAAGGTCAAGAAGTTTAATGACCAGAACTATCAATTATGGAAAATGCAAATAGAGGATTACATGTATCAAAAGGATCTATGGTGACATTAGAAGGAAAGACAAAGAAACCTAGCACAATGTCAGACGAAGATTGGGAGATTTTGGACAGAAAGGCACTGGGGAACATTTGGTTGTGCCTTGCACCATTTGTAGAAATCAATATATCAAAAGAAACAATGACTAAAGCCCTAATGGTGGCATTGGCTAAGTTGTATGAGAAACCCTCAACTTCGAATAAGGTATTTTTTATGAAGTATTTGTTTAATATTAAAATGAGTGAAGGAGGATCTATAGTAGATCATTTAAATGAATTTAATATAGTTACTAGCCAATTGACTTCTATAAAATTTATCTTTGATAAAGAGGTTAGGACTCTCTTAATTTATGTTCTTTGCCAAAAAGATGGAAATAGCTAGGTTATGGCTGTAAGTAACTTTGTCTCTAGTACAAGCATTTTGAAATTTGAAGATGTTGTTGGTGTTATCATAAGAAAGGAAATGCAATGAAAACACATAGGTGAGATTTCAACATCATCAATGACTGCTTTGAATGTAGAGAGTAGGGAAGACCAAAGGAAAGAGGAAAAATCCTAAGAAATCATGAGAAGTCATGAGGGAAGTCAAAGAAAGGATGCTCTCAATCTAGAGGGAGAAATGATTGTTGGTATTACAGAAAGCCAGGACATGTAAAGAAGATTGTTGGTCTCAGAAAAACAAACAAGGAGACGAAAATGAAGATGATAGTAAGGAAGCTCATGTTGCTAGTGATACTTTACAAGATGCCTTAATTATGTGTTTAGATAATGTTAATAGTTCTTGGGTAATAGATTTAGGGGCTTCAATTCATGCCACACCCAATAGAAAATATTTTCTAGATTATGTTCAAGGTGATCTTGGATAGGTATACTTGGGTGACGATGAGCCCTGTCAGATTATTGGAAAAGGCAAGATAAAAATCAAGTTGCAAAATGGAAATGACTGGTTGTCGAAGGAGGTAAGACATGTCCCTAATTTAAGAAGAAATTTAATTTCTATAGGACAACTAGGCAGTGAAGGCTGCATAGTTACCTTTACAGATAATGTCTGGAAGGTCAATAAAGGTGCATTAGTGTTAGCTAAAGGTGCAAAGGTAGGCACTTTGTATTCATGCAATGGTAATACTTATTCTATCTTAGCTGCTAGAGAAAAAGTTATTGCAGGGACAACTATAATAGATGTTGCAAGGACATATACAAAACTGTGGCACCATAGACTTGGGCACATGAGTGAGAAAGGGATGAAAATCCTTCACTCTAAAACTCTGTATCTAGGATTGAATTAGATTGATTTAGAGTTATGTGAAAACTATTTTTATGGCAAATAGAAAAGAGTTAGATTTCTCAAGGTTGGGAAAGAGAAGAAGAGTGAGAAGTTAGAACTTGTGCATTCAGATGTATGGGGACCCGATGGTGGCTCTTGTTATTATGTTATTTTTATAGATGACGCAACTAGGAAAACAAGGGTGTATTTCCTAAAACAAAAATAATATGTTTTTGAAACTTTTAAGAAATGGAAAGCTTTGTTTGAGAATGAGATAGAAAAAAAGTTGAAGTGTCTCATATCTGATAATGGAGGTGAGTATTTTAGCAAAGAATTTGAAGATTACTATTCTAACAATGGAATTTTAAGGAAAAAGATGAGTCCAGGAATCCCACAAGAAACTAGTGTGTCTGAGAGAATGAATAGGATTATCATGGAGCATGCAAGGAGCATGATATTACATGTTGGATTGCCTCTACACTTATGGGTATAGTTGTACATACTGCTATTTATTTGATAAACAAAGGACCTTCAAATCCTTTGGATGGTGGCATTCCAGAGGAGGCATGGACTGGTAAAAAGGTAAATTATTATTTCTGAAAACCTTTGGTTGTAAAGCTTTTGTCAATGTTGAGAAATAAAATAGAACCAAACTTAAAGCTAAATCTAAAAAACGTACCTTTGTTGTCTATGGAATAGATGACTTTGATTATCGGTTATGAGATTTTGAAAATCAGAAAATGATTAGAAGTAGAGATGTTATATTCAATGAGAAGGTCATGTATAAAGAACAGATACAAAACAAGAAGCATGAATATGTCAAAAAGAAATATTTGGTGTTGGATGAGATTCTTGAAAATAAAATGCCATTGGTACCCAATGCTCAACAACAAAAAAATATCTCATAGACTCCTACAAGTGTTAGACATTCTATGAGGTTGAAGAGACCTCCTGAAATATTTTCTTCTTCTTTGTATTCTATTTTATTGATTAATTTTGGTGAACCAAAAGGATATGAAGAAGCAATGCAGGCGGATGCCAAATAGTAGTGGAAGCGAGGTATGAAAGAGGAAATTGATTCCTTGATGCAAAATCAAACTTGGGACTTATTCCCATTACCAGTAGGAAAAAGAGCCTTGCCAAATAAATGGGTTTATAGGCTAAAAGGGGAGGATGTAGGACAAAAAAGCTATAAGGCTAGACTCATGGTAAAAGGTTTTGCACAAAAAAGGGTATAGATTTTGATTAAATATTTTCTCCAGTTGTAAAAATGAATTCAATGAGAAATGTTCTAAGTCTTGTGGCTACAAAAAAATTGCATCTTGAATAGCGAGATGTTAAAACAACTTTTCTCCATGGGTATTTGGAGGAGGAAATCTACATGCAGCAACCACAGGGATATGAGATCAAAGGTAAGGAGGATTTAGTGTGTAGGTTGAAGAAGAGTATATATAGCCTAAAGCAAGCACCCTAGCAATGGTATTTGAGTTTTGATGGTTTCATGGCTAAACAAGGTTACCATAGATATCATTCTAATTACTGTGTTTATTTTACGAGATTGGATAATGATTGTTATATTATCCTGTTACTTTATGTTGATGACATGCTTGTTGTTGGATCTAACATGCAACATATAAATGAACTTAAATAGAAATTAGAAAAGTCATTTTCTATGAAGGATTTGGGTGTATCTAAGCAAATCCTTGGTATGAGGATTTCATGGGACAGGAAAAATAGAACATTAACTTTTTCCCAAAGTGAGTATTGTTGTCACAAAATTTGCACCCTATGATGATCAATATTGATCATCAGCCTTGTGAAACATGGAAACAACCTCCCAAGTGTGGGACTTGCAAATAGTCTTCGGAGAAGGCCGACTTTGTTGGACATAATGAATCACTTAGAGGGGGGTTAATCAATGATTTAAAAACTTTTTCTTCAACAAGAAGATACAGGTAATATATAAAAAAAACTGAGTGCTAACCGGTAGCCCAAACAGTGCAAACAAGGTGTGCAAAAAGACTTGCTTAAACATTAACATAACACATGCATAAGAATGCATCAAACAACACCAAATATATGAGGAAAACCCAATGTGGGAAAACCTCAGTGAGAATAGCTGCTAGAGATCTTCTGCTCCAATCCAACCTCATAATGTAAAAGATCTGATTACAATTTTAGGGCACCAACCCAAGGAGCACCAACCCCTAATCAATTTATAGGCTACAACCTAAAGGAGCTACAACCCTTGCACTAGGCTCCAACTTAGTGAAAACAATATTA
Source organism: Cryptomeria japonica (assembly GCF_030272615.1). Classification (NCBI taxonomy): domain Eukaryota; kingdom Viridiplantae; phylum Streptophyta; class Pinopsida; order Cupressales; family Cupressaceae; genus Cryptomeria; species Cryptomeria japonica. The sequence continues at coordinate 130,625,975 of NC_081412.1, forward strand.
AACTTAGTTATACAAATGAAATCACTATTGCAAATGAATTTTTGCAACCTTACAATATTCTTCTCTGTCGGTTTCAACCTTACCAGTCTGTACTCTCTCCACTCACTTTGCAACTTTGCTTTGCTGATAAATTTTCTAAGTCCCCTCTCAAAATGTCTTTCACACTTCAACTCACACTTGATCACTCTTTATTAGGTATAACTTTTGCTAGCTTGTCACCTCTGTGTTCTATGCTTACTCCACCGATTTGTTCCTTATGCCGGTTTATCTTGCTTCTCATTACCGATCTAGTCTTCACTCATAAACACTTCAAGTGTTTATCTCTTCGGCTCTTAGACAAAAAATTCACTCTTACCTTCATTTTGAAGCAACAACAATCACAGTCAAGTCATCATATTTAAACTTGAGCTTTCCTGCCAAGAATCAATTCAAATTGAGGGCGGTTAGGGTTTCCTTCACGCATTTTCCATTATCCAATGCATATTTTCTAAAGATAGCAATCCCGACCATGATTTTCGGCCTTTAAATTTGTCAACTTATTTATGAACCACTTGTTTCCTTCTTGAGGTCCTCTTGCGGTTTAATTTCTTTGCTTCGATCCAGGTGCGAACAACTCCTTGATCTTTCCCTGTCACTCTTTTTTCCTCGAGCTACATCAATTTGTTATCATCCTGTTATTTGTGGCTGTTTCATTAATGTCAACTAGCTCAACAACCATGTCGATGGAAACTTCACCAACCTCTGCATGCTTGCCACCTCAGCTCCACATGGCATCATTTCGATCATACACTCAACTCATCGACACACGGTTAGTTTCCACTTAAACTTATAACAAACTCATACCAGCACAAGCCTTTACCGGTGAGTCCTTCTTCTTCTGCAAACCGATAGTTTACATTACACCGGTAGCACATCTTTACCTCCAGTGGTTTGTGATCACTTTAACATTCTTCCTCTTCATCATAAACAGGTAGCCATCCTTCAAACCGGTTTATGTTCTATCGGTTGACAAGCCTTCATGTTAATCTTCCTTATGCCGGTTCAATCTTCTTCATACCAGTTTGACATACTTCTACTGGTAGCCTGTAATACCGGTTGACATTAATGACAACTCAATGCCAACAATCTCCCCCTTTGGCATTGATGTCAACATCCAGTTTCTCTCCCCCTTTGACAATAATGGAAAAGGGAATCTTAGTCTAACACTAATAATCTTTCTCTTGACTACACCCGGTTAGGACACAATCTCCCCCTGTGTCCATGCTTCATGATTCAAGAGTCAGTAGATAGTAACAATGGTTGAGTCCCCCTGAATCATGCAATATCCTATGCATTTAAGTGCTTCCAGATGGTGGGACAACTCCCATATTTTGTCTCAAGTACTTAAATGGGCCTAAAGGAAGTGGCTTGGTAAATATGTTAGCAATATGCTCACCAGTTGGAACATATTCTACTATGACCTCATTGTCTGCTACCTTCTCCCTCTAGAAGTGATACTTGATTGCAATGTGTTTTGTTCTTGAGTACATTACTGGATTCTTGGAGATGTTGATTGCACTTGAGTTATTACACTCGATTGGAATAGGTTCCAGTATCTCCACCAATATGTCTCTCAGTGTCTGCTTCATCCACAAAACTTGTGAACAACATGTTGTAGCTGCTATATACTCTTCCTCAATAGTAGATAATGACATTGAATCTTGCTTCTTTCTATGCCATGATACTAACCGGTCTCCTAAATATAAAGCACCTCCACTTGTACTTTTTTGGTCATCTATACTTCCTGCCCAATCTGCATCAATATAAGCTTGCAAAGAAAAGTCTCCTTTCTTTGGATACCACAAACCATAGTTGATAGTTCCTTGCAGATACCTGAAGATCCTTCTGACTACATTTAGTTGAGACTATTTAGGAGCAGCTTGGAATCTTGCTACCATGCAAATGGCTTGTACAATATCAGGTCTAGATGGTGTTAGATATAATAGACTGCCAATCATAGACATATATAGTATTTTCTCAACTTCTGGCGACTCATCTAGTTTTCTCAACTTACAACCGGTCACCATGGGAGTAGTTACCTATTTGCTATCCTCAATTTGAAATTTCTTTAGCATGTCTTTTGCATACATGGTTTGGGAGATGAAAATTTCTTTCTCCTGGTGTGATATCTGCAAACCAAAAAAATAGGACAACTCACCTATCATGGACATCTCAAATTATGTCTTCATCTAATCTACAAATTCTTTGCACAAGATGTCCTTATCTCTCCCAGAGATAATATCATCCACATATACAACAACTATAATCATGTGATCTCCATTTACCTTTACATATAAGTTGTTGTCTACATTCCCTTTCTAGAATCCTTTCTCCTTCAAGTATTTGTCTAACCAAGAATACCATGCTCTGGGAGCGTGCTTCAAACTATACAAGGCTTTCTTCAAACAACATACAAAACTCTCATCTTCATGCAATAAGAACCATTTTGCATGTTCCATATACACCTCTTCTTCAAGATTACCATTGAGAAAAGCAGATTTTACATTCATCTGATACACTTTATATCCCTTATAGGCTAAGAAGGCTAAAAACATTGTTATTGCCTCTAACCTAGCAACCAGTGCAAAGGTTTCTTCAAAATCAATTTCTTCCACTTGAGCATACCCTTTGCAAACTAACCTTGCTTTATGCTAGATTATCTTACCTTCTTCATTCATCTTATTCCGGTAGACCCATTTGGTACCTATGACATTCTTTTCTGCTGGTCTAGGAACAAGTTCCCAAGTCTGATTTTTCTCAATTTGTCTCAATTCTTCATCCATGACATCTACCCACTTCTCACTTTTTCTAGCATCATCAAAAATTTTGGGTTCTAGTTCAGTCATGAGGCATAAATTTACCTGCTCACTTTCCCTGGCTAATCTCCTTCTAGTCTGCACACCTTCATTCCTATCTCCTATGATTTGTTCTTCCAGATGATTCTTCTGCACATACCAGTTGGGAATCTTGTTTGGTGCATCTTCTACCAGTCCATTGTCAGACTATTCTTCATATTCAACATCTAAATCATCAATGTAAGGTGTCGATGCAGATTTTCCTCTATGTGAGTCTTCATCTATTCTCACATTTACACTCTCAACCACCCTTCTCAATATCTTGTTCTAGAATTTGTAGGCTTTATTTTTGGTTGAGTATCCCAAGAAGATTCATTCATCACTTCGGTAATCAAAACATCCTAATCCATCAACATCTCTTTTGATGAAACACTTACTTTCAAACACTCTGAAGTGCTTTGAGTGATGGTTTCCTTTCATACCATAACTCATAAGGAGTCATTCTACTATTAACTCTCATCTGCACCCAGTTTAATGTGTAGACTACAGTATGAACTGCTTCCTTCTAGTATATATCTAGTATGTTTCCCTCATTCAACATTTTCCTAGCCATCTCTTTCACTGTCCTATTTTTCCTTTCTACTACACCATTTTTGTTGAGGTGTCCTTGTAGCTGAATACTGTCTTCAAATTCCATGTTTCTCATAGTAGTCAACAAACTCATTGGAAGAAAATTCTCCACCCCGATTTGATCTTAAGCATTTTACCCTGTATCCACTTTCATTTTCTACCATCTTCCTGAAAATCTTGAATCTCTCAAATGCTTGTGACTTATCGAGTAGGAAGGTTACCCAAGTCATTCTTGAGTAATCATCTATAAACAACATGAAATACCTTTCATGGGTCAATCCTCTTGTCCTTGTTGGCCCACATAAGTCTGTATGTATCAACTCCAAAGGTCTTGAGGTGTTATATTCCTTTGTTTTAAAGCTGACCTTTGCTTTCTTACCTTTGACACATTCATCACAGAATGTGCTTTCTGGTTTTATGATCTAAGGTATGTTTCTCACACACTAGTTCTTGCTTATCTTAACACCAAATTATCAAAGTTCACATGGCGTAATCTCAGGTGCCACAACCAACTTTCATCAACCTATACCATTATGCATTGGGACTTATGGCATTCCTTCAGATTTTAGACATTACCCTCTATTCTCTTTCCTTTTGCTACCACCTGACCGATACTTTGCTTTCTTATGTGACAACCAGTAGAGTCAAATGAGAACTTGTACCCTTTGTCACACATCTGACTTACACTCAGCACGTTATGCTTAAGTCCTTCCACATAGTACACATCATGAGCCTTCAACTTGCCATAAATATTCAGTGTACCTAGACCTTTGATCTTGATGGAGGAGTTGTCACCAAATCGGACTGCACCACCATTCCAATCATCAAGCTTGATGCACTTTTTCTTGTCTCCGGTCATGTGATTTGAGCAACCATTATCAGGTTCCCCCTTTCAGCATGTAGAGTAGTTTGTACAATTAGGTTGGACTCTGTCTTGTTTTTCTCCTTCTCTACCCAAACTGATTTCTCTTCTTTCTTTTCCTCTTCTATCACTTTGTGTTCCAGTTTTGTTTCCAACTTCTCATCTGGTATAATTTTCTTTTGCTTGTCAGTTCTCAACTGACAATACCTTGCTATATGACCAAAATTTTGACACTTATACCATTTCACATTAGCACTGTAAGATGTACTCAAAGCATTCTTGTAGGAAATTTGCATATTACTTGTACATTCATAACTCTTGTGACCAAACTCATTGCAATTATAACATTTGACATTTATACTTTATAATACAGCAAATGCATTTCTACTCTCAAAACTAGGGTTGACATTCATTTTCCTACAATCTGCCATTCTATGACCGAACTTATTACACCGTTTACAATAACCATGAAAATTTGGAACATACCGGTTAGGCTGTCTTGAACCTGAAAATGACTACCTCACTGGGGGTCTTCCTTTCGTGCTGCTAGCTCTTGTGAATCCTTTATGATTGACACTTTTATTTCTACTTGGATTTGCATGTCGGTACATTGAGTATTGTCTCTGGTTCATTGATCGAGTATACCGGTTTGTGTGGCAGTTTCTAGCAGCATTTGCATATGTCTTTTTGTTGGTATCCTTGCTTACTATGAATGTCTTCTTCTCTTCACCTTAATTTGAAGAAGTAAATTGTATCTCCTTATCAAATGTGTCTTTTCTATTTGAACTTTGACCTTCTTAAAAACCTAAGCCACTAGTTCTTTATATTTCTTTTGTTTGCTCAACATCTTGTCTAGGGCTTCAATGTTGCCTTCATATTTGCTTCTCACTTTTATTTCTTCTTGAATTTCTCTAATTCCTTGCAGAGTTTCCCTATTTTTGCTTCCAGATTCTGATGCTCCTTCTCCTTTTCACTCAGACTGGTGCTAGTGGCTTCACAGATCCTTTTGGCTTCTTCTAGTTGGAGTTTTAGTTTTGTAATAGTTTTCTTGGACACTTCAAGAGATTGCTCCAACACTTCTTGTTCTTCAACTGCAACCCTTTTTACCTTCTTCAAATCTCTCCTTGTTTTCTTTATCTCATCTAAGGCACTAATGAGCTTTGCTTCAAGATCTACTTCTCCTTCTTTCCCTTCCTCTTCACCTTCTTCAAGTACCAGAACCTCTTGAGCCATGAAAATGTTTTCTCTGACTTCATCTGCACTGCAATAGTCATCTAAGGTACTTTCCTCGTCCGTGGTATCATTTTAATGTGTGTAAAGACTATTATGCTTCCGGTAGCCTCTTTGATCATGCTGATAGTCATTCTTCTTCCTATCCTTAGTATATGACCTGCTACCACTTGATTTATCATCTTTATTCTTATCATCATAGGGACATTTAGCAAAAAAATGTCCAATCTTTCCATAGTTGAAACATTTCAAGGGTATCTTGCCTTTGTATTTACCTGAACCCATCTTGAGTCTTCTGACAAAGTTTGCCATGATTTCATCAGAGTCTTCATCGGTTGCATCATGAGTAGACTCTTCTTTTCCTTTTCTTGATGCTTTGAATGCAACTTCTTTCTTTAGAGCCTCAGTACTAGTAGTCCTCATCTCATAAGAAGTTAGGGATCCATACAACTCATACATTGTAAAGACTTTTGGATCTTTTGCTTCTTCTATTGGTGAGACCTTTGTATCATACTTAGATGTAAGAGATATAAGTACTTTCTTCACTACCATCTCATCTTTTATTTCTTCTCCAAGCCCTCTAATGGTGTTTGTTGTTTGATCAACCCTTTGGAGATAATCATAAATTTTCTCTTCATCTCTCATCTTCAAACCCTCAAGCTATACTCTCAATGTCTGCAACTTGGCTTCCTTGACTTTAGCATCACCTTCAAATATCTTCTGCAACTTATCCCAAGTTTCTTTGGCAGAGGAGTAGTGCATGACTTTAACAAACTCATTATTAGATAGCCCACTAAGAATAACATTTTTAGCTTTAACATTGATCTCATATTCCTTCTTAACATCTGGATTAGTAGGGGGATTATTAGGGACTATATACCCATTCACAACTTACATCCATACATCACAACCTAGAGAGGACAAATAGGTTTCCATTCTTCTACTCCAAAATGCATAGTTGACACCATCAAACATAGGGGCTTTTGAGGAGGTGAATTCATTTCTTGCAATTGTGAACACTTGATAGGATCTACCTAAGCTAGAGAACGCTTTTGAAAAAATAGGGTACCTAGGTTGTGATACCAATTGTTGGACACAATGGATCACTAAGAGGGGGGTGAATCAGTGATTTAAACACTTTTTCTTCAACAAGAAGATACCGGTAATATATAAAACAAACTGAGTGCTAACCTGTAGCTCAAATAGTCCAAACAAGGTGTGTGAAAGGACTTGCTAGAACATTAACATAACACATGCACAAGAATACATCAGAAAACACCAAATATACGAGGAAAACCCAATATGGAAAAAACCTTGGTGAGAATAGTTGCTGGAGATCTTCTACTCAAATCGAGCCCCACAATGTAAAAGATCTGATTACAATTTTAGGGCACCAACCCAAAGAGCACCAACGCCTGATCAATTTATAGGCTACAACCCATACACTAGGCTCCAACTTAATGAAAACAATATTAAACTCAGTTATACAAATGAAATCACTGTTACAAATGAAGTTTTGCAACCTTACAATATTCTGCTCTACCGATTTCAACCTTATCGGTCTGTACTCTCTACACTCACTCTTCAACATTACTTTGCTGATAACTTTTCTAAGTCCCCTCTCACAATGTCTTTCACACTTCAACACACACATGATCAATCTTTATCAGGTACAACTTTTGTTGGCTTGTCACCTCTGTGTTCTATGATCACTCCACCAGTTTGTTCCTTACACCAATTTATCCTGCTTCTCCTTACCGATCTAGTCTTCACTCATAAACACTTCAAGTGTTTATCTCTTCGGCTCTCAGACAACAATTTCACACTTGCCTTCACTCTGCAACAACAATAATCATAGTCTCAAGTCATCATATTTAAACTTGAGCTTTCCCGTCAAGAATCAATTCAAACTGAGGGCATTTAGGGTTTCCTTCACCTAACCAAATCTACAATAGATCCGATCCAATCTGCTTTGGACTGATCACCTACACTGGAGGAATACATCTGTATGTGTTTTCCATTATCCAATGTATATTTGCTAAAGATAGCAATCTCGACCATGATTTTTGGCCTTGAAATCTATCAACTTATTATGACCCAGTTGTTTCCTTCTCAAGGTCCTCTTGTGGTCTGATTTCTTTTCTTAAATACAGGTGCCAACAACTCCTTGATCTTTCTCTGCCACTCTTTCTTCTTTGAGCTGCATCAATCTATTTCATCCTGTGATTTGTGGTTGTTTCATTAATGTCGACTAGTTGTTTCAATAACCATGTCGATGGTAACTTCACCGACCTCTGCATGCTTGCCACCTCAACTCCACATGGCATCACATCGATCATACACTCAGCTCATGGACACAAGGTTGGTATAAACTTGAACATTCAATAAAATCATACTGGCACAAGGCCTTACCGATGAGTCCTTCTTCTTCTACAAATCGGTAGTTCACACTACATCGGTAGCACATCTTCACCTACGGTGGTTTGTGATCACTTTAACATTCTGCCTCTTCATCATAAATAGGAACCCATCCTTCAAACTGGTTTATGCTCTACTGGTTGTCACCCAACATGATAACACACACATGTATTTCTCCTCATACTGGTAAGGTTACTGATAGTCTCAATAACTACTTGTCTTCCACCATACCGGTTGACAAGCCTTCATGTTAATATTCCTTATGTTGGTTCAATATTCTTCATACTAGTTTGACATACTTCTACCGATAACCTATAATACTGATTGACATCAATGAAAACTCAATGCCAATAGACTTCCTATTCAATCTGATGCAAGTGATGAACCAACCCAACACTGATTAATCTATTCTATTGGCTTTATAGGGAAAATGGAGAAAAAAGGAATCACTAATACATTTGGACTAGATTTTCGATTGAGGTTTCCGATGGAGAAGGTATATTGTGGCCAAATTTGATTTTTTTTGAAAAAATGCCCGCATTTGTCATAATTCTGACGGAAATTACCCATTTGGTTTTGACGAAGAAGGCATTAGCAATGAGAATTTTCTTTTTTTCAAAAAAGTGCTCGAGTTCGTCTTAATTCCGATGATAGCGGCCATTACAAAATAAAAAAAGAGGCGGGGAATTCATTTGTGAATTGCAATCCCGTGTAGGCATTCGTGGCAACTTCAACCCCCAAGAACATCAAACCCACATTGAAGGCAATCCCACGCAAGAGGTAGATTCAAATTGCCCTAGTTTTTAATTTCATGCTGCAAAAAATATACATGTGGTGGTTAATTGTCCTAGTTTAATCTCGTAAAACCATAGAATTGTGATTGAGGAGTGAGCGTTCAATTTAGTATCAGCAATCCCTTCCTCCTGTATACGCCCATGTTGATTGTTCACATAAGATCACATCTTATTACGGCATCGTATCAAAAAATTCACGAGCCTTGTCCATTTTTCCATATTTTGCATTCATGTCAAGCAGGGCATTTGCAAGTACAACACCTAACAAAATTCCTCTATCCGTTATGCTTTGATGGATGTCCATACCCTGTTCCAAAGCTCCCATTTTTGCACAAGCAGGGAGGATGCTGGCAAAGGTTGTGGAATTTGGCTTTATGCCTTCCGATTTCATTTGCTTGAAAGTGTCTAAAGCCTTTTTGACAAATCCATTTTGTGCATATCCAACAATCGTTGCAGTCCACGAGACAACATTTCTTTCAGGCATTCTATCAAATAGTTCATGTGCCTTGTCTATGCTTCCACATTTTGCATACATGTCTACCAAGGCAGTTACAACTACAACATTTGACAAAATTTCTCTATCCTTTATGCTTCAATGAATGTCCATACCCTGTTCCAAATCTCCCATTTTGGCACAGGTAGGGAGGATAGTAGCAATGGTCGTGGAATTTGGCTTTACACCTGCCGATTGCATTTTCTTGAAAGTTTCTAAAGCCTTCTCAATGAATCCATTTTGTGCAATTGCAACTACATCTGACAAAATTCCTCGATCTTTTTATGCTTTGATGGATGTCCATACCCTGTTCCAAAGCTCCCATTTTGGCACAGGCTGGGAGTAGGCTGGCAAATGCAACTAAAGAAATGCAATGATCAGCTCCAAAGACATCAAACCACTACTAACAAAACAGATAGTCTAAAATATGATAGGGAATAGTGTGAGCTGTCTTGAAATAAAATATTTTATTTTCAATTTCAACTAAAACATAATTACTCAGCCATTTAATGTTATTAATAAGTGTTTAATTTATGAAAGAGATAAATGGTTGGCCACAAGTACATGAGTTACTAAATGCACACAAATAAGTGAATTTGATATTCAAAACTATCTACAATGAATTCAATTCTTGTCCATTAGTAATTTATGTTTGCAATAAGCATATTTCTTTGTTTTTCTTAATCTTTATTCATAGTTATGTGCATATTTCACATTCTATAATTAGGATATCAATTGCTATGGCTGAACACTAGCATGATGTTTGTGTTGTGGTATAGATGTGTGGAAACATAATTATGGGATTGTTATATTATAGAGATCATAAATCTAGATATCGCATATTAGTTATAGCTCTTCTTGGATTAAGTCTAAAGTTGACATATAGTCATAAAGCCATTATTAGCAGATCTATCCATTTCTAGTAAAAACAATTGAGAAAGTCATTTTGATATTGAGAGTTTCTTATCTGTTTACCTATTGATCATTATTAAGCCATAATATTTAGGTCTATTTATCTCTCTTGCAAAACCTCTGTAAGTGTCTTAGATTGTCCCTACTACTCACTCTTCAATTCGGAAAAATGGAGTTCTAAAGATTTGTTGCACAAGATGGTGTTGAACGTATCAACAAGGCTAGCATGGAAGGCATGTTCAAGCTTCCACTTGTACAACTTACAACAAATGATTTGTTGATAGAAGAAATTCTTGAAATAGGGATACAATCAAAAGACAAGTAAGTACATACAAACCTCCTTAGTTGAAAGTAAAATCTATGTATAAAAAGAGTACATTGAATCCCAATCCATAAACACAATAGAGATACTGATGGAGACTTAATTGAATATAGCATGTCACACCAAAGTTGTTAGAGTATGCTAAGCTAGTACATAATGTTTCGTAAAGCTACATTAGTATTTTACCCAGATCATTATCTACCAAAACTAACTATAGTAATCCTTTTGAGGATTAATTTCATGGTGCTAGATCTTCATTTAGTTCCACTTCTTGGTTGAGAAAAGAACAGTTATTTCTTGAGGTAGATGAATATCCCATCAACAAAGGACAAGATCCTTTCTAGAATATAACAAATTCTACTCCAAAAAAAGATCATGGGGGTTTCACTAGAGATATTGAATAAGAGATAGACTTCTACTGCTGCTTTAAAAGAATTGGCATGTTCTTCATTTATTGATGTAAACTCTCTGTGATGCCACCACAACCAACAAAGGTGTAAAAAGTTGTTTGCAATGCATGGATTTTTAGGATTGTCCTTTGAGAAAAAAGAATTAAAGTATGGAAGAAGGATCTACCAGCTCCTGAGGGAAAGACCATGTTAGACAATAATTTCTATTTTCTTGCCTGTGAAGAAAAACCATGTCAGACAATATCAACGAACAACAAAATAAGGAGAAAATTGCTAGATTGTGGTCTAACTTGAAAAGAAAAGGTGATGGAAAATGCTATTATCCATGCAAAATTTGTAAGGGGTTAAAGACTAGAAGACTTCTAATCAAAACACCGAAGAAACATTGTAGGCTGCATGGTCACATTGAAGGTGGACATGATTATCATCCATTGGTAAGTTTTTCATTATATCGTTTTGACAATTTATATACATAATAAATCACGTGATGATGAGATCATGATCACAGTTTATTTATGTATATCAATTTTATATAGGTCGAGCACCCCGGAGCACATGGTATGGATCAACACAACCATGAGAATATGGTTTTCAAAGTGGACGAACATGGAGGTGTGAATATCGAAGCTGAAGATAATGATCCCATGGAAGATGACGATCATGAGCTAGAAAACACAATTGAAGATGATGGTACAAATACATTGATCCATGACTCATTTACTACTCGCGCAGCTGATCATGATGATGAAGATGACCTTGATTTTTTTCATGATGTCCCTCTACTTGAGAAGGCATCTGAGGCCCTTTATGAAGGCTTGTAGGCAACTCTTCTCTTTGTTGTATTGTTGTTGGTGAACTTGAAGGTTATGAATGGTTTATCCAACATAACAATGTCACGTATGTTAAGGCATGTCATATATGTCATAATAAACTATGAATCATGTTGTACCATTAATATTCTTTATTATAACAAATTATATTTTGTTCTGATTGAGTGAAAAATAGGTTTTAAGGACCCGAAACCATTACAAAATAGCTAAAATAAAAAGCTAAGAAAATAGAGTCCTCAAACAAAGCGATTGGTCCAAAAAACCAACGAACAGAAAAAATAGCTAAACAACAAAAAACAACAAAGAACCCAAGGAGACACTACATAGTAATTTTCTCTAGCAGATCCTCTGCCTTAGTCACCAGCTCATCATAGGTCGCTCCAACTGCTTTTAGCTCCTCCAGGTCCTTATTCACTTTCTTTTCCTTCCTCTTTCCATGGGTGCAAGTTCTGGGACCTTGGGCTTCCCCGGTTCCTTCTGCATCCAGGTCAATTTCCTGGGTTTCCTTTTCATCATCGAGCTTGCTGATGAGGGTATGGGTGTTGTTGGCTGAGATTTTCAGAATGCTGAGACTCTACTCCACAATGTTCTTGAGGCACTCCTCTATCTTGTCCACTTTTGGCAACTGTATCCGAGAGCTTTTTTTCGCTAGTTTCCTTCAAGGTTTTTCTATCCTGTATCTCCTTTTCAATTTTCTCAAACCGGGGATTAAAGGCATCTCTGATGTCTTCCTCTTTGGCAATTGTGTTCTTCAAATCTTTGATATAATTGGCCATAGTGTTCCCCTCTCCAATGTTAATGGTCTCCAGGATCATGACTCTGTTGCAGAGTTTTTTGTAATCATCCACAGTATTCTTATTCCCATCAATAAGCCATTCAATGGTTTTCATAAAACCCTTCAAGGCCTCGGGGTGAGGACAAGGAGAAGGAGTAACTTTACCAGGGTTTATCTGTTCATCTTTAGCAATATGGAGGGCAGAAATAGTGTCAGCGGCCCTGAGGGTTTCCTCCATAGTCTCCATCTCCAGGCTTTGTTCAGCTTCCAGGGTTCTTGTTTGCTTGTCCTCTTCCGGTTCCTTGCCTGTGTCCTCTGGATCTTTGCCAGTCTCCTCTATTTTCTTTTGCTTCTTCCTGGGTTGGGCTTGGATTTTACATTTTTCCTTCAGCACTCCCGTAGGGTTCTTCTTCTCCTCAGGGAAATCAGAGTCCTCTTCTTCCGAAAAAATACTAATCAAGGGTTTGCTTTGGGGTTTTTTACTCTTAGAAGAAGAGGGTCTTGATTTCCTCTTCTTTCTCTTCTCATACTCTGAGTCGTCAGAGCTTTCCTCATTTTCAGTCGAGGAATCATTATCTGAATCCTCCTCCTTCGAGAAATTAGAATCACACATTTCTTCTTCCGAATCCATAAAGAGCTACATTCGATTGATTTTACTGGCCTTTAGATGATCATAAATGAGGACCATAAGTCCCTGGTGCATTGCAGTGTCACCCCGAGGATTTTCTTTATATGCTTTTAGGGATGCATTCATAGAACAGAGCAAGAAGTAAGGGAAATTCACCTTATCATTATGCCTAAAATGATTTAAGAGGACAAAGTGATATCCATATACTTTCGTAAACCTGCCATCTAGAGTTATATACCTCATTAAAACAAAGAGAATTTCCCGCTAGGGCTTTGCAAAAGCCCTAGGTGGGTAATAGGTTTTGCTCAACTTTACTAGTCTTTTCTTCTCTTTCTCTATAACCGGGTACCTTTCAATGGCTTCCCTACTGACCTTCCTGTCTCTGTAGAAATTGCAGCCCTCCCTTTTGAGTCCTGTAGCTTTAGCTATTAACTCTTCATTAATTTCCACCAGTTGGTCGCCCATTTTAAGCTTGCCCTTCTTCCAATTTTTGCAGAAGAAGCTGGGTATCTTTCCATCACGGCCATGGAGTCTCTCAAGGAAGCTCGAAAGACCACCCTTCTGCAAAATTTCCCACACCTCTTCTTTCTGTTTCCACTCCTTGCAACTTCCTAGCTCATATCTTCTCCTATTTCCGCCCATGGTGTCGTTTCTCATAGTCAAGTTCAGGTTACAGAGCTGGTGAAACAAAAAGCTTTTCAAAAATAAAACAAAAGCCCAGAAAGCGTGCGTAGCATTAATGATTTGACAAGTTATAATGCATGTTCTGCTAATTTTGATGTTATAATGAGTAATTCCCTCATTATCGAAGTAACTCAAAGTGCTTACTTCAGTACATATCATAATTGCCTTGTCAATCAAGATTCTTTGGGGTACTTCGATATCTTTCATTTATTATGATTTGTCTTACATCTCTGGGAAGACCACTCTCACCTGTCCACGTGGTAATTGTATCATTCTTCACCGCCACATTTGCTGCCCAATTAGCAGAACAGTTGGCCTCCCGATATATATGGGATATGTGGCATTTTTTGAAGGTTCTAATGATGTCAATGGCAAAAAAAATTATATTGTGGATCGACCAAGAGGGCTGAGAGGTCCCATTGAGACACTTAATAATATTATTGGAATCCCCTTCGATCCAGAGATGGGTACAGTTCCATTTTTTGGCTAGAATAATGCCTTGAAGGGCTGCCATAGCTTTCGCCTTATGAGTGGTTTGAATGCCAATAGGGACAACAACCATACCTTTACAAATGCCTCTATTGTCTCTGAGGATAGCTCCACAGCCTGAAGGACCTGGATTTCCTTTGGCTGCTCCATCAAAATTGATTTTAAGCCAACCATGGGGAGGGGTTTGCCATTTAACTTCAAGCCTTTTATTGTGGCTGATATTATGACCATCAGTGATCTTCATATTCCAGGCTCTTAAGATATTTGACTTCAAAGAGTTGTTTGAGTAATAAGAGACCTCCATAGTTCCCATATTTTCCTGAATAGCCCTTTGAATTTTCTGAAAAACAATGTCTTGATTTAAGGACACATCCCTGAAAATTCGGTTTCTTTCCTTCCAGAGACCCCACAGAATGTGAGGCAGAGAGAGCTGCCACATACACCTTAGAAAAGAGTTGGTCCAATGAATTTGCCAGGAAGAGAACAAATCTCTGATGTTACTAGGAAACACCCAAGCAAGACTAAAGCTTTTGAGGAAGCTTTCCCAAACAGAGGTTGAGAAAGAATAGTGGAGGGCAAGATGGTCCACTGACTCTTCCTCTTGAAAGCACAACACACACCTATTTGGAAGGGCAAAACCTCTGCATTTAAGGTTATCAATAGTAAGGATCTTATTCTGGAGAATAGTCTAGAAGAACATATTGATTTTAGGAGTTAGCCCTTTTAACCAAGCTTTAGACCAAAAAGGATTCATAGGAGGGGAGGGGGAGAGGATACAATACATCGAAGATACAGTAAAGGTACCTTTGGGGTTATATCTCCAGATCAGGGAATCCTCTTCCTTATTCAACCAGGTAGCAGACAGTTGGGTTTTGAGCTTGGAGAGACTGGGATGAATACTATCAATGTTCTACTAGTTGTTCCCATCCCAGTAATCTGCCACTAAGGTACCAAAAGAGCCAATACAAGAGGGGGCATGGGAAGCCCACTCATAGAAATCCATTAGGGGTTTGTCAAAAAGCCAGGGATCTTCCCAGAATCTCACTTTTCTACCATTTCCAAGTTTCCATGTCACACCTTTAGCAATCACCTCTTTACATTTAGAAACATGGTTCCAGATATGAGATCCATTTATACTAAGATCCGATTTAAGAAAAGAAGATAGAGAAGAGGACATAAGAGAATACTTCTCCAAATTTTGCACCATTCAGAATCAGAGTTAAACCATCTCCAAACTTGTTTTGACAAGAGAGCTTCATTTAAAGTGCGAATCCTCCTAAGCCCCATACCACCTTTGCTTTTTGGCTTGCAGACCTGATCCCATGCCACCAAGGACATTCTTTGCTTTTCCTCCACCCCAGACCATAGGAATATTCTTTGAATTTTCTCAATAGCTTCAACATACTTGACTGGAATTCTGAATAAGCTAAGAGCATAAATGGGGATACTTTGAAGAGTAGCCTTAAGAAGAAGGAGCTTACCAGCTTGACTTAAGAGAGCCCCTTTCCAACCTGAAAGTTTTTTGTGAAATTTATCAACCAGCAAACTCCAATAGGAGTCAGGAGGGGCAATCCCCATGGGGAGACCAAGGTAGGTAGCAAGAAGGTCAGCAATCTTACACTCCAGAATTCTGTTGATCCTTTGTTGTCTCCTCTCCAGAGTGTTAATGAAAAAGACATCACTTTTGGCCCAATTAATAAGCTGCCCCGTTGTAGAAGCATATTTACACAAGGTATTCTTCAGAACTTTAGCTTCTGAGATGCTTGAATCCCCCATAATTATTGTATCATCAACAAACTGCTGGTGTGAACAAATAAGGTCAACAGAAGAAGGTTGGAGACCCTTAAAGGATCCTATCTACACCAAATTTTCCATGGTCCATCCAAAGCATTCTACCATAATAATGAATAGGATGGGGGAGATAGGATCTCCTTGCTTAAGATCTCTCGAAGCTTGGAAAAAGGTTGAAGGAGAACCATTGACAAGAACAACAAAGGACGTAGTAGTGGTAAGTTGGGATAAAAGATCCACAACTCTTGGGGAAAATCCAAAAGCAGTGAGGACTTTCTGTAGGAGAGACCAGTCCACCCTATCATAGGCTTTGGAGAGATCTAGCTTAAGGATGAGACCCTACTTATTCGCTTTAAGAAGAGAGTGAATATTCTCACGAACAGTAATAATGGAACCGAGAATTTGTCTTCTAGGAACAAACCCATTTTGCTGGTGTTTAATAAAAGCCGGGAGAATAGACAAGAGTCTAGAGGTCAGGACCTTAGATATGATCTTGTAAAAGGAATTGCAGAGGCTAATAGGTTTGAACTTGTCCAGAGAATCAGCACCTTGAGTCTTGGGGATAAGAGCAATAAAAGTACCATTTATTTCCTTCAAGAGTTTTCTAGCCCTAAAGAATTCCTTAACCCCATTAGCAACATCAGTCCCGATAATGTCCCATAACTCTTGAAAAAAGAGCACTGGGAAGCCGTCAGGACCAGGAGCTTTGTTTCCATCAAAGGAGAAAACAACATTTTTAATTTCTAAGGTGGAAGGAGTGGAAGAGAGAAAAACATTATTTT
The DNA here is from genome assembly GCF_030272615.1 of Cryptomeria japonica. Taxonomy (NCBI): domain Eukaryota; kingdom Viridiplantae; phylum Streptophyta; class Pinopsida; order Cupressales; family Cupressaceae; genus Cryptomeria; species Cryptomeria japonica. Next base: position 130,642,859 of record NC_081412.1, read on the forward strand.
GGGCATCAATGAGACGAGGAATGTTCTGAAGAAAAGAGGACTGAGCTTCAACATCTAGACTTTGATCCCTCAAAAGGAGGTCCGAGAAATACCTCTTAGCTTCATTCCTTATTTCATCTTCCTTGACCAACTCCCCATTGTCCACAACTAACTTGTTCATCTTGTTGGCAGCTTTATGTTTGATAGTTGACATATGGAAGAATCTTGTATTCCTGTCTCCTTCCTTGAGCCATTTGCATCTCGATCTCTGCTTCCAAAACATTTCCTCTTTAGTAATAATATCATGGTATTTCTTAAGAATCTCATTCTCCTCAGCAATAGAAACAGTACTAAAACCATCCTTCTAGATCTGGTCTTGTATCTCTTTTAGGTTTTCTTGAATTTTACTCTTAGCCTCAAATATATTCCCAAAGCTGTTTTTATTCTAGATTCGGATGTTGTCCTTCACACTTTTGAGCTTCTTAACCACTTTGAACATTTCCGTTCCCTCAACTTGGATACTCCACCATTTTTGAATATACTTTTTAATATCAGGGTGAAGAGTCCACATTTTTTCAAATCTAAAGGGATAGTTTTTTCTTCTGTTGATCAATTCAGCATTAAAAGTAATTGGAAAGTGATCAGAACCAACCCGAATATGTGCAGATAAAGAACAAAAATACTAACTGTACCAATCATCAGAAATAAGAGTTCGGTCAAGGCTCACTTGAATAAGGTCATTACCATTTCTTCTATTTGTCCATGTGAAATTACAACCCTGTATCTCCAAATCATTAAGAGCTAGAGAGTTAATAAAATCCATGAGAGCCATTCTACTTTCCAACTAAGGCGGGCTGCCTCCAAATTTTTCCTCCTCTTTTAAAGGCGTATTGAAATCCCCCATAACCATCCAACTTAGATTTTTGAAACTTTCCCTAGCCTGTTTTATCCTTTTCCAAAAAGAGTTTCTAGCCTTTAAGGTATTAGGAGCATAAATGTTTGTGAGAACCCATGAAAAACCATCTTTAAGATGCTCAAATTTAATACAAGAAGAATTACCTTCCTGAATAATGACCTGGCCTTTAACAGTGTTAAGATTCCAGATGGTTGCAATGCCTCCAGAAGCACCCTCAGAACTTCCCCCACTAATTTTACCATTTTTGAAAAATTTCAAAGATTCAACTTTTTCTCTACTCATTTTGGTTTCTTGAATGAGAAAAATGTCAGGATTTCTATCTCTTATCATATTCCTAATAATATCATGTTTATGGGGATTGTTTAGACCCCTTAAATTCCAAGAGATTATCTTCATAGTTACTTACCAATTCCTAGCTCCTTGAGAGTTTTCTGAGTTCCATCTGCTATGTTCTTGCTGGCCTCCATGTCTCTAACTTTGTGATTAGATGGTCACCCTGGGGAAGAGGAGACGTATCCCACATCAACTTGAGCTATTCTGCTAGATTTCCTAATCAAGGATATCGAGGGTGTTGCTGCTTTCTTACTCCTGTGTTTAGGCTACTTCCATTCCGTTTCTGACACAGGAGCCACTTCCGGATTGGTTAGGATTTTGGAAATTTCATCTTCATTACCCCATTTAGGAGTTCTAGACTCAGTTGAAATAATGTTTGCTGTTCTTGAATGTTGATCCGAATCTGAAAGACTCAATCCCAAAATTGCACACTTTTGGGCTTCTTGTATTTCAAAACTAGGTATGGCTACAGAAGAGTCTGTCCTTTCAACTTGTGGATCTGGGATCTCACCTTCCTCCGGTTGATAGTCTCTAGCTTCTACTGCCTGATTTTCATATGTGTCATCCACCACTTCATCTTTTGCTTTTGGAGGATCATTTTGATCATTCAAATCCATTTTCTGCATAATTTTTATGGGACTAGCTTTGGTTGTTTCATTCCTATCTGCCTCCTGAACAGTGGGACTGAGGATAGAGTTTGAGGCTTCCTTTTGTTCCCCCAAAGGAGAAAAGCGATTTGGATTTTTTTCTTATTTTCTATGTTTTTAACTTGCCACACCCTTTTCTCTGGCATATTGTGGCTTTCAATTTGAGGTTTTAACTGATTAGGCTCCACCTTTTGCTTTTTCGGACAAGATTTTGCCCAATGACCTACCTTCTTACAATGGAAACAAGCAAAAGGAATAGTTTCATATTCTATATGTTGCTTCTAGGTTCCCAGTTTTGAAACTAGATCAATCTATTCCGGCATGTCTGCCTCAGGGGCTACTCCAACACAGAACCTTGCATGGGTTAATCTTCTTTTTGAAGTAGTGACTGGGTCAATAGAGAGTAGCTCACCAAAAGAACTTGCTATTCCAAAGAAGATGCTTTCTGCCCAATACTCGAGAGGCAATCTTGGGAGTTTTATCCACACTGGAACCTGCGCCAGAATAGAATCATTCATATTTAATTTTGGATGCCATTTTCTTAGAACCAGGGCTGTCTTTCCCACCATCCAGGGACTACCGCACAAGATCTTAACCTTATCTTCTTCACACGAAAAAGAGAAAGACAGAAGACCTTTGGGAAGAGCTGAGACCTCTACATTTCCTTTAAGTGCCCATTTTCGATTAACAAAGGCCCTAACAACTTCAATATTTGGGTGCGGACACATAGACTTTCCTACCAAGGAGTTCGACATACTGTTGATATTATGGTCCAGAACTTGGTCAGGGATGGAGATAGAAAACTTACCACTCGAAGGGTCAGAAATGTTCTTAACAGGAGGAAGGGAGGATTTACCAGTTGGTCTAGATCCAAAAAGGGAAGACCATTTTTTTCCCTCCCTCCCGTTATCCACAGAGTCAACAAGTGGCATAGGCCCCCCATTAGACCCTACCCCCAGATGCCCTGAAGAATCCACTGTCACGGAAAACAGAGTACCACCGGACTGTGAGTCAGCAACCAGAACTAGGAGGTCTGGGGGCTTGTCCTTATCATTCATAGGACCAGCACCATTGATCTGGCCGCTCTCACCATTGGAACCAAGGTTCCCGCCTTGATGGAAATTTGAAATTTGAGCTCCCGCTCCTCCCTCTCCTCTCGCTCCTCCCGCTTCTCCCATTGTTTTTTAACAAATTATATTTTGTTGCTGTAGATTGATAGGTGAGTTTTTGTTACCACCATCAAATATTCTACCTCGCTCATACCGAGAATTATTTGCCGTTATGAAAGATATTGGAATGGAGTATCAAGCAATAGATGCTTGTCCCAATGATCATATTATATATCACAAACAACATGAATTTCAAACTGAATGCCCTGAATGTCATATCAGTAGATATCGAATAGATCAAATAACAAAAAGGGTTCCTCGCAAGTTTCTTTGCTATATTCCCATTATTCCACATATGCAATGATTATTCAAGTGCACTAGCTTGGCACAATTTATGGATTACCATGCGTGCAATAGAAGTTGAGATGACATTATTTGAATGCCTGTGGATGGTTCAACATTTATGGACATAGAGGAAAAGTGGCCACACTTTAAAGAAGAACCTCATAATCTCAGGCTTTCATTGGCAGTGGACGGTGTCAATCCATTTGGAGAGATGAGATCTATTTACTCAGTGTGGCCTATTTTTATTATCAACAAAAAAATTCCTCCATGGATGTCAATAAAGAGGGAGCACATAATGTTGGCAATGATTGTTCCAGGTATTTTATCATTTAAATATAGTCGTCTAGATTTAATTATAAATATTGCAGTAAAATGGTCATAATAATTATGTAATGTTTTTGTTCATTCGATTAGGTAAGTACCAAGTTAAAGATATGAATGTATATATCAAGCCTCTTATCAACGAGTTGCTGGAGTTATGGAATGGTGTCACTATGTATGACGTCTCTAGACCAATAGGACAAAGACAATTTCATTTCCATGCGATGCTTCTATGGACAATACACGATGCCTCGGGGCTAACACATTTTTGTGGTATGTTATAGTGTTTAAGTTGTGCATGAACATTATAATTCAAAAAATTATCATATTTAATCCAATTATACATTATCTTGTAGGTCTTCAAACAAAGGGAAAATTTGCATGTCCTATTTGTGGTCCAAAGATGAAATCTCATCATTCAAAAAGTTTAGGAAAGCAGGTGTTTGATGAGTATAGGCACTTTCTCCACAAAAATCATAAGTATCAAAATACTAAAAAACATCTTTTCAATGGGAAAGAAGAGAATACATCAAAGCCACGAAGAATGACACCTCACCTGTGGAAGTTGGAATATAATAGAATTAATCATCAAGGTAATGCCATTCCATCTATTGGTTTGTCATAAAACATCTTTTCTATTTTGTTTTGTTTACTGATGATGTGATTGATGATCATGAAGGTCATGAAGGCATAAATGACCACCTTCCTAAGGGAATAAAAAGTTATCCCCGACAATTTAGTAGGTTGCCCTACTACAAGTAGTTACAAATTGTTCATTTGTTTGATAGTATGCATATTGGAAAGAATATAATAGAGACATTATGGAAAATATTGGATGGAAGGCATGACAAAGAAAAAATTATCAAAATATGTAGTGACATTCAGGATTCCAATCATGCAATGATAAATGTCATTCAATCAAATAGCCATGGAGACCAAATTAATATAAGTGAGCTTCCTTGGTTATTAACGGACCAGAAAAGCAATGCTATAAAAGAAGTCATACGAAAAATTTGATTTCCCACAGGATTTGTTGCGAACATAAACAATCTCATATCAAAGAAAAGTGAATTTGGGCCAAGGATGAAAATGCATGATTGGCATACCTTCATTAAGGTAATTCATGTTCTTGTGTTTTTAGTATGTATTTAAGTACTGAGCGTACGTGTACTTTTCATTATATTACAAAAAAATGAAAAGAATTTTATAATTGTTGCAGTATGTTCTACCTCTATCTCTCCCAGACAACTTCGACAATAATGTCAAGCAAGTCATATATGATCTTGGAAAATACATAAGGTAAGTAGTGATATTTGTTTAGTTCGTTGTATAGATATTATATTTGTGATTTGTTTTACTTCTTATGTAATGTATTTTTTTGTGTCTTGAATACCTTGTAGGTGGTTGTCATGTAAAGAAATCCATAAAGATGATATAAAATATTGGAAGAGAAAAATTCCTCATTTAATATGTGAAATGCAAAAGTGTCTACCTCCAGCGTTTTTCAATGCACAATAACACTACCTCATACACCAAGTTGAGGAGATTGAATTGTGTGGACTTGTACACACTAGGTCAATGTGGATGGTTGAGAGGCACTTGAAATTTGTGAAGGCTTTGGTTCGACAAAGAGCACATCCTGAGGGTTCTATGGTGGAGGGATATATGGTATACTAGACTATGGTGTACATTTCTAAATATCTTCCTAAGTTTGCAGCAAAGATTCACATGGATCGCATTTGGGATCCCAACACCATTAACAAATTCGAAGGGGAGTACTTGACGGGGAAAGGTAGATTGAGGAAAGTGAGAGGTAATTATAAGATGTTATTGTAGTTAATTAATTATTAATCTTCAAAATAAATTGATTATAAGACGTCTATTTATTTTTTGTATAGTTGGTCAAGAGTGGGATGCACTACATTTGTATATTGCAAACAATCTTGATTGGATGACGGTATGGATTGAACATTGTCAACATTCTGGATGCATGTTAACATGGGAAGGTGTGGCTTCATTGGTTAAAGAAGCACATCGTAATGGAGATTCCAATGTTACGCAAAGGGAAATTGATTTAGCATATGGTTTAAGAGATAAACAGGTACATATAAATTTATTTATCACCCATATGTTTATCATCTCACAATGCAATAAATTTTACATGTTTGACATATCGCAGGTCAAACACCACAACGCTATGTGCTACAATGGTCATAAATTTCGCATAAAAAAGTTGGATGACACGAAGAAAACTTGTGATTTTGGCATCACTGTAGTCTTTGAGGTGACAAATATTTCATCGAGAAATGACATTCATCCTCAACAGTCTCAAAATCGATACTATGGCATTTTGGATGATATACTTGAGTGTGACTTTAATTCCTTCAAATTAGTTTTGTTCATCGTCAAATGGTACAGGCTATGATTGAATAAAAATGATCCTGATAGAACTGTTATTGAACATGATAATGGTTTTATAATGCTAAATACAAGGTCATTTGAACCAGTTGGGGATGAGCCCTATGTTCTTCCAAGCCAATGTGAGCAAGTATTTTACTCAGAGGTTCCACATAAACCGGGTTGGTCATTTGTTATTAGACATGATCCAAGAGAAAGGCCGATAAAGTATAATGTGATGGAAGAAGAAGATACCAAAGAAGTAGAAGATGAAGTGGATGATGATCACGATCGACAGTTTCACAATGACGATGAAGAAGAAGAAGAAGAAGAAGAAGAAGAAGAAGAAGAAGAAGAAGGAGAAGAAGAAGATGATGATGATGATGATGATGATGATGATGATGGTGATGGTGATGATGGTGATGATGATGGTGAAGACGTTGATGATGATGATGATGATGATGATGATGATGATGATGATGATGATGATGATGATGATGATGATGATGATGATGATGATGATGATGGCGATGATGACCTTGATGTTCATGATGATGAGGAATGAAATGTATGAGGAATGCGATTAGTATATTATCTATTGAATATTGACTTCTTGATAGAATTTTTTTTACATAATTAATTCATTCTGTTTTGAATTCTAATGCCATTACATAATTAATTCATGATGCACCTTTTAATAAGGAGATGGAGATAGGGGGTGTGACTATTTATGTGACAATTTTTAAACTGTGTTTATTTATGGAAATTGGATTGTTTATTAGCTATGTGACTATTTATGTGACCATTTAATTGAGGATCCTGCATAGTCTACATAAAGTAAAGGTAAGGAATTACAAAATTTACAATGATTTTGATGACAACATCTTTTTATTATTTAATACTCTTTTTGTCTACAAAGTTCATGTTGTTCATGTTGTGTATGATGTAATTTCGCTAACGTTTTTTATATTTTTTCTTTGTCACAGGCTGACATGGATCCATCACATATCGCAGAAAGAGATGTACCTTGCAACACTTCTACCGAGTAGGTAAACCTCATTGTAATTGTACAAATTAGGTAGAAGCAAACTGTTACATTATTATGTTCTTTTTTTTAGTGATTTATACTAATTTTGTAATTGTTAATGATATTCTTGACACAGATGGATGTTCGGGGAAAGGGAAAGGGAGTTGCAGTACCTAAGCACCTTTCTAAGGATGTGGAATCATTAGGGTTAAACAATGATGACCCTGAAGATCCCACAGACCTTGTGAAATTATTTAAAATGCCTCTTATAAAAATTAGAAAAGAGATTGTTGCTTTGGCAGCCGTGCATCCTACCACTGATGAGATACAACAGAGGGTGGAATTATTGTATAAGACAGCAGAAAACTTGCAAGTAAGCAGTAATGAAAGCTTTAATTATAACAAAAGTTCAATAATGGTTTATACTTTATTCTCTTTTTATGTCATTAGCTAAAATATGTACGTATTGTTTTTACAACAATTTATCCATCCTCATGAAAGTCGTTCCTATGATCAGGGTGTTGCAGGATCAGGTGATGACGATTTTCTTGTATTATCACTTGCTTGGCTTATCACTTTGAGTACCCAAAACACATCATACTTGATACTATCAATTTTCAAAATAAAGGTTCATCCTTGTTTACAATTATTGCACTTTTCATATACTTAATGTTTGATATATTTAATGTATTATTCTTTAGGTGGTATCAATGTTACTATGCAAATGCCGACGCTGCCTCATCAGAGGTCACCCTCACCTGTATTGCCGACTGCAATGTCAGCAACACATAGCATGCAGACATCCTCTAGTGCGCGTCATATTGGCCCGCCCACTGTTGGTAGATCCCTTTTTTGCTCTATCTTTTGTCATGTGTTTATTTCCCTTCAAGCATTCTTTCTTGAATTCTAATGCCATTTCATAGTGGATTCATTTTTTGCAGGAGGAGATGCACATGAGGATGTGCCACAGGTGACTACTGCTGATAACATAGCATCATTTCCCAGATCTTCTCGTATTTCTAGTACGAGAACATTGCAGGCCACATTCATGGTGAGCGACGAAGAAATGCTTCCCTTAAAGATACAAAAGGTTCCAGGTACTTTAAAATTATTATTATATATACTCTAATTGTAATTTACTTTATGATCACTCATTTTGGACTAATATTGATGCCATGAATTTTTTGCAGGCAATGATATTATCTATAAACATCTTAGTGACATTGCATTGTAGATATTTGGGCCCACGATACGTAAAAGGTGGTACATCATATGTGAGCTAACCCTTATCCACTTTTGATTTCATATCATTGCTAGAATACTTTTCCTTTGATCCATTTCTTGAAGTGTAATAAATGTAGCTTCAGTTCATTTCTAAATCTAATAGGTTTGTTTTTGCTTTAAAAGGTGGAATGACCAAGAAACAAGGTTAAAAGATGAATTGACAAACCAAATGGTTGAGTGGTTTGGAAATGACACCTTTGACAAAACCAAGCTCCTTGAAAAAGCTGGCACATATCTAAAGTATGTGAGGGACCAATACAGGACCCATTTGGAGAGGAACCTAAAGTATGAGCGTCCCCCCATGATTCCAGAGAGGGAGTGGAAGGACCCAATTTTGGATGCCAAGGAGAGAATTGAAAGGAAAAAAGGAAATACGCCAGTAGACGTTAGAAGAAGGTACGAGATATTATTAAGAATGTAATTATGTACTAATTAATTACTCTTTATATTTATATAATCTAACATATTTCAAACTTTTTATAGACTTAGTGACACGTCAAAGGCAACCAAGGCAAGGCAAGAAAAGCATGGGAAACACAAACTCGGCTCTGGTGGTTACATGAAACTTGCTACACGAATTGTAAGTATCTCATGTAAACTCCCATATTGTCTCAAAATATTAATAAATTGCAAACATTTTTTTTTATCAAACAATGCAAGCAAAATTCACGGTACCAAGCAAAAATGCAGGGCTCTGAATTCAATAGAGTGCCCACAGAAGATGACAAGAGAATTGCCTACCAGCAAGGCTATTCAGCCATGGCTAATCAACTACGAGAATTGAGTGGGCATACACAACATTCGAGTGCATCCGTCACATAGGTAAATATGGTAAATGGAAGTTGTTTCAAATTGAATACTTTACCAATAATCTAATTGATGTTGAGTTCCAACATAAAGTGACTATATTTATTTTAAATAAGCATGCAATGATAACAATGTGCATGTCATTGGAATGCAGCCTGCTAATTGTGAAACACCACCTGCACATGAAGGTCCGGATGCACATCCCAGTAGTGGAGGTATTCATTTTCTATTCAAATTTATTTATTTAGCTATTAATACAATTAAACATCTTAATTTGTAATTAGAGTAGTAATTAATGTAACCTTTCTTGTTAATATTTTAGAGCATGTAGTCGGTGGTGAGCAAGTGGAGCATGATCTAGGTACACAACCTCAAGAACGTGATGTTCCCCACTCAGGTGAAGAGGACTGTGGTGTTCAGCATGTTGAGGTTGAGGCTACACAAAATGATGTGGCCCCATTAGGTAAAGAGCACAACAATTATGTTCTCTAAATTAATGAAATACTTGTAACAATAATATTTTTTTTTTTTGAGTTTAACCCATTTCTTTGTTATTGCAGAGGACCCCCCTTCGCTTTAGTGTCCTCGTCCTCAGTATAGGACTAGGCATACATTGAGATCATGAGCAGTTGGGGGAACATATGCAGAGGGGGGAAATGATGAAGACACCGATGTTCCACTTAGTCTTTTCATAGCTTCAAAGAAAAAACAAAGAAAGAAATGATTGTAATCTAACTTATTTGATAATCACTGATTTTTATGTGTTAGTGAATGTAATTATGTGCTAATTAATGGTTATGGATGGTATGTGTTAATTATTATTGATGAATGTTGCATGTTAATTAATGTTAATCAATGTTATGTGTTAATGAATGTTATGTGATATTAATGATTGAATGTTATAAGATGTTAATGGGGAATTTAGAGTGAGGGGGAGGCGCCAAATGAGCTTCCAGCTTCACGTGGTTGGCCTTGTTAAGTAGAGAATATTAAACTATTCTTGAAACCAAGCGAAGCTCAACAAGGTAACACACTTTTCAATATTTCATTATGTTGTACAGTTAATCTTATTGAATAATGTATATTGAATCTTAATTGCAGGGTCCAACAGAGCCAACACAAACAACAACACCACGAGTTGCTGGGTATAATGAACTCCCATATTGTCTTGTCTTTACATGAACAATATGAGTTGCTTCTAGTGCTGATATCCAAGGTGGGATTGCAAAAGTTATGAATATGCCTCATCCTTGTATGTTTTTTTATTACAACTCCTAATTCTTGAGACTAAACTTTTTGTTCTTGATGTTTTTCACTAGTTGTCATAACCTCTGACTTTGATGCTTGTGACTTAATAGAACTAGATGTTTCTTGTATGCATACTTGGTCAAGGACTGCATTATGATGCTATAGGGCTACAAACTAAGATTATTTATTGTATTGAGTTGCACATTTGACATGAGTTTCCCTATGACTGCTATGCACATTTATGTATATACACTATTTCTAGTCTGTATATTGATATTAATTTTGAGAAAATATTACAAAACTCAGAGTATTCTCCATAAGACTAGAAAAAAGCTCAGATAAATTTCTGCAGTGTTTTCTTACAATTACTTGCGATCATTTTTTTAGGAGTCCTGGTATCCATTTATAATAGTATGGATGCATACAAGCTTTGGACCCTTTAAAAGAAATTTTGTTACAAACAACTAGTCATTTTCAAGAAGCGGTTATAAGTCCTTTTCAACATCTATGGCTTCCTCTGCTTGTTGTTCTATTGCAACCTCATGTAACTGCTCCCGAACATCTTCTTTCTATCCCATATACTTCTCTTTCCACTCCTGATACACATCATCAGTAGGCCAAGTAAAATTGGCAATCTTCTGTTTCATATCTTCTAGCCGCTTCCAAGTGACTCGTACATGCCCAATCTCTGTTTCTATGAAACCATAATGAGATTTCACTTTTTCAATTTCCTCAATTGTTTGGACAAATAAGGATGTGTCATCAGTACTAATAATCTGATTGATCCTTAGGGACAAATTGTGGTCCACCTCCTTTAACCAAGTCTTCTCTTCCTTTAGCTGGACAGGACCAATGAAACCTCCTGGAAACATTCAAATTTATGATTTGAATATTCTTTCCTATAAAGTTGGGCTTTTCTTTTTATACCTGTTCCTTCCATTGAAAGAATATTCATCTCTTTTATAAACTCACATGTGGACCTTAGATTGCCATTCTCTTCAGAATCTGCATGGGAAGAAAACATGAGCTCTAACTCTTTACCTCTAGGCACCCACTTATTCAGGATTGGTTCCAAAGTGGCTTCTTCTTCTCTCAATTTGATTAAAATCTCAAGAATCCTCTTCATATTTATGTATACATTGGAGGTTTTGACTAAGTTAGCAAACTTCAAGATGGTGGCTTTCACCTTCTCCTCATATTTGTTTGCATAGAATGTCTGAGCTTGTTTCAATTTTTCCAACTCATGTTTGACATTTTTCAGGTAATTGGGAACTAGAAGGCATAGGAGAAGGGGGATATTCAATTATGGACTAGTAGGAGGGGGTCTTGCTGGAGAGGAGGCTATCATGAGTGTAGAAGATTCACTGGGGTGATATTGACCTGCCAGTTGACTCTGGAGTCTAGCAATTACGCTGTCTCTATTGGCTATTCCTTCTTTAGCATCATTGTAAGCTTTTAAAATAGTCTCCAACTTCAATTGGAGATTATCCTTTTCTTGTGCCTCTTTCTCTGCCACCGCAACACTGAATTTTGTAGTCTCTAGGACTGTGCTTGCAGCTTCCACTACCCTTGTGTCTTGAACTCTTTTAACTATCATGCCTCCTAAGAGGCTAGAATCTGATGCATCCTTCCTTCTTTTGTTTTCATCCTTCTTTAAAGACCACATGACAAGAGCAACATTATCTTTGCTGAATGTCACTCCTTCCATAGGCTTTGTTTCTTTCCTCACTACATCAAGCACTAAGGCATCAGCTATATCCCATTCAAGGAGAATCAACACACCAGCCTTTGCTACCATTTCTCTTCCTTTCTCAGGGGTGATTGCTTTGAACTCCTCCATCATTTCTTGCTTAACCTCTTCTTCTACCTGAGTTGTATTTTTAAGAGGCTGTTCACTTTTCCTCTGTTCACATCTAGTCTTGAATTGATCAATATTTTGCTTCCATAGAAACTGTATAAAAGCTCCTGATGTGACAAAATTACTGTCAGCTAGGAATTCTTCACTAGCTTTCTTAACAGTAAGGTCCATTTATTGGCCCTTTAACTCACCATCAGTCAAATCCATTTCAACATTAGGTGGCTCTTCGGGCATCCCCTCTTGGGTCTCCTCATAGGTATAGGCAATCTCATCGAAACTCCCTAACTGCAATAATTGTTCAGCCACAACTTGTTCATCTCCAATGTGGATAGGAGACTGAGATGGAGAATATTGAGGCTCATCAATTTCAATTTCCTTTCCCACTCTCTGCTTCTTAGGGGAATCCTGGATGTCAATGACATCTTCAATTTTCCTCTTCCCTTTTGAAGTCGAAGGCTCACTTGTCACTAGCATTATCACAGTGTACTTTGACCTTTTATGCATTACATAGTCACCACATGGGATATCTCTAGCAAAGGCAGGCTTAGCCAATACCATCTTAGCCTTATCAGGCTCATTTTGCATTATGGCCTCCCTCTTTTCTTTTAAGGTCTGCATGAGATCTTCAAAATAAAGAATCAAGAATTTTATTTTCTCCTCAAATGGATTGAAGCTAGAAAGGGGGTCATAGCCAGTGTCAAATTGATGGATAAAATCAAGGGCTTTCTTATATGCCACCCACTTCTCCTTCCTTAGTTCTTGCTCATCTAAGCTGAATTCATTTCTAATCAGATCTTCTAGGATGTGGCCTACCTCTGCACACTGCTCTTTTTTTGAACATGCCATTGAAAAAATCCTTGGGGTTTGCACATCTTGACACTGCAGTAGACAGCCTATATGGCTTAAAGAATTCTCCAAAAAATCTCCATCCACCCTTAGTGATCACAAAATGGTGAGCCATGGTAATAGTTGGGAAAATAGTCCCTTTACCTCTATTGGTTAGCTCTGCTTCTTGTACTCCCCCAATTTGTCTCAGGACTTCTGCAATCCCTATCTTCAATGGGACCTGATAGGGTAGTAAAAAGGGGGTGCCTCTAAATCCAAACACTCTAAAAATAGTAGACACAGGGTACAAATATATGTCTCTCCAATTGTGAACAATCTTGATATCCTCTGCAAACTCCTTTGGTCTGAGAAACTCCAAAAGAGCCTTAGGAATTCTAGGGTTTTCTCTGCATAGAAGAATCCTAATTTTAGATGCAAAGCATCTATTAAACTTTAAGTAACTTGCATCTTCTCTATCCCAAGATAGAACAGTACTCCACAATTGCACTGGCATCTCCTCTTTATCCTTGACCTTAATCAGGTCCATCTCCTTTCCAAAATAATCAGCCCCTTTGAACAAAAACATATGCATTAACATGGAGTACCATCAAAATGGCCTATCCACCTTACCATTTTTTATTTCTACTAGCCCTTTATGAATTGCATCAACAAGGTATGAGGCATAATCAAATGTTATTGCTAGGGAGGGGTTTAGAATTTGTGCAATCATTAACATATAATGGGTTGGCATATTCTTTTCAGCATGCTCTCCAAAAATCTAGCATAATGCCCAATACATACCCTTAGCTCTTAGAGTGAATAGGTTGAGAGAGAATGGTTCCATTGTGCTGGGTCCTACAACTGTTAACCCCCCTATCTTTACAAAGAATTCTTTCAATGAGCCACTTCTAAGATGATCCCTTTGTGTGTTGTAAACCTGGGCTAACGACTCAAAGTCAATAGGTTCTAACAAATTGGAGGACTCACTGAGTTTAAACACTTTCCTGAATTCATCTTCATTTATCTCAATCAAGACTGATCCCTTTATGTTCCTGATGCATCTTGCCACAGAGTCATAATTTTGTGCAATTAGGGCTAACAGATCTACATCCATAAAAACACTTGGGACCACAAGCTTTCCTACATCCTGCTCCCATATGCCATTCAAAGGAGCTGGGGAATTCCTCTGCCCAAAACTGACTTTGAAGAGTCCTAAGCCTGACAATCCTATTTCAGGGTCCCTCAACCAATTACCCTTATCATAAAGGCCATCTCCAATTTTTAGACGAGGGTTCTTAGGTACTAGCTCTTTGGCCTTAGCCCCAGCATTGGTGGACATGGTTAATTTCTCTAAAAAATCATCACAGATATTTCAGTCCTGGTAATTCACTTTCCCTGTAAATTCTCTTCTAGGTGCCATTCTGGTCAAACAATTATACCACTAGAAGCTAGCACAGACCTCTAATGAAGTAATTCACACAGCAGTATTTGAGAACAAACCAAGAGTTATCAAGAAAAGCACAAGAAACCTGATTATTTGCCTAAAGAAAATCGCTCTACAACAAACTTCGATGAAACAATACTTAGCAATCAAGTTGATGCAGACTGAAAAGGGCAAGTTGGCATTTAAGTTTTTAGAAATTAACTCTACATGCTTCAGCTTTCGTTTTAGAATTAAATTTGCCAAATCGAATTCAAAACTGGCTCCAATGGGTCATAATTTCTCTAAGTCTTTCCTCTATTTCACTCTTTCGCTACTTTGCAGAACATAAAACCCATGCTCTTTTCTTTTGCAAAACAACACTGGCCATTGGATCTTAAGAACTTACATCGCCTTTATCTCCATTTAATCTCTTTTCTTTAGTGTTAGACCCTACCTCCTTTTCACCACTTCGTGGAGTATAACAGTCATGCACTTTTCCTTCATGAGGCTGCACCAAGCATTAGATCAAACTCAAATCACTCGGCCTTTAACTCCAACCGGGTTCGTCAATCCTTTTAACTAACCGTGCCTTATCTTGATGGCTAACGGTTTTTGCCATTTCGCTAAGGTTAAGCTGCAGGCATCTTCGGGTCATGAAACTATTAGGATTCCCATAGATACTGAGAGGGGGGGGGTGAATCAGTATCTAACCGATGTACAAAATTTCTTATCTTAAAACATGCATAATATATTATAACAGTGTACCGGTATGCAAGAAATAATGCAATAAACAGAATCAAAAACATCCACATGAATAGCACACCATGACATAAGGATTTAATGAGGAAACCTGGTGTGGGAAAAACCTTGATGGGATCTGTGACCCACAATATCCACTTACTGGCCAATAAGAGAATATTACTTACAATAGGGGCCTGCACATGCAGGAAGGCCAACTGCCTAGAGCTCACTGCTCAGTGGGAAGTCTCACTGACTTATAATGTGGATTGTACAAATCCAATATCTTGTACTGCTTTACAATAGCATCTATAATGCCTGATTCAGTACCGATTGCTGCTCTACTTCTTACATAAACCCTTTACCCTATATTTTGCATAATAGGTCTGCCTTAATATTTCACATATATTACTTACATGACCTTATTCATTGCTTCATTACAAAATGTCTACAATGATCTCTTTTATATATAAGAGTAATTTTACAACATGCCAAGTCAGCTTACAAAGTTTTTACAATAATAAACAAAATATAATATAACAAAATCCCATCGGCCTCTATGCTGGTATACTTCCTTTCTCTATGCCAGTGTCGGTGTCCTGAGTGCCGGTGTAGAGTTTGATTGTTGATGCCGATGCACTAACTTGCTGGTGTAATACCTTGCCTGTGCCATAGGATTGTAAGGTTGCCATCAATGACAAAACCTTCAATCATATACAATGTCTCATTGGAGTGTGCATATGCCAACAATCTCCCCCTTTGGCATTGATGGCAACACTCATGAGAAATTTCAAAAGTGTTTCCAAAAATGTGAAGTCCAAAAATGTTACCAAAAATGTGTGTGCTCCCCCTAAGCATATGATTCCTGTGATGTTGAATTTTCTCATCCCACTACTCCCCCTTTGGCATCAATGACAAATGTTGTCAAGATATCAGTAGAGTTTGTAGTTTCAACCTTGTAACTGGGTAGTTACAATTTGAAATAGATCCACCAAAATCAAGTTTATACTCTCCATAAACTTTTTACTATCTCTTATTGCTGTCTCTATTCTTTTAGCTGTACCGGTGAGATGCTGCAAATGCTCTGCCGGTGTTTTCTGTCCTTGTATTAGTGCCTCAGATACTTCCTTCCACAATGATGCTAGATAGTCCAATCTTGGACTCAGTTTTAATCTTAGACGATTTGCCTTATTCACTATTCTCTCTTTTTCTCTTTCCAATTTAAGTAATTCTTCCTCAAAATTTGTTATCTTCTGTTCAAAAACTGATAATGTATCAGGTGAGTTAACAAAATTATCTGCAAGTTTATTGATTTTATCCTGTACCTTGCTCATCTTCTTATCTATATCAATAGTTAAAAGGTTTGTCTTACAGGTGTCTTTGTACAGAGTTTTGTACTCTTTCAATAAATTACATAGTTCTGGTAGAAGTGTGTCAAAATCTCTAGTACACTTCTTTATCTGCTCATCAAAGAATCTCTGCTTTTCAATTTCTACTTTGTCCTTCAATGTCTCTTCCTTTATTTTCTCAATTTTTTCTGTGATAAATTTACACAAGGTATCAAGTTGTCCTAAAGAATCTTTATTGTCTATATTACAGTTAGGAGCAATTACCTTCAAAATTGGTATTGTGTCATCTATTGCCTTATAAGCTTGTGAGCTGCAGTCTGTTATCTTTTTAATTGAATCCAATAGTACCTCAGTCACATTAGTTGATTTGTAGCTTGATGATGAACCAACATTCTGAGTACTGCCAATGGAAGTAACCAAGCTTCTATTGACCTTTGGTAGGTTTGTTTGTGTTTGCATTTCCTTAAGCAATGGTTTTTCTACTTCTCTAGTTGCCAGTGGCACTGTTTCCTTATGAACCTGTTCCTATTCTTGTTGCTGTTCCTGTTTAGGAGCCTTTTGCTCTGTTTGTTTCTCTGTTTGTTGCATTGTCTCAGTCTGAGTCTGAGTCTCCACCTTTTTCTCTTTGTCATCTGTCAGTTTCTCCTGTGTGTTATCAGTTTGCTCAGCTACCAGAGGCTCACTAACTATTTTAGTCTTATCAGCTGTATCTTTGTCTACCATAATGTTGATCTTTTGAGTATCAACATCCACAGTATATAAGACTTCAGGATTAGGATTAACATCCTCTACATCCATACTTTCAACTGCCAGTTGATCTTTTGTAGCTGTTGTTTTTACCGGTGGAGAAATCAAGGGAGGTGGGGGTAAGTTGTCTTTAACCTTGATACTGGGTGGTCCACCAACTTTACCTTTACCCTTGTCTCTTTCTTTCTGATATACCTTTATAGGTTTGTGACTCATGTATTCTTCTTGTTTTTCTTTTTCCACTAGGAAATTTGTCCCATGCATTTTCTGTCTCCTTAGTCACCTCATTAACTCTTCCAACCATCAAAGCAATGTGCCGGTGTGCAGTAGAAAATATTGACTGGTTGGCTTGAGCAATTAAGTCATCAATTTCTTTGGGTGAATTCACTGGATATACATCGAGTAGCTTTTCTATCTTTATTTTCTTGTCAAGTTCTATTACCGCTTGTCTTCTTGCTTCCAGTCTCTTAAATAGTTCATCTGGAACTTCATTTACTACTTCCATAAAAAATTTCTTATACATATCCATATGCAATATAACACTATTTTCTACTTATTCTTTTTCATCTGTTGTCAGAGTGTCATATATTTTCTAAATATTCTTCAATTTTCCTTCCTCTGTAATTTCATTTAACAGTATATCAAGAGGGGCCAAGTCCTTGTTTGTCCTCTTCTTCTTCTTGGGTGTTAGTTTCTTCTTCTTTGGTGTAGCCTTTCTTACCAGGGATCTCACTGCTTGTTGTTTTTGTCTTGTCCTCCTAGGTGAGGGTGTGGTTGCCGGTGAGGGATCTCTTTTCCTTACAGCTCTCTTGAAAGTTGTAGGCATGTCACTCTCTGAAGAAGTGCCTATCGGTGATAGATAAGTCTCAGGTTATGGAGCTTCTAACTCATCCTCTGTTATATCGGTTTGATTTAACACATCTTCTTTAATAGCCTTTGCCTGTCTAGAACCTCTTCTCACAACTGCCTCAACCTTTTTCACTCTTTTCTTAGATTGTATTTGGCTTTCAATAGTTTCTGCACTACCAAATACTTCTTCCTTAGGTTCTTTAGGGGCTTCCAGAAGTGCTTTAACATATGTTTCAATTATATTATCATCTGTTTCATAGCCCATCTCTATTACCCAAACAGTCCTAGGGATGACTGCTTCCATCTAGATCTCATCCTTCTTGATTACAAAGCATATTTCATCCTTATATTTGTCAATAATCTTTTGTGATAATCTGACTCTTTTCTGCATTTTGATTTTTAGTGCTTGAAAGAAATCATGGATATTGTTTTCCTTATCTTCTCCCATATTATTGAATAGTTCTATTCGTTGTTTACCTACCGGTATATCATATCCAAGTTCTTTGTAGCCTATATTGGGAACCTATTTGGTTATATGTAGCATTAGACATACTAACAGATTTCCAAATTTAAAAGTTCCTTTATTGTCCTTCTTAATCTTGCCTAAGTTGTCAATTAATTCGTCCTTCAACCACTCACATACATCAATCTTTGCATTATCCGCGACCATATCATAAGCACTCTTAATGCATAAACTTGAAATTGAATTAAGTCTATTTGCATGAGTAGCTTTATATCCTAATATCATGCTGATAAATCTCACATTAATATCTGTTACATCATTTACTCTAAAGGACCTTCTGTCAGATGTGGCACCAGTTAACTGAGTAACTAGGTCATTGGAAACCTTCTTGGTTTTGTCTGGCCTTTTACCAGTGGTTGGTAACCCTGTGACAACTTTCACAGCTTCCTTAGTGATTTTGTGAATTGCATCTAACTAGAAAAATTCACCATGTACCCTGCTTAAAACTATCCTAATCACATCCTTGGGAAATTCAGGAATGCTAAGGATCTCTGTAAATCCTAGGGTTTCAATGATCTTGTGCTCATCTTTTACATTGCTGGATTCATCACATATGATAGTTTTAAACATGGTTTTAATCTCTTCATCTCCTAGTTCCTCAATGTTACAATGAATGTAAATTTTGGGGTCTTCAGCATAAACAACTCCTTTAGGAATTTGAGAAAAAGCACCTAAGGTATCATCTTTCTTTGCTATCTCGGGAACTAATTGAAATATGGGCCTAGGTCTTTTTATAACTTTGACAATAGTAGGGTTTGCTATATATTCAATTACAGAGGTGGATGCCATGATAAAATACCTTTTACTGCCTTTAGGATGGATGATTGCTTGAAGTGTTTTTGCCTCTTGCTCTAAATTCCTTAGCTCAGAATCTTCACGCTCTTCATAGGTTTGAAATATCGATGAAATGAAATGGAGCCAAAACCTCAAATTTATAGTGTCTTTTCACCATCTACCACATTAAATGCATGCCGGTTAAGTATTCACTTAACATTGTTTGCCGGTAATAAGTAATTTCCAACTTCTCATCTCTAACCGAGGGAATAAGAGCACATGTGTTATTAGATTGCCAAACCCTCAAGGAAACTTTCTTTAATTAGATGAAGAACTTCCTGCTGGTGGAACACTACTCTATCTTGCCGGTGAAGCATCACTCTGTCCTACTGGTGAAGCATTGACTGGTTCTACCGGTGGAGGAGTAATCCCAATATTTAGATCAGCTTTTCTAATCCATTGTTTTGAGAATTCTTGCTTAACCTCTTCAACCTTTTCTTTACCTTTCAAGCTAGAAATTTTGTTGTCTACTGGTGATCCTTTACTTCTATAGAATTTTACAATATGCCCAATCTTGTTATATGCATAACAAGTTACATTATTCTTCTGAATAGCTTTCCCATAACCTATGCCGGTTTGTGTTCTGCATTGATTGGATAAATGTCCAAATCTTCCACAAACATAACATCTCACATTCATTCTGCAATTTTTAGAGTTGTGACCAACTTTGTTGCATTTTGAACATTGACCAATGGGTGTGTTGATATTCTAATAATTTCTAGATCTACATTCATTTGCTCTATGACCATACTTATTGCAATTAAAGCATTTTCCATTGAATTTATAAGCATTAGGTTGTCTTACCAGTTTGCTGTGATCCTGAGTATTTGCAGTACCGGAGCTTTCACCATCTTCAAAGCCAATTCCAGAAGTGTCACCTTTAGGTTTTTGATTCTTCAGCAAGGTGCTAAGTTCCTCTGAGCTTATCTTGAAATTTTCTTTATGTTGATTTGCAGTTTCTAGTTCTCTTTCTAAGACTTCTTTCTGTCTCATCAGTTCATTTGAGTCATTCTAAGTGTGCATCAGATCTGTCTTCAACATGTCATTTTCATAGCTAAGTCTTGTGTTCTCATTTTCTGCATCACATAGGCTTCTGGTCAATTCTTCTTCATTCTTCTTTCTATCCTCAATCTCTTTACAAAATCTCATAGTCATATCCTGCATCTCATTCTTTGTTGTCATGTTCTCTTGTTTCACTTGCTTATCTGATCATTAAGTGATTCCTTTTCATCATTCTCATTTTGCATCTTTTCACAAAGTTCTCTTCTCTTATTTCTTGCAACAGTAAGATTCTCTTGAAGTGCCTGAATGATATCCTGAGCTGCCCTTAAATAATCTTCTAGTTTGATATTTTTCAATTTCTCTGCATCATAGTCTGAAACCATGACATAAGGATTTAACAAGGAAACCCGGTGTGGGAAAAACCTCGATGGGATTTGTGACCCACAATATCCACTTACTGGCCAATAAGAGAATATTACTTACAATAGGGGCCTACACATGCAGGAAGGCCACCTGCCTAGAGCTCACTACTCAGTGGGAAGTCTCACTGGCTTACAATGTGGATTGTACAAATCCAATATCTTGTACTGCTTTACAATAGCATCTATAATGCCTGATTCAGTACTGGTTGTTGCTTTGCTTCTTACATAAACCCTTTACCCTATATTTTGCATAATAGGTCTACCTTAATATTTCACATATATTACTTACATGATCTTATTCATTGCTTCATTACAAAATGTCTACAATGATCTCTTTTATATATGAGTCATTTTACAACATGCCAAGTCGACTTACAAAGTTTTTACAATAATAAACAAAATATAATATAACAGAATCCTGTCGACCTTTGTGTCGGTATACTTCCTTTCTCTGTGCCAGTGCTGGTGTCCTGAGTGCCGGTGTAGAGTCTGATCATTGATTCTGGTGCACTAACTTGCCGGTGTAATGCCTTGCCGGTGCCATAGTATTGTAAGGTTGCCATCAATGACAAAACCTTCAATCACATACAATGTCTCATTGGAGTGTGCATATGCCAACAGAAACAACGAGAAGCGTTGGATCAATCTTGAGATGAATGCCTTGTAAGTGGGCCCTTTATCTAGTGGTGCAAGAACACCCTTCCAAGCTCTTCCTCCTTCTTGTTTTGTTGGTGTTATGCTTCTTTGGAAGCCATTGTATATGCAATAAGAGCCATGAGCTCATTTGTTCTTGACTAGGTCCTAGTTTTAGGTCCATTGTGATTTCTTGTGCAGGAGAGGTTGAGTGTGCCTTGGATGTTTGTTAAGCCTTATTGGCATGTTACTATCCTTAGGATAGCCCAAAATAGGCTTAGGAGTCATGAAAAGCAACAATGGCAAAGTTGCTTAAAAGATGCAAAAGTTGCATGACAACTTTTAAAAGTTGTCAAACAACTTTTCCACCCAAATGGTCAAAGACCCTTATTGAGCATGGAGAGCCCTAACTTTGGCACATTGACTGAGGTATGGGTAGTATAAGATGTTTCAAACCCTAAAATATGAAAAGGTTAATGATTATTGTATGGCCCAAGTAAGGAAAGCTAGACTGTGACTGTTTTGTTGGTTACCAGTCAATTTGAATGAAGCAATCAAGCAAATTGATGGATTGATTTTCATACAAAGATATGTGGAGTGTCTTGTATGGTGTATCTAATTTCATTTTGAGCACTTAGATTAGGTTTTGATTTGTAAGGGAGGTGTGTTTGTAAATATTTTGTGAATTTGCTCCTTACTGTCCAGTTTTGGACTGGTTTGTGTAAATGGCTGCATAACTCCATTCCCCATTGTGGAACCACCATGAAACCATGGAGAATGAGAGTGCAGACCTTGTACTATAGTTCAATGCAAGTAGGGCCCTTTAAAATGTAGGGAGGCCATCAAAAGACCCAATCCTAGGCGAGATTGAACAGTGCCCGACTAGGAAGGGTTAAGTTGCAGAGGTCTTGGAGAGCAAGGTTGGTCAGAGGAGAGTGCACCCTTTGGAGGAGTTGTAGAGGGGTGAGTGAAGCATCACTGGTGTGAAGGAGGAGCCTCCACCAATCCAAACAAGGTGGCAAGAACAACAAATCTACACTGTGTTCCTGGCAGGCCTAAAAAACCCTCCTAAAAACCCTTAAAACCTTAAAATCCACTTAGGGCACTGTACGACCACTTGGAGGCCCAAAACCAGAGAAATACTTGAGCCCTTGCCAAATGAATGGTAGTCCATTTTGGGAGTTTGGGTTTTTTGTGCATCATTTGTGAGAGGGAGCCCTAAAGGACCGGGTAGGAGGCCTAATTGGTCAAAATCCTTGTAGCCCTATTTTGAAGGCAAAAACACAAAACAGTGAAATTGGTAAGGGGTTGAAAGCTTGAAACCTCTTGGGGGAACATGGATGAGTGGAAAAACCTTTTTAGAGACCTAACCTATCCTTTCTAAGACCTTGGAAGGTGTGGAACAAGGCAACCCCTTATTAGCCATAGTAAGGGGTTTTGAGTCTCATGAGTAGGTGAGACCTTAGGAGCAGCATTGCAACTCATTGGTGGGTGGATTGGGCAAGGTCAGGGGATTCCTCAAGAAAGGGAAGTCCTAGAGACCTTAAGGTGTGAAGAGAACACCAGGTGATCCAAGGGAAGGATCCAAGAGCATAGACTAGGCTAGTCTATCCCATACCCCATCCCATCATCCAGGAATTACTTACCCCACTTGTTATCCGATTAATAAACACCACATGGAAGTCGAACATTAGCCTTGGAAACTCCTTTTGGTTCCACCCTTAATCTGCCACATGTTCCCTTTTACTATTCCCACATAACTGTCAGTTACACCTAGGCAGGCCCTCAACCACTTTTTTAAACCACGTGTCACGTCACTCCTTCGTGTGATTTCCACCTGTCTTTTGCAACTTTGTGAACATTATTCTTCATTTGGCTTGTAGCCATGAAACCATGAGAATCGTTAGATCAAAACAGACTTGATCTGCTTTTAACTTCATACCATGCCTATCCCTTGGGCCCATCGGTCTTTTCCCTACTTCGCAATGACTAACTTGCTAGCATCTTATCTTCGCGAATTGATGTGAGCCATTAGATCTCAAGAACTTGCTCGTTGTTTACTCTTTTTATGACAACCTTGCCTAGACCCACTGCATACTGCCAACTAAGTGCCTTATCACCACCATGTCATTGCCAACTAGGGTTACCACATTTACTACCACTCTTAGTAGGACCCTCCACCTTTTCGCTATTTCACTGAAGGTATAGCTTGTGCATCTCCCGGCCACGAAACAATGAGAAACCATTGATCTTTTTCCAACCCGATCATTCTTTAACCAAAGAAGACCACTTATCTCTAGGACCCTCCAAACCCTTTCGCCACTTCATGAAGGTTAAAACACGTTCAGCTTGATCTCACGAAACCACGTTGTCCATCCAATCAAATGAAACTTGATCTGTGTTTAGCTTTGGTCCAAACCTATATGCCAGTCCACCTTCGCCTTTCGCTACTTCGCGGAAACTATGTTTCGAGCACTTTTTGGTCGCAAATCAACGTGGGCCGTTAGATCAATAGAAAATCGCATGATACTTATAAGGCTCGACGGACATTAGAAAGGGCAGATTAAAAGTGAACAAGAATAAAATATTTAAAGGGACAGCCTAGGTAAATGACAAGGGGAGAACACTTTTATGATAAATGGACCCATCGCTTAAGTGAATACAGTAATGCCAAATTAGAAACCAAAAGGGCTTTTCTCAGGTATTGAAGTGACTTAAAACTTGAACCCTGAACCCCTTAGGATTTAAAACAAATTGAAAGAACTTCCTTCCTTCGATGGCTCTTTTATATATTTTTTTTTAATAAAAATGATCATCGTCGAAATTACGACGAATACCAAGGTTTCGATCGACAACTTCTTTGACCATCGATAGAGTCCATTGGATTGTCGAATTTCTGATGGGCATGGCATCATCAACCAATCCAACACCGAGTTTTTGACGGTGGATTTTGTCGACACTCCAACAAAAATTCATCGAAAATCCGACAAACGGCCGTCGGAAATCAGCTCCGAATGCACTAGTGAATGAATGAAAGAAGGGAAATAAGGTTTCAACCCAGACCGAAATGGTGATCTTACAAGCCCGTGTTTGCACAAAACATTAATAAAACTACCCGAGGATATGCACAAATTTCTATCCTAATTGATCACCTAAGTGTGAGTGAAGGTTAGAATTCTTACAAGGTGAAAAGAGGAACCATAGTAGTTCACAGATAACACCTGAAGAGGGATTAACACAATCACCTACAACTAAAAAAACAAGCAAGAATTCATTCAAACAATGAGGTAAGAGGGATACACACATTATAAGAATTGAAATCAAGCAAGACAAGTAAATTTCATTAATGTGAAGAAAAGGCAATTTTTAACAGATACAAAAGAGAAGAATTCTGCAAGAGAAAAGGAAGAAAATATCATTTGGAAGGATACCAAAATTGCCTTTATATTTGAGGCATAACTAAAAATGAAAACTATAGTTGGAAACCCTACCCCTATAGGGTTAGGTTACAAAAATATCTCAGAGGGAGATCAAATTAGAGAATGATCAAATGGCATGCATAAAGCATTATGAGAAAGTGTACATCTCTGGAAAGAGGCATTTGATCTCTATAGAAAAGGGAATTCTCTACAAAAGGTGCATCTACAGGCACAAAGTCCTCATTCCACATTGAATGAGCATGAGCGACATCAAGATTGCAGGGGTCACATTTGGAGTAAACGGAGATGATACCTGGTGGTTGTTTTAAAATCTGATATAAATCAAGCACTGCCCGAGCAAGAAAAGTGTCCTCGACCATCGGGTCAACAATCACCTTGTGTAGAATTTTTAAATGCTAACGGCCACCGCAGATTTGAATTATGGCCATCGATCAGGAAATCTCACCATATGTGTGCCAAAAGGTCCCAACAAAAGATTAAAATAGTCATTTGAACAGCCTCCAAGTGAAAATACATGGCCAAGATTGCACCATGCATAGAGTCGAGTCCACCAGATACAATGTAGGAAAAAGATGATCGAACAACCAACGTGCCTCCATGAGGAAAAAGATGTTAGAAAAATGGAGGCCACATAGCCACTCACACCATCGAATGAGAAAATGGGCCCCACAAGGGTAGACAGTAGC
Source organism: Cryptomeria japonica (assembly GCF_030272615.1). Taxonomy (NCBI): domain Eukaryota; kingdom Viridiplantae; phylum Streptophyta; class Pinopsida; order Cupressales; family Cupressaceae; genus Cryptomeria; species Cryptomeria japonica. The sequence continues at coordinate 130,668,601 of NC_081412.1, forward strand.
CGAAGAAGCATCCAAGTTAGCAGGCATGTTGGCATAAAAAAAACTTGACACTTGGCCAGATGGGAAGAGGGCCCTCACCAAGGCCCAAGCATTGGCCCAAAAGGCCATGTCACCCACAAGCCAATGGAAGGGCCACCATCATGTCAGCCAAGTCATTGCCACTCATCCCTTAGATAGACATAAAAGCACACTCAACCGAGTCCTGAGAAAATCCACCGCGAGGGCCACGTCAGCTCCAACAAAGAGAGCCCGAAGAACTCAATGCTTGACCAAGACTAGAACCTTGCTCTATCGAATCCCTAGCAGTGTGAGCCACCCAGCCACATAGGATACAAAAACTCATTGGAAGAAAGCCACGTCAACACTACCCATCCACCGAGCACATGTAAAAAAGAACTCGACACTGGGTGGGAGAGGAAGCTCATGCCACCGAGTCCTGAGCAACTGACCACAATGACATCAACCGCAAGCTGATAGAAAAAAATTTAGAGACTAGCCCACCGATGATAAGGAACCCTCTGATAGGACACCCTAAGTGACTTTGACTAGATGAAGAGGTCAACTCAAAATTAGAAAAGAGGAGCCTGCCAGTCGAATAACACACTGTGCAAACACAAGATTCCAAATAAAATGTTGTGTTATTCATCTGAGATTATTGGTGTAACTATTGGCATGGGTCAATAGCCCTCATGTTATTGACATGTGCATAACCTTCGTGTTATGCATGCTACAAAAAAGAAGCAACTAACTCTACAAGGGTTTGCATAAAAAATGCCAACATTTATAGTGACTCAGAGGGGGCCCTAAACTTGCTTAGGGAGAGACTAAATGTCTTAGATATCCATTAAGAATGAGTCAAAAGAGGAGGAGAACAAAGAGAAGGAACTCTTCACTGCATCCTACAAAATTTTCAAAACTTGCCATTCTGGGGGATGACTTGTGCGCGAGCACTTCATTGAAAGTTGGAAAAACTAACTACAAGTTTTACAATGGCTAAAAGTCACCCTAAGAACATGCTTTGAGGTGTATACCATTGATTGCAATATGGAGGTCTTCATCATTTAGCCTAGCAATATTGAACGAATTATCCTCCTTGCATCCTGTAATCACATAGGGGCCACTCCATATGGCATCAAATTTTGAGTGCCTTCCTGGTTTTGCTCTATCAGAATCCCATTGTAGGACAAAATCTCCAACTTGGAAGGTCCTCAAAATGGCTTTCTTGTCAAAGTATCTCTTTACCTATCCCTGATGGACCTTTAATGTCTACTTGTCTTTGTCTTTGACCTCTTTAATCTCTATAAGTTTAGCATACCTTACTGATAAGGCATCATATTCTAGGAGCTCCAACTAATGTGCTAGGTCTAGAGATAGAAACTCAAGGGATAAGGGAAGCCTTTCTTCCCTTCCATATACTAGCATGAAAGGTGAGTTACCTAAAGCTCTTTTGGGAGTGATTCTATTATCCCATAGGGTTGTTCCCAACTTGAGGTGCCATGACCTCTAATTGTCTTCAAGAGTCCCCCTAATGATTCTTATGACATTTTATTGGAGGACTCGGCTAAGCCATTGCCTTGGGGATAATAATTTGATGATGTTTTCATAAACACATCATGCTGGACTACCCAAAGACTAATCTAGGATCCCACAAAGGCCTTATAATTATCTGATATAATTATGGAAGGGCCTCCAAATCAGGTTGCAATCCCCTCAAGGAATTGAACCACTAAATTATCAGTTGAATCCTTCAAAGAAACAACCTCTGTCCACCTTGTGAAATAGTTCATGATGGCCAAAATCCACTTGTGGCCTACACTTGACACTGGATTGATAGTTCTAGTAAAATCAAGCCCCCATTTTGCCAAAGGTTGATCAACAAAGATGGGATGAAGAAGTAGAGCTGCTAATCTTTGTTTGTCTATAAAGAGTGCACACTCCTTGCACTGCCTAACCCACTTGTGGGCATCACCAAATAAGTAGGGCCAATAATATCTTGCCCTTATAATTTTCATGGCTATGGTCCTTGCTGAGAAATGACCACCCAGGGTCCATTATAAAATTCTTTTAGCAGCCTATTGGTCTGATCCCCATGGATGTACATTAGAAGAACACCATTTAGGTCCACTTTGAAAAAAATATCATCCACCAAAGCATAGGGGATGGACTGCAACCTAATATTTCTCCTCTTGGTTATATCAAAGTGAGGAGGATAATTTCCATCCCTTAGGAAGGCAATCATATTATGGAACCAGTCATATTGCACATTTTCCTAGTTTTTCAATTTATTCTTCCTCCTGCAGCAAAAAGGAGACCTCTAAATATTTTCCAAAAGATGAATTGAACTGCTCATAGAGTCCTCTTCCCCTCACTAACCTAGTAATTTTTATTTCAAGGTCATACTCCATGACCTTAGTGATCCATCCAACTCTTTTCTCACCTATGTCCTTATTGAGAAGGAAATCCTTAACACTAGCATGTGGAACTAGGAGCTGAATCCGGTTGTTTGAGAGCATGTGCCTAAATTTTTTTAATGATCACACCAATGTGATGACTTGATTTTCCACACAGCTATACTTGAGTTCATAGTCCTTTAGGACTTCACTGAAAAAAGCTATGGGTTGCTCCAATCCTTCCTAATTTAATTGTGTTAGGACAACATATATACTTGCATATCCTCCCAATGTATAAAGGATGAAATTCTTCTCATAGTTTGGATTTAGTAAGGTAGGAGCTTGAGCGATAGCTTGTTTGATCTGATCAAAGCCCTCTTTCCCTTTATTGGTCCATTTGAAAGGCAGATCCTTCTTGAGCATGGCAATGAGAGGCTTGACCAAGGCTGCAAGGTTTGGAATAAACCTTCTAACAAAGTGGATTCTTCTTAGAAAGCTTTGAAGGCCTTTCTTGTGATGTGGAAGTGGAAGAGACACAATAGCTTCCACTCTCTCTGGGTCTATGGCTAGACCATCTTTGGATAGAATGTATCCAAGTAGTTTGCCTTGATCAATGGAAAATAGGCACTTGTTGGGTTCAAAGACACACCATACTCTCTGCATATTTTGAATACTTGCTCAAGGTGAGAAAAGTGGTTTGTTGTATGCTTGGAGTATATAGTGATATCATCAGAGTCAAAGACCTACCAATTCACTTGGTTATCAGGAATTGTAGGTCTCATCACAAGTCCAATCTGTTGCTCTTTCTCTACTGCAACATGAGAGGGAATGTCACGCTGAGCACCAATTGCTACTAATCTATCATCATGTTTATTCTGATTGCTAAGGACACTAGAAATATTGAAGGCCTCAAAACCTTCAATTAGGTCCCATGCTCTATGTTTGTAAGACTTGAGAAGGTTGTTCTTTGTGGTGTTATGAGATCTAATCTGATTAACAACTAGCTCACTATCTCCATGTACATTTAAAGATTTGATCCCTCTTCTTTGTTCCATTTGGAGACCCAAAATTAAAGCTTCATACTCAGCTACATTATTAGTGCAACAGAAATGAAGTCTGAATGAAAAGTAATATTTCTCCCCTCTTGAAGAAATAAGTGATGAATACTAAGAGGGGGGGGTGAATTAGTATACCAAAAAATACTAAACTTAAACAGTTTAGTAGTAAACTAGTATAACAATTTTACTTACAAACCGGTTAACACAAATGCAAACCAAACAACAAATAAGGCATTCACCCACAGAAGCACAATCACCATAACACAAGAGATTTTGACATGGAAACCCAAATGGGAAAAACCATGGTGAGATGAAACTCACAAGTAACTATCTGTAGAATAGTAACCAAACTGGTTAAGGTCATACAATGTTCTTTGCCAGAAAAGATCCTGTTAGGAATCTCAATCTCTGTTAGGAGATAAGTCCGATTAAAAACTACCTTGTGAGAGGATTTCAGATCCATAGTTGTGAACCACCTTATTAGAGGATTTACAAAGGCTTTGCCAGGCCTACCCAGTTAAGGGTTTCAGACTTGTCGAATATGTGAGTAATCAACAAGTGAGTGATTTGAATACTAGCACAGTATGCTTAGTTAGATCCTTGATAGCTCATTGTTAATGCATTTCAGCATTACTTTAGTCTTCAAAATCTTCACACCCTGTTTCTTCACACAGACCTAATCTTCTTCTGTGATCGCACATGCAAAAACCTCATCAACCACACAAAACCCTAACAACAACTAAAACCCTAGACATGATGTCCTTATAAAGGAATCTGATTTCATGTCAGTCCAATAGGATTACATTGCAAGTTCCTAGGTTCAGTGCATCTGGACACATTTGGTAACACGACACAGAATCACCGCCAAAGTGTCGGTGGATGATAACTCATCACAAAAAATAATACCGGTTGGTAACTCATCACAGAGTAATATCGGTTCATACATTTACCTATTACCGGTTCACATATTTTATTGATTACTAGTTCACACATTTTACCAATTACCAGTTTGCCAAAATGAAGACTGGGAAAAATGATAACAACCGCTTTGTTTCTTCATACCGCTTTGGGATCCTTGAATCGCTTGAGGTCTTCATACCGCTTGGGTCTTCATACTGCTTGGGATCGGTAAACACTTTCTACAAAACATCGATAGTCTAAAGACTATAATACATAATACCAGTTGGAACAAATATCAGTTGAGCATAAATCATACATACAAAGAGTGATCTCAAATTAAGTGTGTGTCCATCAATGACAATCACAATAACATCATAAAAAATGCCAACAATCTCCCCCTTTGGCATTGATGGAAACACTTAGGAAAATTTTTGACATCTAAGTGTTTTACAACAAAAAATATGCCATAATCAAAATTACTCCCCCTAAGCATATGCACTACCCCTTTTGCAGAAAATACAATGTATACTACTCCCTTACAAAGATAAACATGAAAGTATACATAACATGCATCAAAATTTTAAATACAGAATACTACTCCCCCTTTGCCAACAGTGACAAATTACTGTGGAATAACCCCAGTTTCTCATTATTTTGAAACAATAAATGTTTATGACAATAATGAGTGAAACTTATCAAAAATTGATTTAAAATCCTGCATAAATGTCTTCATGGATAAGGACCATGACTCAAGCAATGAGGTAGAAACCTCACTTTCTATTTGCATCTGGGATACCTGTTCCTCCATGGCATCCAAGGTGCTCATCTCTTGAGTGATCGTTAAGGCATCCAAATTGAGATAGCACTTTTGAAGGATTTGTAGTTGAGGTAGTAGAACCAATTGAAGTTCCTACAAATCTCTGGTCTGGTTTGTGATTTCCAACTCGATTTTGGCAGTTTGGAGTTGAAAGTTTGAAACTGATGAATGGTTTGCCCAAATGTGGTGAAGAAATCATAGGGTGTCTTGAAGGTTCTTATATATGCCTGCAAATTAGATTGTAGTTTGTCTTTCTGAGCAAGCACATCATCATAGAATAGATGGGGTTGGCTTATCTTACTGAGCAGTAATTTCCCCTTATCCATAGCATCTCTTATGTCTTTCTACGCTTTCTGAAGTTCTGACCGGAGCTCGTTTAATTTCTTCACTAAGGCAGTGTTTAGTGCCTTTTGATGCTTCTTTTGTGCATTGGATTCAACAACATCTTCCAAGAATTGTACCTGGTCCTCTACAACTGTGCATAAAAGTTTCAGTTGGGCCAGAGAGGAATCAGTACTGGGGAGGTTGGTACCGGGTATCAAACTGGTAAGAGTTTCTATCGCAGTTTGAATAACATCTGTTCCTTCTTCCTCCTTAGCGCTTCCAATCACTCTTGGGCAAGCTTAATGCTTTGCAGCAGCTCTGTTTCATTTGTAGATTGGAGGTCAATGGGACTGGTAATGTCAGCTGGTTTGGCTTGACTACCGGTTGCCTTAGGGGTCTCCACTTGTGTGCTCTTTGCTGCTTCCTCCTTTTTGGCTCTTTGCTTTTCCTCTTCAACCTTCTTTTTCTCCTCTAATTCTTTCTTTCTCTTTTCTTCTTCCTTCTTTCTATCTTCTTCTTTCCACTTGTCTTCTTCTTTCTTTCTCTTTTCTTCTTCCTTTTTCTTCTCTTCCTCTTCCTGTTTCTTTTTCTCCTCTTCCTCTTTCTTCTTCTCCTCTTCCTTTTTCTTCTTCTCCTCTTCCTCTTTCTTCTTCTCCTCTTCCACTTTATCAACCTTATCTTTGTCCTATTTTTCTTTGTCCACTCTCTCTTTGTCAGCCTTGTCCTTTGCTACATCTGGAGTGACATTTTCACCATCCAAAGCATCAATGTCAATAGGGTCAATTTGTTCAGTGACCGGTTCTCCTTCACTGTCATACACCTCATCCGATTTTCCAATTTCTGGTTCTTACTCAGCCTTCTTGTTGGCTTCGGACACTTGGTGCAACCTCGGACCAGCTTTAGCATGCGCATGGGTATCTTTTACCACTTCAGGGACTTTCCCTTCCAATAACAGGAGTCTTCTTCTTCTCATGAAGAAGAGGCCTTTGTACTTTTCCATAACTTCATAAAGTTCTAAATTTGACACATCAGGAAAATATTGTGCAAATATTTCTTCTCTTATTTCCTATTCCTTTTCTATGGCAATGCGCCATTTGTTATCTAAACAATTATACAAAGAATCCGATGTTACAGATATAATTTCTGATGGCGACTGGTCATTAATACATAAATATTGAATAACTTCCTATTCAACTTCCTCCTTTTTATTGTCATTAAAATCATCAAAATGATCTATTAAATCACTTAGCACCTTTCTCCTAATATTCTTTATAGTTCTTTGACAATGTGTCAAAGGTTTGTAAGAGGAAATGTCTATATTTACCAGTGCTGATGATGTCGGTTCATTGCTAGTTGTCTTTGTCTTCTTCCTCATTTTCCTAGTCTTTTTAGGTTGTACCTTAGGTTCTGTATCCTCTGAGTCTGGTGAGGTGTTCTTTGTTTTCCACTTCCTTTCAAAGACCTTAGCAGGTGCAACTTCTAGTTTCTTCTTTGCCGGTGACCGCTTGGTCACTTTAGGACTTGCTGAAGTAACCGGTGCCGATATAGATGGCACTGCCTTTCCCTTCTTTACTAAAGGTTCTTTAACCGATGTTACCCTCTCTAAATAGGTGCCAGTTCTCTTCTTCTTAGGATCAAGAGGTGAGGCAAGTAGGGTAGAGGCATACCCGTCTAGCATGTTATACATTACCTCATATCCCATGGGCTCCACTTCTTCTTTTCTAGGCTCAACTACCTCCATTATGCACTCATCTACTCTGATGATAAAGAAGATGTCCTCTTCATACTTCCTAACAATATCACCAGATATTCTCACCCTCTAGCTCATCTTGTGTCTAAACTCATCAAAGTATTTGTTCAGGAATTTAGGATAACCGGTTCCTACTGCTTGTAGACTCTCTTTGATTTGCTTGGTAACCGGTTGGTTAGCAGACCATTGTATATCACCGACTCCTGGGAAGTAGCCTTGAAAATAGAAAAAAAATCCTACCAGCAGTTGTCCAAATTTAAATCTTAAGGCATTGTCCTGTTTAATTGACTTCAGATTCACCAGAAGTTGCCTTTGCATATAGGTGCACAAATCAAATGAGGCATCTTCCATGATCTTATTGTAGGTGGCATTTACCACTACAACAGAGACAGAGTTAATTTTGCTAGCATAGAATGTCCGGTAACCTATCACCATACAAGCATATTTGACCAGATCATCCTTGATGGTATTGATGGTCATTCCCCATTGGTCGCTCACAGAACTGGTGAGCTTGGTCATTTCCATCTTAATGACTTTCCTTAGGGCTGGCACATCTCCAACGTTACAGAAACCGGTGACGGCATGAATAGCTTCCAGTGTGATGTCATGTGTGCACTCAAGATACATTTTGTTACTGTGCACTCTGCTTAGAATGATTCAAATGTGATCTTGTATGAACTCTTCAAGAAAATACATTGTATTGTGAAGCTTCTTCTTTTCTAGGATGCTATATTTCGGTTTTATCTTCTTTTCCTTCCTGCAAAATAAACTTAACTAAGAATGGATCACTAGAGATCCTAGGTCTTCTATTTTTCAATCAATATAATCTAAAATACCTTCCTCAAGTATAACACTAGCAGGTATCTGGGATAGGGCATTGTATTTCGTCTTCTGTTGGATGAAATCTACTGAATCATCAGGTGCACTAGGACTGGTGTGCAATGCAGAAGCCATGACAAAGGGATAAACAAGAATTTTTGATAAATACCTTCAAAAATCTACAATTTAGGGTTTGCAAGTTCAACTTCGCCACACACTACTTTGGTTGCTGGATTACTGCTTTGTGTTCTTCACTTGACTGATTGATATTATCTCCGGATTCTTCTTTCAAAGTTTTGAAATCTCTCTATATCGCAAGACAAATCGCCTTTTGTCGCTCTGCACTTGAAAATTTCTTTGCTCGCAAATGATAAGTGAAAATGACTTGAAAATCCCTTTTAAATGAATTCTTCACCTACCATAATAAATGCTCCACCATTAGGGCATAAACCCTAATTTGCCTTTTACCGTTTCTGGTCTTCTGCCAATTGACAGGTATCACATACCGGTTAAGGTCTTTTACTGGTGTAAACTGAGGGTTCAAAACATTTCACCAATTTTCTCCCCCTAAGCTTTTCTGAAGCTTAGATTGTCGGTTCAGCGACTTCCACAGTAGGTGCAGAAACCGGTTCTTCTTGTGACACTTCTTTAGGTTTCTTCTTCCATGTTGTCTTCATATCTATTTTAATAGTTTCAACATCAATCTTTCCTTCCGAAGTGACCGGTATATTATTTGATATGTTCTTTCTCATTCTGTAGGTTCTAGCAGGGTGTCCCAGTTTGTTGCAATGATAGAAAACTATTCCAGGTGCTCTCCATGGTCCATTATTCATGTTTCCATTCTTCCTCCTGGATGTTGTAGCAGTGTGACCGTTACCATGGCAAATCAAACAGGTTGCTCTCCAACCAGTTGCCGCTTGATAGCCACCACCACCTGACTGATGGTCATAGGCATTATACCGGTTTGGATTTCGGTTCACAAAGGATTCAGGAAAAAATCCTTGACTCCTTTGAGGATATCTTCCAGTGTTGTGTATAGTAGACCTGCACTCAAATGCTCTATGCCCAAACTTGTTGCATGAATAATAGTTACCATTGAATCTATTGGATCTAAGCTTATTGTTTAAAAAGTAGGGAAAATTATTGTAAGCCTTACTTTTACATACATTGGCAGTGTGTCCTTTCTTGGGACAATTAAAGCAAACAGGTTTGAACTTTTTCTTACCTTTATCCTTTGGTGTCGGTTGCTTCTTTGATGCTCCATCTTTTGTTCCAAAGGACTCACCTTCCTCATAACCATAGAAACCAAGTCCAATGGTATTCTTTACCGGTTTTGCTGATTCAAGCTTTTGTTCTAGCTTGATAGTGCTCTTATTGAATTTGGCAAGTATTTCCTTTGACTCGGTGAGTTCTTTGGAAATAGCAACATTGGATTATTTCAAGGTTGCATTCTTAGATATAGCCATGTTTAGTTCACCTTGCATTTCTTCTTTTTCCACTTTACTCTCTTGGAGATGAGCGGTAAGTGTACTAATTTCTTGCTTCAGCTTGGAGATCTCATGATCTTTGTCTTTTACCAGATCTTTAGCTTTCCTCCAGTTCTCAATCTCTTGACACATTCTGATACTGAGTCCTTCTAGTTCCCTTCTTAGGTTAGCATTACATTCATTCAGTTTTTTAACTTCTTCAACTAGGGCTTACATGTTTGCTTCATTAGAAGAACTATTTTCAGTAAGCTCCATCAGTTTCTCAGCATGCTCTCTTCTCTTTGGTAGAGAGGCTTTATATTTGACTTTGAGTTCATCAAAGGCTTTCTCAGTCTGAGTGAGGCGATGAGTAAGTTCCCTCACAGTGTATTCTCCCATATCTCATTCCAAGTGGTTAGACTTATAGAAAGGTTGGCTCTAATACCAATTGATGAATAAGAAGAGGGGGGGTGAATTAGTTTACCAAAAAATATTTAACTTAAACACTTAAACAATTTAGCAGTAAACCAGTATAACAGTTTTACTAACAAACCAGTTAACACAAATGCAAACCAAACAACAAATAAGGCATTCACCCACAAAAGCACAATCACCATAACACAAGAGATTTTGACATGGAAACCCAAATGGGAAAAACCACGGTGAGATGAAACTCACAAGTAACTATCTGCAGAATAGTAACCAAACCGATTAAGGTCATACAATGTTCTTTACCAGAACAGATCCTGTTAGGAATCTCAATCTCTGTTAGGAGATAAGTCCGATTAAAGACTACCTTGTGAGAGGATTTCAGATCCACAGTTGTGAACCACCTTGTTAGAGGATTTACAAAGGCTTTTCCAGGCCTACCTAGTTAAGGGTTTCAGACTTGTCGAATATGTGAGTAATCAACAAGTGAGTGATCTGAATACTAGCACAATATGCTTGGTTAGATCCTTGATAGCTCATTGTTAATGCATTTCAGCATTACTTCAGTCTTTAAAATCTTCACACTTTGTTTCTTCACATAGACCTAATCTTCTTCTGTGATCGCACATGCAAAAACCTCATCAACCACACAAAACCCTAACAACAACTAAAACCATAGACATGATGTCCTTATAAAGGAATCTGATTTCATGTCAGTCCAATAGGATTACATTGCAAGTTCCTAGGTTCAGTGCATCTGGACACATTTGGTAACACGACACAGAATCACCGCCAAAGTGTCGGTGGATGATAACTCATCACAAAAAATGATACTGGCTAGTAACTCATCATAGAGTGATACCAGTTCATACATTTACCTATTACCGGTTCACATATTTTACCGATTACTGGTTCACACATTTTACCAATTACCGGTTTGCCAAAATGAAGACTGGGAAAAATGATAACAACCGCTTTGTTTCTTTGTACCACTTTGGGATCCTCGAACCACTTGAGGTCTTCATATCACTTGGGATCAGTAAACACTTTCTGCAAAACATCGATAGTCTAAAGACTATAATACATAATACCGGTTGGAACAAATACCAGTTGAGCATAACTCATACATACAAAAAGTAATCTCAAAGAAAGCGCATGTCTATCAATGACAATCACAACAACATCATCAAAAATGCCAAGAATAAGAAGTACATCAACCCCTATGCTATTTTTCATTCCTTGAGCCATGAAAGTACATATCCCACAGTCCATGCATGTCACTACTCACTTTGGATAGATTGGGAATAAGGGCATCCTCTTCATGAATGCAATATATACCAAGGCCAGTCTCATTGGCCTTCTCTATGGAATCAAACTAAAATGCATTTTCTCACTCATGAAGTAGGGAATCATGGACTTCCTTCAATTGAGTTGCTGGCTCTCTTACTAAAATTTCTTCTTTCTCTTCATGGAGGATACAATTCATGTTAAAAGGACCTAGAGTATAGGGCTCTATATGATCATTATCTATAGGTTCAACCCTAATAGTTACTTTGGTACCTTATCTTGTCCTAAACAAAATGTGAGAGCAATTAGAGATAGGTAGCCACCTATCTTAGCAGTGAATTCCTTAGATAAACAAATTGAAAAAAAAGATGTCTTGCAACAAACTAAGATGTCTTGCAACAAACTACAATCCGGGCAGGCATGCAAGGTTATATTTAAATCCTTAATGACCCCAATAGTCTGAACTGATTTGCCATAAAGTTGCACAACTCCTCTTGTGATAGGTTCATATTTGATACTTAGGAGGTCAACTATTCCCTTAGGCATAACTGAACTACTAGCCCCACTATATATCATACAATTATGAACAAGCTTATCTCCTATGATTAATGATAGGTTAAAAGCGGGAGGCTTACTAATTCACTTTGGATTTTCTACCTGCAAAGCTTGCACCAAGCTTGTAGAAACTGAAGAACTGCGACGCTGACTAGTACCCTCTATAGCATCCATCCCCTTTATTGCATCTTTAAGTAGGTATCTCTAAGATGGGATAGAAAGAGCCTCCCACATACATACATTGATGTTGACACTCTTCGTTTGTTCAACAATATTAAAGGGGATGACAACCTTAGCAGGGACCCTTGCAACAACAAGGTCCGGTTTTGATATTATAGGAGTCATAGGTGACTCCCCTTGCATGAATTTTTAAGTCAAATCCTTCTCTTTATTCAAAGAAATCACCTTATCATGGTTCTTTGGTATTGTAGTCTTCATGGATTCCTGCGGAGTTTGAGCTATTGTGATAGAAGAAGCACTAAGGTCTATGGCCCTCTTTTTTGATCTTGTATTACTGGCCACATTATCCCCACTTGTCTGATTTATTCCATAGAAACCAACCCCCTGTCAATTCATAAAGGTTGTATCTCCTTGTGGATGACCTGCACAATCAACAAATTTTTATTGTCCTAATGTTGTTGGCTCATTTTGTGTTACTAAGGTTTGAGAGAACTCACCATTCTGGCATGCGACCTGATTATGTGGCTGATTGCATGAAACACAACAATCTTGTTCCTGAGCAAGATTATTTTGAATTGACACTATAGCCTTTGAGATACTTGAAACTAAGGGATTCAAGCTATTCAAGGGCCTAACATTACTCCATTGGTTCTACCCTTGAAAATTGGATCTCTGATGCTGATAGTTCTGATTTTGCTACTAGTAAGGCTTATTGTTTTGAAATTGTTGCCTCTTCAAGCTCACCAACTCATTGCTAAGTCCCTACATTAGAGTCTTTAGCTCTTGTAACTTTGATGGTGGTGGAACAGGTGTTGGTGTAAGTAGATGGCTTGTGGAAGCCACTATAATAAGAGCCAAAATATGCTTTTGGGTAGGAGCCTCTGGAAATATGGGCATTAGAGGCCTAGGAGACAACTTCCTACTTGTATTAAGCAATTTTCTGCCCTTCTGGTAGTATCATATGCCCCCGAAAGATTATCTCCTCCCATAGATTAAATCATAGTGGTGATGTCACTATTTAAAGTCTTAAGAAAATACAAAAAAGCATGGTTTGATGAAGGGTTTAATAATGATGGGATTCTATCCCATGTCTTCTGAAATCTATAGTTAAAATCACCCATGAATTCATGGGGTGCCCTTTTGATTGTAGTTATCTCCTTCATAAGTGATAGATGGTCACTTTTGTCTTCAAAATGCTTTCAAAATTTCTTCCGTAATTCATCCTAGTTGTGAACGGAGTTAGGAGCCAGTCCTCTGTACCACTGAAGGGCCTTTCCTTTGAGTGAGGCAACAAAAAGCCTCACTATGACATTGTCTTTAGTGACATCAAACACAGTGCAGATTCTTGACACATCCTGGATGTGTTCCTCAAGGGAGGTATATGTCTCTCCACCAAAAAAAGGGTAAGGCCTTCAAGGCTGCTCCTAGAATGTTATCTTTTTGAGTTAGGACTAAGGGGCTGCCACCATTAAAAGTAACAAAGGTGTGTGCTCTAGGAACCGCCATGGAAAAAAGTGGCCTATTGATATGAATGTTATCTTGTAATAGGAGGGGTAGAATGGGACCTTAGGGGTGTAGATACTTCTGGTGTATAATTTTTTATTGTTGTTGTATATGTGTTGATGACATTATATTTGAAGGAGATGATGCAAAGAAAGCCTACCTCTAGTTACCCTATAACCTGAATAAGGAAGTTAAATGAAATGAAAAATACCTCTAGATGATGATCTGGTTTATCTTCTTGGCATAAAACTGTAACTGGTATCACTGAGGGACTGAATTTGTCCTTAACAGTCACCAAGTGCTTGATTGATTGCTTCCAAAGGTAGGGATTCTAAGAGAAACATCAAATCCTTAGCAAGAATGTTGAAATAGTTGTCCCACCCAGCATGCCAAAAACTGTTGTCATAAAAGTTGCACCCTATGATGATCAGCCTTGATCATCAACCTTGTGAAACATGGAAACAAACTCCCAAGTGTGGGACTTGCAAAAGTGAGGTTGAGTCTCCAGAGAAGGCCAACTTCCTATTCAATCTGATGCAAGTGTTGAAACAATCCAACAAAGATTAGTCTATTCTCTTGGCTTGATAGGGAAAAGGGAGAAAAAGGGAATTCATGAAAGAAGGGAAATAAGGTTTGCTCCCAGAATGAAATGGCGATCTTCCCTGCCTATGTTTACACAAAACATTAATAAAACTACCCAAGGATATGCACATATTTCTATCCTTATTGATCACCTAAGTGTGAGTGAAGGTTAGAATTCTTGCAAGGTGAAAAGAGAAACCAAACTAGTTCACAGATAACACCTGAAGAGGGATTAACACAATCACCTACAACTCAAGAAAATGAGCAAGAATGCATTCAAACAATGAGGTAAGAGTGATACACACATTATAAGAACTAAAATCAGGCAAGACAAGTAAATTTCATTAATGTGAAGGCAAGGCAATTTTTTATGGATGCAAAAGAGAAAAATTCTACATGAGAAAAATAAGAAAAGATCCTTTAGAAAGATACCAAAAATTGCCTTTATTTCTAAGGCATAACTCAAAATAAAAACTATAGTTGGAAACCCTAACCCTTACAGGGTTAGATTAAAAAAATATCTCAGAGGGAGATCAGATTAGAGAACAATCTTATGGCATGTAGAAATCATTCTAAGAAAGTGTCCATCTTTAGAAACATGCAAAAGATCCCTGCAGAAAGGGGAAATCTTTGTCGATGGTACATTTGAGATGGCATCTGTAGGCAAAATAGTCCTCATTTTGCACTGAATGAGCATGGACGACATTGAAACCGGCTTGCAGGGGTCGTGTCTGGAGTAAATGGAGATGATCCTTGGTGGATGGATAAAAATCTAATATAAAATTGAGCATTGATCGAGCAAGAAAAGTTTCATCGACCATCGAGTCGACAACCACCCTGTGTAGAAGTTTTAAATGCTAATGGTCACTGTAAATTTGAATTCTTGTCATCAATTAGGAGATCTCACACACAGATAGAAGTGTAAGATCTTTCCATATGTGCATGAAAATCTCCCAATAAAATATTAAAACATAGTTGTTTGATCAACCTCCAAGTGAAAATACACGACCAAGATCATGCCACACATCGGGTCGGGTCCACTAGATACCACACAGGCCCAAGATGATCTTATGACCAACGTGCCTTCATGTGGAAACAATTGTTAGAAAAATGGAGGCCACATAACCACGCACACTATCAGATGAGAAAATGACCCCCACAAGGATAGACAATAGCCGAAGAAGCATCCAACTCACTAAGCGCGATGGCATCAAAAAGCACTTGACACTCAGCCACATGGGAAGAGGACCCTTAGTGATCCTCGAGCACTGGCCCAAAAGGCCATGTCAGCCACAAGCCAATGAAAGGGGTGCCATCATGTCAGACAAGTCATTATCAATCAGTCGAGTCCTGAGAAAATCCACCGCGAAGGCCACATCAGCTCAACAGAGAGAGATCGAAGAACTCGGTACTC